>NC_143066.1:8734673-9038478 GCF_052426305.1 Pelodiscus sinensis
AAGCTTTCGTCAGCCAGGTTTCCTGTGACCAAGATAGAATTCTGGTCAAAACAAGAGATAGACACTTCAAAAGAACCATTAGCCAAGTGATTAGAGCAGTCACATGGAACATAGGACACTGGAAGATTTTTCTGTCCTTGCTTGGGTCCTGAACTCAATTAAGTTATGTCTTCATTTAAATAGTTGCTCTGAGGTGGGGCTGGAGATGAGGGGTACAGTATGCAGGCTTCCCCATCCCTCTCTCAGAGACTTGGGGCCAGGTGAGAAGCACCTCTCCATGGCTGCTGCAGCTCCTGCAGGCAGAGCTGGGGGAGATATGAACGTCCAGGTTCCTCTGCCCCCTGCACTCTCCAGCCAGATTGAGGAACAGAGCTGCAGACTTCCCCCCACTTTTCCTAAAGGGAACTTGTGGTGGAAAGCTCAGGTGTGGGGCAGTCCCAGAAGGCTGAGGACACCCCCAGCCAGCCCCTTTTACCTGCCTGGTGATTCTGTCTCTTTTTGGTATGGTTTTATGTGTCTTCTTATGCAGGGTGGGAGGGAGCTTCAGCTTCCCCCTCCCCACCTCCGCTAAACAACCAAACCCTTATTTTGCTTTAAGTTATGATAAGAATAAGCTGCATACCAAAACTGATGGCCCTAGCTTTTACCATTTAGAAGGAGCTCTTGAACACATGGATGGACAGACAAACAGATTTGTTCTTTCACAGACAAACTGTCAAAAATATAATAGACTATATTTCCAAACAGGAGGATAAGTGTTTGGTTGTGCCAAGGCAATAGGATGTGCCTGGAATTCAAGTGTTTCTCCTAATATGGCAAGGGAGGGACCTGGTAGGAGGGAGTTATACTGTGGAATGACCACAGGGGGGCGGGCAGCAAGGGGGAGAGATAGAGACCAGAATAGCTATAGGCAAACAGGGGGCAGGGATAGAGAAAAGAACAGCTATCTACCATGTATTTCAGAGCGTTTGTCTATGTGTCTGTTTGTCTATGTGTCTGGCCCCAAGCTGCTGTGGTGAGAGAGGGCTGGGATTGACCTCTCTCCCTGGGGCAGCCCACCTACTGAACTGCTCATCACATGCCCCAGTCCAGAAAAATGATTTAAATGAAGAGAAACAAAACTTATTTGAGTTAAATACCCAAGCAATGCTGGGTAAATCTTCTAACGTGATTATTAAAACTGAATCACTGATGAGCAGGTCTAGAAGCTGAAGTAGGGACAGTGAAAGATCAACACAGCGGTTGCATTATCAGTTAGGTTCTCTGGTACCCAGTGAAATCACTAGGGGTATGTCTGGACTGCACCCCTCTGCTGGCAGAAGGATGCAGATTAGCCAGGTCAAAATTGCTAATGAAGCGGGGATTTAAATATCCTGCGCTTCATTAGCATAAAAATGTCCGCCGCTTTTTTTCAGCACGGAGCTTTGTCGGAGAAAAGTGGCAGTCTAGAGACTGATCTTTCGCTAAAGAAAGCGTTTCCTGATAGATCCTGTATGCCTCGTTTTATAGGCATCTCTCTCTTGAGTCATAATAACTAATTTAGTCCCCATCATTTTGTAAAGAAGTAACAGACTTGAAAGTTGCCACTCTTTAACAAAAATATCTCAAAGACAGACTTTCAGCATGAAACTGCAGAGCTGGAATTCAGATGTAAACCTGACATTATCAGACTGAATCTGATTAGAGACTGGGAGTGGGTAGCACGCAACAAAAAGTTAATTTCCCCACTTTTGGCATTCTCACCTTTTCATCCGTGAGCCACATCCAACCTGATTGAATTGGTCTCATTAGCACTGGTCTTCAGCATAGTAATATAAAATACCCATTTTGCATGTGTATATATACCTGCCAAACTGAAGTTTCCACATCATGCATCTGCATCAAACAAGCGGGCTCCAGCCCAGGAAAGCTTATGCCCAAATACATTTTTTTAGTCTTTAAGCTACACGAATCCTTGTGGTGTTTGCTGAAACGGACTAACACAGCTGCCCCTCTGATATTTATCTGTGCAGCAGAATTCTGCATGGAGACAACTGTTTCCCAAAGCCAGAGGCAAACATGTTACAGTAATCAAAACATGAGACGATAAGAGGCTGAGAGTTTCATGTATGTTGGATAAGGAAGGCTGTTTCTAAAAGCAGTTATGCAGGAAAAAAATGTCTGGACCTAGGCAGCATGGATGTGAGGCCCAAGCCAAATGGAGGTGAGACCCAAGTCTCAGATGACACCTAGGTTACAGGTAGATAGTCAAAAAAACTTGATCTTTTGTTGAGTATATACCCATGAGATTTAAGCAGGTTTATACTCAGCATGACGAGTCACCTCTGCTTGTACTACCCAGCTCCACTATTATTTTTAGTGCACTACCTTGATAAGAGCTAGTGCGAGTGTGTCTGTGCAAGTTGGAAATCACACTGCTAGCGCAGAGAGTAAACAGAGCCATGGTAACTCTCCCTCTTAGAGAATGCCAGCATTTCTTTTTCATATCTGTTGTAGTAACCCTCTCTGAAGAGCCGAATGGGCTGCATTCTTCTCTCGCTTCAATTTTTCACTGCTCTCCAGGGGCTACGTTAAGCATCTATTCCTATTTATTTTAAGTTTTTCCTTTCTGAAAATGGTTTTGTCCCTCCTACCCCCTTTCCAGAAATTCATGCCAAATATTGATATTTGATAACAACAAACATCATACACTGCTTTTAATCAAGAGAAACTCAGAAAAGATATTGGGAGGAAAATAGGACTCTTCAGAGTAGTTCAGTATAGCCAATAATGATCTTTACTGAGAAATAAAATTGCTGGAAGAATTGCACTCTGTGAGCTGAATGGGAATGTTCTGAAATACCTGAAATTACCTCATCTCTGTCACTACTTCAGTGGAGATACCTAGGAGTCAGCCATAGAAGCATGCAGGAAAGGTAGGATTTCTTTGAATTGTATATTTCCAATGGACCAGTTTGTCTTCTCATTATCATAATGTCACAAGCATTATTAAACGATCGAGCAAAGTATTGAGTTATGATATTATCAAGGACAGGGGATAGTGGAAAGGAGAAAGTGTGGTAAATTCTCCATTGTGGTAATCTGCATTGGGAATTTGCCAGTCTTGCAATGGAGGAGAATAATATTGTGCAGGTATCTCAGATAATACTGTGTAACTGATTTTCCAAGAAACCTTTAGCTTCTAATATATAATTTATAGCATGGACCTCCAGAGCCAAAAGAAATTTTCAGAAAATCTCGACAAATTCTGCTCTGATCTTCACCCTACATTTTTAAATTGCTGCAAAGAAAGGGAAAAGTCATCTTGCTTTGCATCTGACCTCTGAGTATTGTATTCTCTTTACTGTTCACTGTGCTTGCTCTAAGGTCAGTATTTCAGTCAAGATCCCCAAGTTCATCCCAGAGGAGAATTTTGCTAACTTTTCAAAAGCACGCCTAAGACTAGACTACTTTTTGCTTCATAGGTATAGGTAACACACTGGGGAGCATATGTTGCAGATCTTCCTCTGAACTGATCCACAGAGGTTGAGAGTTGTTTCAACTGCCAGTTACAGAGCTGTGGTTCTTTTGCTCAAGCTGTAGAAACCATGAAACAGTAATTCAACCATCAATGCCCTTTTTTATATCCAAAGGCCTAATGATATTTGTGTAATTGCTCCAAACTAATCTTAAAACCTAAGTAATAAGTGATTGATCGAGCCACAGAGTAACACATTTTCATAAGCATTTGATGAAGATGCTCATGAAGAGATCAGTCTTAAGGACAAACCTTACATTCTGGCTACTGTAAGCATGATCCAGTAGGGTCTGATGTCTGTCCTTAGTGACCCTAGCTCCTTTATATGGCGCAACAAACAAATGATACCCTTATTAGAGGTGGGAACCCTTGGTGGAGAAAGAACAGATTAAGAACTATTTAGAAAAGGTGGACTTACACAAATCCATGAGGCCAGATCTAATGCAACTAGGGTGCTGAGGGAGTTGGCTGATGTGATTGCAGAGCCATTGGCCATTATCTTTGAAAACTTGTGGCAATCAGTGGCGGTCTTGGATGATTGGAAAAATGTAGTGCCCATCTTTTAAAAAAAGGAAGAAGGACAATCTAGGGAACTATAGATCAGTCTGCCTCACCTCAGTCCCTGGAAAAATAATGGAGGGGATCCTCAAGGAATCCATTTTGGTGCACTTGTAAAAGAGGAAAGTGATCAGGAACAGTCAACATGGATTCACTAAGGGCAAGTCATGCCAGATCAACCAGATTACCTTCTATGACAAGGTAACTGGCTCTGTGGATATGGAGAAGGTGGTGGACTTTACCTTGACTTTAGCAAAATTTTGATACGCTCTCCCACAGTATTCTTGACAGCAAGATAAAGAAGTATGGATTGGATAAATGGACTGTAAAGTTGCTAGAAAGCTGACTAGATTGTTGGGCTCAATGGCTTGATGTCTGGTCAATGGTTAGCATCAAGCAGAGTGCTTCAGGGAACGGTTCTGGATCTGGTTTTGTTCAACATCTTTATTAATGACCTGCATGAGGGGATGGATTACACCCTCAGCAAGTTCACTAAGCTAGGGGGAGAGGTAGATACACTGAAGGGTAGAGATAGGGTCCAGAGTGACCTAGAGAAATTGGAGGATTAGGCCAAAAGAAATCTGCTGAGCTTCATCAAGGAGAAGTGCAGAGTCCTGCACTTGGGATGGAAGAATCTCATGCACTGTTACAGGCTGGGGACTGACTGGCTAAGTAGCATTTTGGCAGAAAAAGACCTGGAGGTTACAGTGGATGAGAAGCTGGATATGAGTCAACAGTGTGACCTTGTAGCCAAGAAGGCTAATGGCACAGTAGGGTGCATTAGGAGGAGCATTGCCAGCAGGTTTATAGAAGTGATTTATTGCCTTTTATTCAGTTCTCGTGAGGCCCCATTTTAAGTTTAGCATACTTTCAAAACTTGTCTGGCTAGACATTATATTTTTTCTAGCTTTTAAACCTAGTATTTTCCAAGGCCTTATTGCATGTTCTTAATTGTCTAAATGTTATGTAATTTACCAAGTACCTGTATTTGCTTACCCAAACTAACTTAATCTTAACCTTTTTACTCTAAAACTTTCCTACTGTGGCCATCACATGACTAGATAGTAGATTAACATGTGAGCCACTGACCAGTTGCAAATTGAAGTGCTAACAAGTTTATGAACCAACAATGTTGCTGAAATATCAGGTAAAGTTAATCAGAAGATCACTACGTCTCCTTCGTAGGTTTTGGTGTGTGTGGTAGGGAAGCCTATGGCTGGCAGGAGGTGAGTACACAGAGAGAAGGGACATTCAAGAAACAGCACCTTTAAGACTTAAGAAATTGGCATCTACAAACAGTTGTTTATGTTCATTGTTCCCATTCAAAATTATGCAAGTAATTTTTGGAAGAATTCCAACTTAGTAGATGTGCCTAAATAACTCTTTTTAAAGAAGTCATGGAGAAAAGAAAAACAATGGGCCCCATTTATGTCACTAGACACTTTCCAAACACATAAGAACTGTGGTCAGAGAGCTTATAGTCCAACGACGGACAAAGAGATGTTCAAGAAAAGAAGAGAAAAGCAACAATAGACAAACTGGGTACAGATGATGCACAAGCTAACGTCATTCACTTTAAGCACAACTGAATATCTCTCTTAAGACTCTATGATTAGATTTCATGGAAGCATGCCTACTATATATAATCAGCACAAACTATGCATTCCAACTGGATAGCGTGCAGGAGACAGAGCTATGCAAAACTTGTATTTCACTTCCAACTCAACTTTTGGGCACTGTTTCGTACAACAGTTCTGTAAATCTTGCCAGATCATCTGGGTTTAGAGGGAATCAAGTGCCACTTAAAGGAAACTTTAAATCATTTTAGCTGAGTTTTCCTTTGAGTATTTGTTTTTTAAAATCTGCAACTCGAGAGCTATGGAATCCCATCATCTCACAGCAACTAAATAAAATTAATAGTTTGCACAAACCAAACCAACTACGGATTCGATAGCTGCTACTTGGCATGGGTAGGATTGCTGTAATATTCATGATGACAACATCAAACTCCTACAGCAGGCAAATAAATCCAGGTGAAGCATTTAAAAACACACGGTGAAGAAAATATCCACTTGAAAAGCAATTTCTGAATGTTTACAATGTCTGTTTTTGGTATTACATGTCAGTGTGTAAAGAATTCATTCCTGTAGCTTCATCTTTCCACAATCCTATAAGCCAGAAACCAAGAACAATAAAAAAATACAATTGTTTTAGTACCTAGGTGATAATTATAATGGTCAGGATTTTTGTTTGCTTCCTTGCTTGTTTTTTGAACAATCTGTAAATTTAATTCAGGTCTGCAAGGAAGCATTTTGGTGTACGCAGTGGAGCACACCATTAATATACAAATGATCTGTTAACAATTAGAGTAAAAGTGAAACTCATCAGAATAAATGTCTAAGGTTTTAGATATAAAATATTAATTAACAGAAAGGCACTGTGAGGACAATAAAGATGAACACGATATGAGATTTAAACTATGATGATAAGATGCCATCTAGTGACAATTTGTAGGAAGTTGTAGCTTATGTTCTGCATTTGTTCAGGAATGCTTTCCCCTCCTTCTGAAGAGTCAATAACTTCAGGGGCAAAATGATGCAGATTATGAACTCAGGCATCATCACACTGAGATTGCGATGGTTGTTTTTCTGTGAAAATGGCTTGTCTTAGACTGAAGTCCTATTGCACTGATTTAGGGAAAATAAATGCCAGATAATTCCTATATTCATTTTTTTTAAATTAAAAGCAAATATCATCTTTTAAATTTGCCACTGCACCATTTCCCAAATGTCCAAATTCTCTAATCATATAAAGCATGTTGATCTGAAAATCTGGCATGTTACATTTCAGCAGCAGCATTCGAAATTGACAGGTGAACTGATCTGTAGTGTTGGAAAAAAATGACAAGTCACCTGGAATTTACTACAGCTTCCATCTCTTTGTTTTATGTATATACTTGCTTTGGGCTTTCAACCTTTATTCAGCTCATTTTCACAACCCCCTAGTTATTGCATATAGCTACTGTTTTGCCATTTAAAAATACAATAACTGTATTGAACTGAAGCTTCAAGGAGTAGCCAAGTTACTCTGGACAGGATAAACTTAAAAAAAACCACATAGTGTGGTAGCACTTTAAAGACTAACAAAACATGTACATGGTATTATGAGCTTTCATGGGCACAGCCCATTTCTTCAGATAACCCGCTATGCCCACGAAAGCTCATGATACCATGTACATGTTTTATTAGTCTTTAAAGTGCTACCACACTATTTGTTGTTTTTTAAGTTTGTATTGAATTGGATAGCACTCATTTGGCCACTCCGGAGACTGAAATTCTCTGTGCACCACATGGGAGGTAGAACACATAAACAAGTAACACATGCTTTCCAACCAATTAGCTTCAATTCTGGCTTGGAAGGGCCCAATTCTGTGCATGAGAAGAGGATTTACTATTGTGCTACGCTGCTATCAAGGGTGCCAAGTGTGGAGATTGTTTTGGTTTTGTCTTTGTTTCGTTGCATGGTTAATGTTCTCCCCCCTAAACGCAACTAAGACCTACACTCGAATACTCCACTCTCTGTCACCAAACAGCCAGCAGGGAACAATTCATTCATGGTCACTAGTGACCATGACTACATTTTCACTTAGTGACACAGAGATGAAAATCTGGGTTCCTTTACCAATGTCCCAGAAATTATGGAATCTTAGATTTTGAGTCAGCAAAATGTAGAGCCATCAACAACCATATAAAATTCCATTCTAGTTCTTATCTCTTTCCATTCCTTATTCATTTCATCTAATTGCAAATGGTGCTTATAATGTAGGTCATTTTTTAAAAAAATACGGACCCAGATTGTGAGATACATTAACAAGTAATTGCATACTCAGAGCTCAGTCCCACAAAGTAGGCACATGTTTGACTTTCAGGACATGAATAGTCCTTTTGAAATCAGTAAGACTACTTACATTCTGAAAGTTAAGTACTTTCCTCAATCAGGGATGGAATAGGGAACTTCTGTTGTGCCCATTTGAATACTCATTTATTATCCATGTCAGAATGTGTATTATTTATTTTAGGTACAAATCAGGTAGGCATTTGGGGGGAAATGCCCCTGTATTTTGGCCCAGTATTTCATGTTTATATAATATTGTATCTAGAGAGTCCCAAAATTCTGGCAATCTGACCTTACTTAAGATAATGAAGTCCAGCCAAATAGCTAAAATATTGAAGATCTGTTTTATTTAAAAAGGAAGACAGAAATGTGAAACATCTAGGAATGTCGTTACTGGTGTTGTTTCAAAAGTGATACTCTCTTTCCATAACTAATATATGATTATTAGAAATCCATTAAAATGCTGGAGGAGTTGTATCCACCCATGTGTTTGATTGCTATAGTTTCCTCTATGGAAGTGACTGAACATCCCATTTTATGCTCAACAGCACAATAAAGAAGGCAGAGAAGGAAAGTGAGCTGTGACATAAAGAATTGTTTTATTAAAAATATTTAAAAGAATAGCAAGATGCGTAAGAAAAATTAGTTAAGGAATTTCCTGAGTATTCTGCAACAATGTGTTCTAGTTTGCACTTTAAGAAAAATAGGCTAAATAAGAAATAAGAAAAATGGGCTAAATTGTGGGCTGAATAAGAACAATGGGCTAAATTATTCTGAATCATTATAATGCGGTGCAAGATGCTGGGGGAGGGGAAGAGGAAAATAAGGATTTGGAAATGTAGCCTACTTGTGAGAGTGTTATAGGTCCTAATCTCCACTCTCCATGCTCAGTCCATAGACTCCTTACGGCTTGAGGTAGGCAAGCTGAAACACTGTTAGCTCTGGAGGTCCCCAGTTCAATGCCCAGCATAACAGCCATTGCACGCCTACAAAACCAACCAATCATGTTGCAGCATTAAATTGCAGAAGAATATTTGCTTGACACATGAACACTGGTGAAACAATCCAAGCTCAAAAGTTCATCACCATTAAGTTAGTGTCTCATGGTTTTTTGCTTCTGATGCAACTTCTACACATATTTATTGTTATTATGAATGAAGGACACTGGTGCCCCATTGTTATTTTTCACATTTGTACTGCTTCCTGCCTTCCAAACTTCAGTTAGGATTAGAGGCAGAAAAGCCAGAGATCCCTGCCCAATTCTGCAGAACCAAGGTAGTTAAAAGCAGCCTGAGACAAGCTGTTATGGGCCCATTCTGAAGCTGCTTTTTGCAGTCAGAGATGAGGACAGCACTGGGAGAAGCCATGTTTTGTTTTGAACTGATTCAGAAAAGTGATGTGCTTTTGCGCAAGAGAGCATTCAGACTGCATGGACGCTCTCTTGCAAGAAAACTCATTATCAGAATGTCCACCAGGACACCTGTGCTTCTTTCGATAGGCTGTTTTTGCACAAAAAAACCCTGCTGCCCGTCCACACACACATTTTTGCGCAATGACTCTTGCATGAAAGAGGAATACCTATACTGCAAAATCCCCTCTGTTATGTCGAGTCACTGTAAATTCTCTTGTGCAAAAACACGCTTGAGGAGTGGATGCTCCGCAAGTTTTTGTGCAAAAACTCTGCAGTGTAGACGTAGCCAAATAACGATTGCCTTCACACCAGGTATTTTAACCCAGTGTATTCAATTGTTAAACTATTGAACTTGTAATTGTGAGACTTTGATTCAGATCCTAGCTCTGACATAAACTCACCCTGTAACCTTCGACAAGTTAGGGAAATTTCTCATTGATACCCACTCTGTTTTTGGTTGCCGAATTTGAAGTAGCTGCAGTCCAATTGGTTTCAACTTCTTATGCCTTAATTTCTTTAAGGGGGATACAATGCATCCCATATAAAAAATTAGGCTTAATCTTTTAAAGAGTGCTAACTAGGTTTAGTTACCTCATTTGGAGGTAATGATACTTAATTCATTAACGTAGAATCATAGAATACTAGAACTGCAAGGGATCTTGAGAGGTCATCAAGTCCAGTCCTCTGCTCTCGTGGCAGGACCAAGTCATAGAATCATAGAATCATAGATCACCCATTTAGATCATCCCTAATAAATGTCTATCTAACCTGCTGTTATATATCTCCAGTGTTGGAGATTCTACAACCTCCCTAGGTAATTTATTTCAGTGTTTAACCACCCTGACAGCTAGGAAGTTTTTCCCAGTGTCCAACCTAAACCTCCTTCGTTGCAATTTAAGCCCATTACATCTTGTCCTTTCATCAGAGACCAAGGAGAACAATTTTCTCCCTCTTCCTTGTAACACCCTTTTAGGTACTTGAAATTGCTATTATATCCCCTCCCCGTCTTCTCTTTTGTAAACTAAAGAAACCCAGTTAATTCAGTCTTCCCTCATAAGTCTTTTTTTCCTAGACCTTTAATCATTTTTGTTGTTCTTCTCTGGACCTTGTCTGATTTTTTCCACATCTTTCTTGAAATGTGATCCTCAGAACTGGATACAATAGTCCAACTGTGGTTTAATCAGTGCAGAGTAGAGCAGAAGAATTACTTCTCTTGCCTTGCTCACAACACTCCTGTTAATGATCCCAGAATCCCTAGATCCCTTTCTGCAATATCGCTTCCCATACCATATGCATGAAACAGATTGGTTTTTCTTACATGTAGTACTTTGCATTTGCCCTTTTTAAACTTAATCCTATTTACCTTAGACCATTTCTGTAGTTTGTTCAGATCATTTTGAATTTTGACTCTATCCTCCAAAGAAGTTGCAACCCCTCCCAGCGTGGTATCATCTGCAAACTTAATAAGTGTACTCTCTATGCCAATATCTAAATCATTGATGAAAATATTGAACAGAACTGGTCCCAAAATAGACCCCAGCAGAACCCCACTTGTTATGGCCATCCAGCATAACTGTGAACCACTAATAACTGCTCTCTGAGAATGGTTATCCAGCCAGCTATGCAACCACCTTATGGAAGCCCCATTTAAGTTGTATTTCCCTAGTTCAGTGTTTCCCAATTTTTTTTGACCACGGAACCCTTTCAAACTTAGAAAAATTTCAAGGAACCCCCTAGCCAGGGATTAAGTTTGTCGAGCAAAAAACAAACAAACACCCAAACACACACAGACTGCCAGTACACCACAATTGATAGTAATAAGATGCTAAATACGGTCATGAGATCACCATTAATTTAAATTCAACATATTGAATATAACACCATTCATTTATATTCAGCAAAAATCATATTAAATATGTACAATAAATAAAACTATCAAATAATATTAATTATATTCATAGTTTTCAATGCGAAGAGTGGTTTTTCTTCTTTTCTTGGCAAATTCTTTTTATATTTGATTTAATACTAGAAAGTTGGATTCGCATATCTGGCGCAGCATTCAGTCGATTTCTGTATTTCATTTTCGTTGCTGCATAGTTCGAGAACCCAGTTTCGCACAAGTATGTACTGGCAAAGGGTAACAGCTGACGAATTGCGCATCTTGATAAAGATGAATATTCTTGACTTTGACATAAGTCACTCCAAAATGTAATCAGAGAAACTTCTTTAAATTTTTGTATTAATTGGCCATCTGAAGCGATTTCAATTAGGTTTTTATAATCTTGTGTAGAAAAACTGACTGGCTTTTCTGTTAAACTTAATGGATTTCGAATCCAGTTATTGTTGTCATTGATGTTTGGAAAATACTTAATGAAGTTCGTGTATAAATCGTGGAGATGATCTGCAATGTTGCTGCGAATATCTTCATCAAATTTGTATCCATTTTCTTCAAGGAAATCATTCAGAGTTGGTAAACAATCCAAATCATTTCGTCCTACAGACGAGATCCAAAACTGTAGCTTCCGTGACTATGACAACATTTTGTCTTTCGCATTAAAAATATTTACATTCTTTCCTTGCAGCGACAGATTTACTTCATTTAGTTTTGTAAAGATGTCTGCAAGATACACAACTCTCGATAACCACAAAAAGTCTGTTAAACGATCAGACAGTTGGAATTTATGATCCATCAGATATGCGGAGAGCTCATGACACAGCTCAAATAATCTAACCAGCACTTTTCCTTGTGATAGCCACCTGACTTCTGTATGCAGAAGCGGGGCTGCGTTGTGACTACCCATATCTTCACACATAATTTTGAACAGTCTTGATTGTGATGGTCGAGTTTTTATGTAATTAATAATCTGTACTGCTTCGTCCAACACATTTTTAAGAGAGGGAGAAATATTCTTAACTACCAGAGCGAGTCTGTGGAGAATGCAGTGACTGCTGGTGCAGTTTGGTGCTACATTTTTTATTCGTGTTACAGTGCCAGCCACTGTTCCTACCATTGATTTGACACCATCACTGCACACATCAACACATTTTCCCCAGTTTATTTGATGTATTTTCATAAAGTTATTGAGACAATTGAATATATTCTCACCAGTTGTATTGGTTTGCAAAAATTCACATAAAAGTAAGTCATCTTCAATAGAACTATTAAAATCATAACGGACAAATACAAGCAGAACTGCAAGACCTGCAACGTCAGTGGACTCGTTTAATTGTAATGCATATGCATCACATAAATGCAGCCGAAAAATAAGCTCCTTCTCGATGTCAGCAGCAAGATCGTGAATACAACGTGTAACAGTATTGTTGGATAGTGGCACAGCCTCAACTTTTTTACTAGACTCCTGATCCAACATACACATTACAATATCTTTTGCACATGGTTTTATGAGTGATTCCCCAATAGTATGTGCTTCTCCGGCGAGCAATATACGATAGCTTACTTTGTAAGACACCTCTGTTGCATTTTCATTATCAGATTTGGCAATTTTTGACAAAGTTTACTTTTTTCAAGCAGGTCAAAAGTGGGACAAGCAGCTGTTGCTGCTGCTAGGGCCCTTGGTAAAAGCAGAGCAGCAGCGGGGGATGCGGGAGAGGGATCTTTGGGGCAGAAGCAGGACAAGCAGCTGTTGCTGCTGCTAGGTCCCGGGGTAACAGCAGAGTGGCAGCGGGGGATGCGGGAGAGGGATCTTTGGGGCAGAAGCGGGACAAGCAGCTGTTGCTGCTGCTAGGTCCCGGGGTAAAAGCAGAGCGGCAGCGGGGGATGGGAGATGTCTGAAAGGGCAGTGGGGAAGGAGCCAGCGTCTTTGTGCGCCGGGCTCCTCTCTGTCTCTTTATGGGCGGGGGGGAGGGGAGCGTTTTGGTTCTCGCGGAACTCCAGGGTTCCGCGGAGCACCATTTGGGAATCACTGCCCTAGTTTAATGATAAGAAGGTTATACAAGAACATATCAAATGCTTTACTAACTGTATCAAATGCATTACTGCTTTTGGTGTAACATTTGGTGTGTGATTTGAAATATTTGGGTATGAGGCTCTATCAGAGCCTTTGGGATTATTATTATTATTATTATTATTAGTGATAGAAGGAAATATTCTCCATGTCTTTAAAAATGTCATCCATTGTTGATGATCTTGAAATACTGCAGCTACCATGGGTATGTGTACATGGAAATCCTATATCCTTGTAAGTCAAAATATCCACATACCCAAAAAGCTGTTTTATAGGCTGAAAGAGGGAGACAGTAAAAAGTCTTTCTTTTATTTCTAACTTGCATCTGAAATTAAAATATATCATTAGAGGTGTTCATATGACAATCCTTAATAGTTCCTCTCCTTGGTATCAGTTTCACTGCACAAAGGGTATGGACTTACCTGGCTATAAATAAGGTCACTCTGAAAGTCAGATGTTTTAGTGTTATGCAGAAAAAATTACCAACCTCCACCTAAATGAAACCTTAGGGAAACTACTTGGGCTTGCATATGGATGCACTGTGTGTAGGTATGTGTGATTATAACAGTTGGGCAACATAATTTGTTTTGTTTGGTTTGGTTAATGAAACTTTACATATCCAAAAAGGGTCAACATCATTGAAACGTTTCTCTTTTTGACAATCTTTTTGTAATATTTTTCGATATTTATACCATAACTAGCCAATTAGCCCATCATAAGGCGGGATTTTCAGGACTCTCCTCCATGTCGGTCTTCTCTCCTGAGCCTCCGGTCTCTCGCTCTGTCTTTCTCTCTCCTCCTCCTCCTGCCTTCCCTCCTCTCTCTCAGCTCTCCTCCACCTTCTGCCTCTCTCTCCGTTTCTCTCTTTCTCTTCTCCCCCTCCTGTCTCTCACTCTCTCTCTGCTCTCCTCTGTCTCCGTTGGGGATGCACGCTCGTCCAGGCCCCACCCCCTGGGCATGTACATCACCACCCCGCCCTCCTTCACCTTCCATGGTGGCGCTTGGCTGACTTCTGTTGCTCAGCTGGGCTGCCACGTGAGAGCAAGCAGTGCAAATGGCCTCTCTCTCTCTCCTCCTCCTACTGCCTCGCCCTCTCTCTCTCTCAGCTCTCGTCCGCCTCCTGCCTCTCTCTCCATCTCTCTCTCTCTTTCTCTTTTCCCCCTCCCACCTCTCACTCTGTGTTTCTCTTCTCTTCCTCCTCCTGTGTCTCGCTCACTCTCTCTCTCACTGTCCTCCACCTCCTCCGTTCTCCTCTCTGTCTCCTCCGCATCTGTCTCCTCTGTGTCTGCTCTGCTTTTCTCCTTTTGAATCCAGCGTCCTTTCCTGACATCAGAAACGCACGCTTGTCCAGGCCCCACCCCCTGGCTGTTTCCTCTGGGTGGCGCCATGCTGCATGGGGAGCACGGACCCCAAACGGACACTTGTACTGCTTGCTCCCATGTGGTGGCCCGACTGAGTGGCGCAAAAGTCAGCCAAGCGCCACGGTGGGAGGCAACAGCACCGCCCAGAGGGAACAGCCAGCGTTTCAGAGTTACACAGTCACAGACATTGGGCTACTATATATATGATGTTTTTTAAATGTTTCACTTATTGAAAACCATGTATTCTTACTGAAAAATATACCTGTAATGTTTAAAAACTATTACAGTTTTTAAAAAAACAATAACAGAAACCTGCAACCATTTCATGTAAAATGGGTCCCTTTTAATCCTTGCCAATAGAGGGGGAGGGGCTTCTGAATGTTGATTTTTAAAAAAGTTTTCCTCGTTACAATCAGTTGTTGTGATTATGTGCAAATATCCTATCAAAGTCAATGCCACTCCCATTGACTCAGGATTTCACTTTCTGCCTACATGTATGTGTAGACACACTGTATATTTCATCCAAAAAGATAAGGGGAATTCCTTCTTCAAATGAAAAATTCAAGGCAATTTTAATTATGGAGTTCCAATCAGTATGCTCCAGCTGCTGTCTGAGCTCTGCAATATGATAGTGAGGTTTTGTAAATCAATGTGTTTTTCCTTTTAGCTGAGAAATGAGGGGCACAGTCATTCTGTATTGCTAAATACTGTCTATAGATGATGAACTGGTTTACATGTTCCAGGTCTCTAGAATGGGCATGTGCTACAGATTTACAGAGTTGTTAGCAACTAATATTTTCAGGAGTTGTTGACTTCTTATCATGCTTAAGGCAGGACAGCTCAAGATTATACTTCAAGGAAAGCAAGCCTTGGTAGAAAAATAGTGTTTAAATGTTTGCATCAGGAGTCATTTTTAGCCTACCCTTTTCCATCTCTATTTTCATATGAGTTTTTATCTTTTCTGTGAATACACTGCAGCAAATAGTGGATCTTTTAATCCAAAGGAATCTTACAATGTATATATTGTGAAGAAAGTCAGTTGAAAATCCTCTTCTGAAATTTTTTTCACTGCCAGTGTATTATGCATTCCTAGGGATTTAAAATGAATCATGTTTGCAGGATGTGCTTAAGATCAGTTAACTCATTTGCTCTAACAGCTCTTGTGAGTTTCTGATTCTTCTCTGCTCCCAAGATTATTATCCTTTTGTGGGGAAAAATAGCAACTCAACAGACATCAGGCCGGCCTGGTCTGTGCACAATAGCAGCTTTATTTCTGATTATGCAGGTGCAGGGATTGGAGAGCACTGGAACCTTAGTTTAAATGTGCACCTCTCTCAGTTAGTATATGGTGCCTTAGCATTGTTTGCCCTGTTCTAGTAACAGCTGGCAATGGCTAAAGACTATTGGATGCTTGTTTTGCATTCACCTAATATGCATTGCGTTTTAGTTTCTTATTTCCCTATTTGTCGAAAGCCTGCTTCACATAAACATAAATGATCTAGAGTTTTCTGTCCACAGCATCAGGGTGAACAAAACAACATGGATTACAAAAGAGGAGTTGAAACAAGACTGTTTTGGGAACACATAGGGAAGCTGGGTCTGAGAAGTGTGTTGTCATTCAGGCATCTGAAGATAAAGGTAATGTGAGACAGCAGGCTACAGTAAGGAAAAACCTAAAATGGGAGTTGAAAGCATATTGGATATTTTACATTTGATTTCAGGAAAACATGACTTGATGCTTTTCTTGGACTCGGAGAAACATTTGAGTGAAAAATGTTAATTATTGTCATCAGATTTTTTTTTTTTAAATAATTGAAAAATTGTTTTATTTTTTCAAAGTAAAACCAAAATCCAAAACTGACAAAAATGTTTTTGTAAACTCGCATTTTTAAAGTAAATTGATTTTATTGAAAAAATGAGCAAAAATGAATGTTCTCCATCAACACAGTGGTATCAACTCCTCTTAATTGGGAAGCATTTAGCCAATTCCAAGTGTTTATTTGGTGCTTAACTATGTGTTTAATTAGCTGTGAAAATCTTGGCTCTACTGTACTAATCCAAAATTTGCCAAATAAAAACTAAGGGCTTAATTTTCCTCCAGTTTTAACTGGATCTGGTGTTCTCCTGCCCCCATGATTTTGCAGATTTAAATATCCATAAGAACACACACACACACACACACACACTGAACCTGCATGTACCAAATGTCAATGACTACATCTAAGGGTACGTCTAGACTACAGGGTTTTGTCGATGGAAGTTTTGTCGACAGATACTGTCAACAAAACTTCCGTCGACAAAGAGCGTCCAGACACATTGACAAAGCACGCTGCTTTGTCGACAGAACCCTGTAGTCTAGACGCAACCCTACAGGCAATAACACCTTCTGTCGACAGAACTCTGTCGACAGAAGGTGTTATGCCTCATAAAATGAGGTATACCAGCGTCGACAAAACTGCTGAGTTCTGTCGACGTTATGTCGACAGAACTCAGCGGTAGTGTAGACGCTGGTATAGTTTTGTCGACAAAAGTCCACTTTTGTCAACAAAACTTGGTAGTCTAGACACACCCTAAGTAAGCTACATGGTATTATTTTTCTCTTCCAGTTTTCATAGACTCATAGAACACTAGAACTGGAAGGGACCTTGAGAGGTCATCAAGTCCAGTCCCCTGCCCTCGTGGCAGGACTAAGTACAGTCTACATCATCCCTGACAGGTGTCTGTCTAACCTGCTCTTTAATATATCTAGTGATGGAGATTCCACAACCAGTTCCATATTTAAATTAACGTGAAATCTTCTGAGTTTTAATCATTTCTCTTATTATTGAGATGCAAGCTTAATCAGGACTATAAGCTATTTGCCACAGTGTTTCCAGTAAGCAGATTCTATAAGACTATCAAATAGTGATGACATCTATGTATTTCTTACACTAAAGTTGTAATTCATTGAAAAGAGTAAATAATATTACATTGGCAGTACCATGGGGCAATATTGCCTATCATTACCTTCACCCTGGTGAGAAAAATAAAGGTTCATTCTAGATTTAATAAGCTCAAGAAGTTAATGTTGGATTAGTCTTTGATGAAATTGATTTCTGCTTGTCAAAGCAAATTTTTTTGCAGGAAAGAAATGGGATATTAAAACTTAGGGTGGAAGGTCACAGAAAGAAGCCAGGTATTCTTATTTGCTCTATCATCACAATTGTAGCGAGGCTGCTATCCTGATAGAAAACAAGTGGTATGTACAAAATGTTTACAGATGTTCTAACAGTGTAAGATAAGATTTGTGGAGGTGTTAGGGTTCAAATTCAGAATCAGGAAGTTTTAAAACACTGTTATGCAGAAGGAGACAAGTACAGTCCCCTTGTGTATTTGTGCTCTGAGTGAAACAGTGCAAAGTGTGAGAGAATACGAAACTCAAGCTCATCTGAAGAAGTGGGTTTTGCCCATGAATGCTCATGGTACTATACATATATAAGCATACATACATACATGTCTACATTAGGAAATGATTTTGAAATTAGTAAATGTATTTTAATAACTCCCGATTTAAGAAATTTGAACTAGTGTGTCCACATTATGGGGAAGCCTCAGAATTAGTCTGAGGCAGGCTCCATTAGAGCCCCAGGAAGTACTGGGGAGTAATTATTTGGAAATAGCTGCACTGGAGCATCCAGTTATTTTGAAATAACCATTTCAGAATTAGCATTACTCATGATGAAAAGCAGGAGTCCAGATTTCAAATCCCACAGACTGTTATTTCGGGAATGGTAGTGTGGACGGTCCACTTATAAATTCAGACTTCAGGGGGTTACTTTGAAATATAGTGCTAGTGTGAACCAGGATTAAGGTGCCACAGGACTACTCGTTTTTAAAATACAGACTAACATGGCTACCCCCTCTGAGATTTTCAATATACTCCCATCACTTTAGGAGTGAACAAGATATATTTCCAGAGAGAAACATTTGTTTAACCTGGAGTTAAGGCTGCAGTTTCTTTGGGAAGTAGGAAGCTGTCCCAGGCATGCAGAGTATGTGTGCTCGCTACCACACCATTTTAGAGAATACAGATTATGCCTCATGTCTAGTCAGCTTTGCTGGCAAGTGCTTAGGTACAACTCTGCCCCCTCCCATCTCTTTGAGATGCCATATGAGCCTTGACTTCATAGTCTCTGAGTTCTCCCGAATGAAGAGACTGAAAGTTCTGGCTGATCCTTATGGAGGCCATGCAATTACAGTTGAGTTCCTGGCAGCCCTCCGACAATGATGCATCCCTTTGTGGCTAGACAAAATCTCTCCTCAGTTTTTAATCTGATAAGTGGAAAAAATTAAATGTATGAATGTTCTAGACGGCTCTAATACATGCAGGGAGGTGTGATTTTTCCATCTTTCCCTTTGCTCTTCAGAATGAAAATACTAACAATGTTAACCCCACCTACCTGTGTACACTCAGGCACTAGTCTTTGAATCACAATCCATAACTGTGTGGGTATGGCAGGATTTGCTCATTTGTGTCATTGTCACTGTTCCATGGGATTAGGAATTACTAATACCTCAATGACTGTAAAGTAACTGATGAGAATCAGCCTCCTCTTGGTTTGCGAATACAATAACTACCCATAACTCTCTCAGATATGATGCATTTGCTGTTTGCTTTACCTTAGCTATCATCTTTTGGGATTTAATGGCTGAGTCAGAAAAAGCATAATTTTAATACTGAGCAGGTGGGATGGCTTAAAACACCTTTGGAAGCCCACAACATGGCCTGTTGTGATAAAACCCATAATTAAAACACAGGAAGCCAGAAATTACTTTATTCAGTCTGCCACTGCCATAAGCTGCAAAATGGAACTTCTCAATGTTGGCTTTGATTTTAAATAGCATAATTAACTCTTCTCTCTTGAAGCCATCACCTACTGCTTTGAGTTGGAACAGTTGCCTTCAGTCGGGTCACATTTTTACTTGACAATTGACCATTTTAAAATCCCTTTACCAAACTCTACTTTAAAGTGAAAATTGAAGTGCTTTTGCATTGCTCATGCCTGAAAGCTAGAAGATTGTCTTTTCATTGTTAAGAAGTTGGGTGAGTTCTTTTATAATGGTTGTGTGAAAAGCTACTGTTCATCATTTTCTCTGTATTTCCAATTTTCTTATATTTGTTTCAGTATAATTATTATGTGATTACTGCTACCCCCATCAAAATGGGTAAATATTGAGGCCATAATAATGCATTGGCTGTATGCAGAAAGTCTGCAGAAATCACTATACCTTAAGCTTGATATTTCTGTTACTCATGTTGTAATTATCTGCCAATGATAATTTTGTGTTTTGAAAACTCTTCTCTCGCTGTAGCATACTTTGGATTAGCGGCATGGGGCGGAGTCAGCATATGCAAATCAGCATATTCCCATTGCCAATAACAGAGTGAGGCTGATTTACAGTAAATAAGGATCTGGATCTTTGGATTCTAATCTACTCTTAAAGGCGTTTTCTACCCTAGTAAAAATGGTGCAAGATGAATGTTTGATTTCTAACACATTGTGAAACCCTAGTTAGAACAATTGAAGTCTTACCCGGAGAAAGCCAGCTGAGATAAATTTGAGTTCACCTTGAGCAGCTACAGTGAGGTAAATCTGCTTTCCCTGTCTAACTAGGGATTTAGAACGTTAGCTGTCCCATGTTAAAAAGTGTGGAAAATGCACCTAGTTTTCCTCGTGTAGACATAGTCATATACATCATCTGCCACATGTGTACAAAAAGTTTTAATCAGTTAAATTAGAGAGTATCCTCTGCCATTGAAGGTTGGTGTGCCATCATAATTCCAGTTTTCATGTGTGCAATGGGAAAACTTGTCCCTTGCTCTACAGCAGTGGTGCTCAACCTTTTTTCATTCACGACCCCCACGAAAATTTTTGTTGAGCCAGGAAAAGAAAATACCTGCCAGCCTGGATCAAAGCAGTGTGACCTCCCAGGAAGACAGCTGCGACCCCTAAGAAGTCCTGCTCTACAGGACTGATGTGAAGCAGAAGTGACATGGGTCCCCATTCCTGGAGTAGGATTTAGAGGTCCAGCCCAGGGGCTGTGCATCCTTTGCATGCTGAAGAGGCAAGTTCAATAGGGGATGCCTAGCATGGCTCTGGGCTGTGGTGACTAGTTTGGTGCAGGGAAAGTTGCCATTCTATGGGCTACTGCCCTCAGAAAGGTCACAGTGTGGACCTAACTTGCATTCCATGCCTATGAGCAAGTTTCCTTCTGCCAATGTCAGTGGAGACTCCAGTATTGAGAGCTTAAATGCTGGGAAAGGAATTTGCCCCATTATTTTAAAAGTTTCACACTATTGCCTGAACAACAAAAATCATAAGCATAGCAGTTCTTGTGATGGCTCAGCCAAATTTTGCAGTCTAGCGAGAGTCCCTTAAGCAATTAGTTAATGTTTGTTCAGCATTTAGATGATTTACAGCCCCATATAAGTGCTAAATGGGCCAAATTCTGCCTTCATTAACATATGCACATAACTCTTTTTATTTCCAGGAGAGGAATATATGTGTATATATTTCCTCCTGGGTAAGGTATGACCCTTAGTATTTTATTGACCACTTTTTTGGGGTGTTCACCCAAAACTCACTCTCCAAACATGTCCCATCGTTAATACAAAAACAATAAATCACTGCTTGTGCTCAAATGCACCATAATATTTGGTAAAACTTTTCACAAACATGACCCATTTCTGATATATTGTTAAACCCAAAGCCAGAGTGATTTGAGTCTTTAAAATCATTGAATACTAAAACTGGAAGCAACCTCAAGAGGCCATTGAGTCCAGTCCCCTGCCCTCACAGCAGGACGAAGCCCCATCTAGATCATCCCTGATAGATGTCTATCCAACCTGCTCTTAAATATCTCCAGTGATGGAGATTCCACAACCTCCCTAGGCAATTTATTCCAGTGTTTAACCACCCTGACAGGTAGAAAGTTTTTCCTAATGTCTACCAAGTGGGTGGATCTGGCCAGCAGAGGTCCTGTCGCTCCCCTGCCCCCAGGCCAATCAGTGCTTAGGGATGGGGGAGCACGCGGCACTTAGCGTTAACCCTGATGATTGACTCCAAGCACCGCACACCAGAGGATAGGGAGTTAGAGACTGTGCTCGCCCCACCCACAGGCCAATCAGGGCTGGGGGCTAAGGGAAGCACAGGAAGTCTCCTCCTGCCTTCCCCTGCTCTGCCAGGAGTGCATAGTGCTTAGATGTGCTGTATACTCCTTGAAGGATAGGAGCAGGGAGGCAGGAGACTTTGTGTGCTCCCCTCACCCCCCAGCCCTTATTAGTCTGGGGGCAGGAGGAGTGCAAGAAGTCTCCTCTCACTTTGCAAGAGGCTTGGCACTTAGTGTCAACCACCAGCTGCTGCTCAGCTGATGGGTGACTCTAAGCACGGCGCTCCCTTGCAGGGCAGGGGCAGACTTTGCATGCTCCCACCATCTCCAGGCCCTCATTGACCTGAGGGCAGGATGGGGAATATGGAAGTCTCCTTCCACCACTAGGGGTGTGGGTGCCTAGAGGGAACCACCAAGCTGTTCAGAACAGCTGGTGGTTCTCTCAGTGGGTAGGGGAAGGGCAAAGACTTCACACGCTACCCTGATCTGTGGGCGGGGAAACATGGAAGTGTCTTGGTCCTGCTCCTTCCACCTGAGGCCCCGCTCCTTCTGGGGTGGCACAGGGCCACTTCAAAAATTTCAGAAATTTTTGAAGTGGCCCCTGGTCAAAAATGCTTGCCCACCCCTCGTCTGGGTATACCATGTCCACCGCTTCTCCCTTTCCTTATTATGAACCTTTCATAATAGAATGTATTTTACTGTGGAATACAATTGAGCCCTATGTTGCTCCACCTGATATCAGGAATTAACAGCCAGATAGGTTGCCTAGTGAACTCCTGGTGACTTCAGTTGCCCAAAGAAGCAAACACAGCTGACTCTCAGCCTTTGGGCACGTCTAGACTACGTTTTTCTTTCGAAAGAAGGTATGCAAATTCAGCATGAAATTGCATATCTCCTTCTGATCACTTTTTCGAAAGAGGTTTTTTTTCGAAAAAGCAAGCAGTCTAGACGCGGTTCTTTCTAAAGAAACCTCTTTATTGAAAGAATGCTGTAAACCTCATTTTTTGAGGAAGAAGGGTTCTTTCAAAAAAGGTTTTTTTTTCTTGAAAGAACCGCATCTAGACTGCTTGCTTTTTCAAAAAAAAACCTCTTTAGAAAAAGTGATCCGAAGAAGATATGCAAATTCGCGCCAAATTTCCATATCTTCTTTCAAAAGAAAAACGTAGTCTAGACATACCCCTAGAATACTTATGTTACTACAGTTCCAATGTCATTAACTTCTCTGTTGGACAGTACCTCTCAGCTGTTGATCCCCACCAGACTCAAACCCGGACGTTATATATAATGGATTGTTATATGGAGTAAAATTTTCAAAGCATCTCAGTTCTGTTTTCCAAAGTCACTCCAGAACCCAAGTATCATTGGAAGTGAATGGCCCTGTGGCTCCTACGTCCCTTTTGAGAATAGAACTTCATTTGCTAGGTCACTGAGCACTTTGGAAAGTTGTCTCTGTGGCACAGATTTGCTGTTCTCTTGAACATGAAACAGATGAGGCCCAGTGATTCACACTCGATTACAGTACATATTTACATATCTATTTCTTAGTTCACTGTTGTATGCAGCATGATTTTTGATTATTTATAAGCTATCAAAGATCTCGCATGAATGAGCTTGCCAGTTTAGTGTTTACAGAGAGTGGTGCCTGTTACCAATGCCAAGTGTTGTCAGACTAAACTGTGAGTTTGATTAAACATCTCTATAATGATGTTATCAAAGCCCCGAGCATCTGAAATATGGTAAACAAATGTGCTAAAGAAGCAGCAAAGAGAAAAGGACAACTGTGAGGCACAAATTGGATGTGCTACAATTGGGGGTGTTTGTTATTCAACCTCGGTTAATAACACAGTTTGTGAGTAAGGCAATATAATGTGAGTCACTGAGAGGAATGCAATGAATTGGCTCTTCAAAAATACTGTTACTCAATATATATCCACTACCTGCTAGCAGCAACAAAGGTTGGAGTTCTGGTTGTGTATCAAATCTATCCATGAAAGGCAGTTTGAAATCCAAGTTATATGTGTTTTCCCCTTAAACCAAATAAGAAATGTGTGCTACAGGAACAGGGTACTACTGATAAATGCATTACTTACTAATGGTCCTGCGAGCAGTTTCAAACCTAAAATGGAAACTAATAAGGGTGAAAAAAATTGAGAAATTGCAGTTGCATTTCTGATCTTTCTCATCCTAAACTGAATGAAGAGAAGTTATTTTGCACACAGGGAAAATGACATTCCTGAGAAAAAGAAGCAGCTGCATATCGGGTTTCCAAATATGAAGAAGAACTAGAAAGCTTGTCTCTTCCATTAATCGAAGTTGTCCCAATAAAGTATATTACCTCATGGCCACCCACATTTCCTTGACAGCATCACAGCTAAAACACTACGACTAACCTACATGCACATTTTCCCCCTATTGTGGAGGACAGTCAAACTGGACAAAACCAATTTGACAGCAGCTGATCTTGTGGGTTTTTTAAAATAACTTTTGGATTCATTTAGCTATTTAGGGGTATGTCTACACTAGTTCGTTAATTCGAGTTAGGTAGGCAAATCAGGCAACTGGAGTTGCAAATGAAGCCTGGGATTTAAATATCCCAGGCTTTATTTGCATGTTCCCATCTGGCTGCCATTTATAAATCCCCCCTAGTTTGAACGAACTGCCCATGGCTACATGCAGCAGTTTAAAGTTAATCTGAACTAAGGACTTGGTTTGGATTAACTTTAAACTGCCGCGTGTAGCTGCGGGCAGTTCTTTTGAACTAAGGGGGATTTAAAAATGGCGGCCGGACGGGAACATGCAAATAAAAACTGGGATACTTAAATCCCGGGCTTCATTTGCAACTCCAGTTGCCTGATTTGCCTACCTAGCTCGAATTAACGAGCTAGTGTAGACATACCCTAGATGATATTCACTGTCTCAGAAGCTATATGGAATAGACTATCTAGGAGTACAGACAGGACCATGACAAAGTTCAAAACTCAGAACTGATTTTAATGAGAGCTGCATGAGCCCATTCTGCTGCCTATGGTCCTTAGAGGGGACAAAGTAGCATTTGCCATACAATAGAAAGCCTTCCCTTCCTCCAGCCAACTCAGACAAGTGTTGAATACACTGGGAATGCATGTAAGGCTTTGGCACTATATTTAGAGCCCTGAAATTTTCGCAGATATCTGCTTTATATCTGCCAGTATCTGCATCCGTGGATGTGCATGCATATATTTGCAGCTCATTTTTGCAGATATAAACGCGGATGCAGATACAAATTTTGTATCCAGAATCCTGTAAATTTGTGGATATCCACTTTATATCTGTGGGTATCTGCATCCACTGATGTCACTGAGTAGATACAGATGCAGATGCAGATGCAGATACAAATTTTGTATCTATTCAGGCGTTTAACTATATTCCTATCAGCTTGTACAGGCGGCCACTGCCTCACAGCTAAAGATGTTTTCCTTGAAATCCAGCGATAGACAATTGTGTTTTTTGTTGCTAGATTCCAGCATATAATCCCTGCTGATGGTGTCCACAAGCATGTATGATCATGATTTGCTGCACAGTGGGCTTGAACACCCATGGATCTGATATACTCAGGGTGCATTTGTCTGAGAGGGAGTGCGCATGATGCACTGCCCAACTTTGTGTGAACAGAGCTAGTTAAAATACCATTTAAAAAGTTGTTTCTAATTCAAAGGGTTCAAAAGGACCATTTATTCATGTTTTGGAATTTGTCACAAAACATTTAATTGATATTTGTTATCAAGACCATTATGGAATTTTTCTACAGTTTGTTCACTCCAAATATTTAGATTTCTGGTCAATAAAACATTTCAATAATGTCTTGTTAAAAGCATAATGAGAAATATTGCAAAAAAACCCCACCAATCTTCTGCAAAAAAAATTTCTGCTGTCCTTCAGCTAAAAACATTCTCTTCTGTATTTTCTGTTATTTTTCACTATAAGCACACTACCTTATACATTCACTCACAGCATTGTACTCCAAAGGACGAGGTCTATTAACCTGTCTACTCAACTCTTTTGATTTTAAGCACAATATGTATTCTCTCGGGTGTCACAATTGGCTGAAAAAATAAAAAACAATAATATGTTGCAATAATTTTTATAATAATGAGAATTTAAACATTTTTATATATTTTTTGCTTTTCCAGTAAAGCAACCAACAGGGAGGTCTATAGTCCATCTAGAAATTATTTTGCCATCTGTTGCTAAATAGCTGCAGAATTGTAAGTTTTGATACTTTAACTGTTTCTGTTTGGTAAGCAAAGCTCCTAGCTCAAGGACAGATGCTGATATAGCACTGTTGGTAATAAGTCACTGCAGATGATGCAATCTCCTTCTACATCTGCCTTGATTACATCTGGGCTAGTAGAGGAACCTAACTATTCATGAATATTATGGGGAATTGGTATCCACATATTGATTTGATTCACTTTTTGTGACTATCCATTCAAGCCAAGTCTGGTTTATTCTAAATGGTGATGGGATACATTTCTGGCCCGTACTTGTACGTCTCTTGGGCGAGCTGTTAAGGGGAATGAAGTGACTGCTGTTTCTTTGAAGCAAATTGCCATGATTTACCACTAGCAGAAGTTGCATATTTTGCTGGAGATACTCATCTTAAAACTATCTTCTTGTGTTTCCATGAGAACCAAATGCCATTTTTAGCAGATTCCTTTCTCCATCAACTGATATGTCTTATTCTTTGTAAATGGCATCCACTCCCGTGAGTGCGACTTTGCAGGTGCCTAGCTGTTAGGCTGGTTTTCTGCATTGGAGTGACTTTCATTTACACACAGAAAAGAAAGTATTTTCATTTACACACAGAAAAGACTTAACCCTTTCATGACAATGGCAGCAACCACTGATCACACTTGTGCATCAGTGCCATGTATATATAAAATAAAATATCAAAGTCTGGGTTTTGTGTTTTAAGTTTTTAAAAGTGCTGCACTCTTGTGTTATAAGCCTTCCCCAGCTTGTTATAGTAAGGTGATGGCTTTGGTGAATAATGGTTTAAGGAAGCGGCCTTCCAGGCAAAGGAGTGATTGGACGTACTTAGTGTCAGTAAGAGTCCGACTGTTATTTGTGAAGGGCAGCATTCAATTTCCCTGAGCTGTGACTGGCTGAATAAAATGGATGTGTATTTTGCTTTGATGGAGGGGACTTTAATCACACATCTTCCATTACTGCTTCTAGAATGCGTAACGTGAAACTGGAGGTGGGAATGCCTTGCTACCACAAGCTGATTGAATTGTCTGGAGAGAAAACTGGTCTGCAAAGAACTGAACTTGTGACAGGATTCCTGGATTTAATCTCTGTAGTAGCTGTTCTTAGGTTATGTCTCCCCTATGAGCTAGAGGTCTACATCCCCTGCTTGTACATGTATATCCACACTGCTCTCACTGAGCTAGTGACAGCCTCAACAGCATTGTAGCTGTGCTAGCTCAGGTAGCAGCAGCTGAACACAGCAAAGCCATGCTGAGTACACTGCGCCTCTGTCTACATCACCCTAAGAATGTGCTTCCCAGCATGCGTAGACAGATATATTAGTTCTGCTTTAGCCAGTGCACTAAAAATAATAATGTAGCCAGCCAAAGGTAGCACAGGTAGCAGCTTGGACTAGCTTTCCAAGTATTTTGCCAAAGGTCTGGATGGATTTGCACTCACACCACTAGCCCATGCTGCCTTTTGAGCTAGCAGTGACACTGCTAGTTTTAGTGCACTACCTGGAGCAGAGCTGGCACATGTCTGTCTATCCATACTGGGTAGCATGCTCCTCGCTGCTGTGTAGCCCTATCCTTTGTGTCTATACCTCACTTTTCCCTCGGCTTGAAAGGGTTACAGCACTCACTGCAGTTACCTCTCAAACATGACGCCACGATTAACTGAGTTGTGTTTCTGCCTAACTTTGAAAAGGTAAAGTTGGTGCATGTTGTGAAGAGCACTATATTAATGTAAATATTTAAAAACACAAAATAGTGTCTTGCAACAGAGTTGCACATAACTGGATAGCAGATTCCTGAATCACACATAGGGATTTTGCAGAGGGATTTTATTTTATCTCTCTAAATACAGGTCTGAGAATAACTACATAAAAATGAATAAAAATTACTGGAGATTCTTGCTTCACTAGCCAGGGTATTTTGCTAGCTCCAACCAATTCAAAAGAAAGCAAAGTGAAGTAGGGGCTGGTACAAAAATGGTTTCTGCAGGGAAGTCCCTACAACAGTTGAGCCTAGGCTGAGTATTGTGGGCTTTATTAGTATTAGTATTAGTATTATTTTATTAATCTATCTAATAAAATGAAACCATGTGGCTGGGAAAGTTTGCATCATGTACAGTCTGTTTCTATTCTCTTTGGGACAGGGTTTACAGCTGATTTACAGCTTGTCTTATAAAGCATGGCTGGTATAGGTGGGGTGATAGAGGGTGCAAATCATGTGGCTTTTCTGCATGCCAGCTGGTTGATCTGGGATTTAGGATTCCTTTTCTGACATATGGAGGGAAAGGTTCTGATAATTTCCCACAGATAATAAAGAAACTATTTGGGAGACAGCGTTACAAGAATGAAGGCAGACACTACTGTAAAGAGTTGTGAGTGTTATTCCTTTAACGTTGGCTCTTTACTCCAGCTTGTTTATTCCGAAAGGGCAGCCTAATAAGAAGAAATCTGGCAAAAGCACACTGCAGAAATGATCATGCTAGTAGCCTGTATAGAGTCGCCATTTGTGAGTCAGTGATTAAACCCCATAGACCAGAAGATGGGAAGTTTTCATTTCAAATCTTGGCTGACCCATGTGTGACACTGGACAAGTCATTTGGCATCTTTAGATCTTGGCTAGGACAGTTGTCACCCCTGACCTCACTGAATACCAGATCTTCATCTTCATTGAGCTTCCACAGCAGAAACAAAAATTAAAAGAGGAAAAGTGTTCTCCTCATACAAATTTGTTTTTCTTGGAAATAAGTGTTCCTTGCCTCAAACTTGCTTGCATCTCATTGTGAAGGCGACTTAGTGATTGACGTGCAGACAATCTGCATTTCTTCGTCAGTGCCAGAAATGCATAGACATTAACTTGAATGAAGATTATACACTTAAGGGCTGTTTTTGTACTCGGTTAAAATGGCTATGTTATTTTAACATATCTCTAAATCATGCCCCTCGTTCAGGTACCTTTATGGCTTCCGGTTTTCACCACAAAGCTCTGCTTTCTTGGCATCCTTATCCTTGCCCTGAAGAAGAAAGGGACAAAAATATACCCTGACAAGGTCATCCTTCCTAAAAACAACATATGGCAATTTTCTTTTTTCTCTCTAATAAGAGAGGGGAACCCAATTGCATTAGATTTCTCATATGGGACGGAGTAAACACTTCAGAGCCTTAAGAACTCAGGATAATCACAACAGAAAAAAAATCCTACTTAGTCTGAGCACCAATCTAGCCACTTTTAACTCCCTTGCCCCAGGGGCCTAGATTTGCCAATGTGATGTGCCAGTGCATATGCACTTGCTCTTCTAGTGGGAGCTCTAGACCTGCAGGCATCAAGGAGTGAAGTTGTGCTCGTTAATCATAACGTGATATCAGCATTTTCTGCAAATCCCCTTATTACCTCTGCATCATTAGCACTTTCTGAACTAGTCTACAACTAATTCACAGTGAATCTTATTTCTACCCGATATCTTGACTAAGCCATCACACCAGAGAGCATCTCCCATGCTGCTGTGAAGTAAATCAGTCTAGCAGGAAGCTTTTGTCAGGAGCATCATTGAAGATCTCAATAGTTAATCTGAAAAGTAATCCCTGACTTTGGAGAGTGCTTGGAGTTTTCGTTGGTTGTCTTGTTGATATTACCACTCATTCTGTAATTTGGCTCAACAAATCAAAAGGTAAGTAGACTAAAGCACAAGATGAGAGATATAATGGCAATTGTCTGTTTCTTTTGGGATCAGGTTGATTGGATACACTGCAGGAAGAAATTCAGATACATATCCTGCTGGACTAGCAATGAGGACAGTTTATCTAATTCAAGGGTTCCCTAATGCTGAGGAAACTGGATGTGTCAGCAGATAAACTGTCTGGTGGTCATGAGGAGTTGGCTCCCCTTCTTGTGTCCAGCTGGCAAGAACAGAATGGACAGATGGGAAGCCAGAGAAAGGGATGAAATGGTCAGCAGGAGAGGATTATGTGAGCTTTTCAATGGTGGAAAATATTTGGAGCAGTAAAGACAACTGAAAATACGTTAACTATATCCCCGGTGTTAATTTTCCACCTTAGCAATGGCTGTCGATGTAGCATGGATTATGTGATTGTAAACGGAGGGCACAAACCATCACAAACATCTGATGAGCCTCTTGTGGTTAGTTGGAGGTCGCTTTAGATGGCAAACTGGGCTGGATGGTCCTTTGGTCTGGCTCAATATGGCCGTTCTTGTGTTCTTACATTTTTATGTTCTTAAGCTGGGTTTTTATCTGGCCCCTAAAGAAATCTTGTGAATTCCCAGGATTCTTCGGGCTTCAAATTCTGCCCAGTTACTTATTGGTATGGGCTACATTTCTTCAGTGACCCAAAAGCCTCACCTGAAAATAAATATGGAATTCTTAGCTACTTCCAGCCCAGTAAAACAAGATAGGCCTGAAAAATGACTGCCCACAGTCATGTGAAGGAGGGGCGCTGGTGGTGCTGCAGCCTCACCAGGCTTTTGCACCCAGTATGGCCCCACATCAGGGTCCCACCTGCCATCCCTGAGCTTGGGGGCTTTGCTGTAAGCCCCAGGGTTTGGATGCCTCTCTGCTGCCACTGCCTGGGGTCATGGCCACTGGCTCCAGGGCTCTGCAGCTGCCCCCATCTGTGACTTTAGTCTGGAGCAGTAAGGGGTATGGATGGGGGCAAAGAGGGTGCAACTCAGCTCACCCACCTTAAGTATTGTTTTAGTGCCTCTGTGACTGCCTTTACCCTCCTCACATTATTTTCAGCTTGACCATTAAGCTTTTCTATTCAGCCTTGGTGAAGTTTTTAGGTTTCCACAGGATTGGGTCCTACTGTTTAGGGCTCTCAGTGAAACTCTTGCTGCTTTAACTGGGGCTAGCTTCAGAATTTTTTGTTCCTACAGCCTGCCACTAAGCTGCATATTAGGGTGTCTTCACTCTTTTGAAAGGGGGAATGTCTAAAGGCAGCCTCTCTCTTAAGATGCAGTCCATGCTACAAACACATTTGAGAATCCCTGGTTGAAGTCAAATACAGTAAAGTCCTCTCAATTGACCTTGACTTTAGCCAGTGTGACCTAGCTTTAGTAACTCCTGATTTGCTGCATTAGCAGATTGACATAATTTCTTCAGGCAAATTCCCTGTCCCACGTCTGCTCAATGAAGCTGCTACCCCTTCAGTTAACACATTCTCCCAGGGGACCATTATGTTGTCAACAATATTTTGATAGATTGCAGCAGAAATAATAGGGAGAGGGCGAATATGGTCATTCATATTTCATTCGTTTACTTATCCCATTCTTGCTTTTGTTTCTTTTGACTCACTCTGTCACTTTTTTTGGTTGATCCCTTTTTTGCTCAAGACCCTTGAATAAATGAAATCAGAGAGGATTTTTTTCTCTGTATTTTTCAGAACTAAATTTTGTTTAAGAAGACTGTGCTGGATGCTCTTATGCAACTGAAAAGCAGTTGGAGAGGAGAAGGATTTAAGATTTCTTTGTAGTTTATTTCATTCACCCACTTCTTGTACCTGCTGGTGTTAGGTTGCAGTGTGTTTGCAGAACTTAATGGTGTCCTTTCAGTTTGTGGTTGACAAGTTTTGGTGAAGCTTGTACATATCTTTTTGAAGTGATTTGTGGGATATTTAAACGTCAAGCATCTAAGCAGAACTTGAAAGTATTTGAGCTTTAGGATAAACTACAAGAGCCACTAGCGGTACTGGAACATGCTTTTCACATAGTCAACCTTAAGCTGAGATTCTCCTTGAGTTCAAAGACTTTCCCTTTTGAAAGCCATCAGAGCCTGTGTTTTGTGCACACCCTGGGTCTCTAGAAAAGAATCTTGCTGTGTTTTCATGAGATTTGTATCCTGTTTATCCATCAGTTACGTGTTCCCGTAAATTAAGGAAGATATAGTGCTAAGAGTTTGTTCTCCTCAGGCTTCGAATCCCCGCTGTTTCAAACTGCTGGTGCGTATTGACTCATTGAAATTATTCTGTAACAAGACTACTTTAGTAATACAGGGTAAGAATTTTGTGGCTATACCAAGCACAGACAATAAAATCGCCTAATGATGGTTGAGCTACTGTCATAACAGAATGGCAAAGAGAGATTCAGTTCTAGGCTCTAAGAATTAGAACTACAGGGCATGTAGAATTTTGGTTTTGGTTTGTTTTTTGTTTCTTGCCTTTTGTTAGTAGCTCTGTATCTGACATACATAAAATAAAGGTCAGAGTTTATTCATTTTAAAAAGTTTAAAAGTTTAGCAATATTTTGGATGGGGGATTGAAATGAAGCAAACATTCATCACTATCAGCTGCTGTGATTGGAGTTTAGGTAAAGGTGAATGTACCTGCGCCCCTGCATACAGTCATATATCATTCAATGAATGCAAATATACGAGCAGATAAATTTAGATTTTAAAGAAGATAATTATATGGACCTCTCCAAGGAGGTCACTCCTTTTTCTTTTCTCTCTTTCTCTCACAAAGTACCATTTCCCAGCAAGAGTTAGAGGAAACCTGTTCTCAGATGTGCTACATAATGAAAACAGTTATGAAATTTGGATGACAACAAATACAACTCCAAACAGGACAATATCATTATACACTCTTGCATATTATCTTAGATCAGGGGTGGGGAAATACCAGCCTGTGGACTGGATTCAGTCCACCAGAGCTAGCCCCTGATGTCTCCCCCCCCTTTATTTACTTGTGCCTCCACAGGTACAGACAATTGTAGTTCCTGTTGGCAGCAGATTGCTGTTTCTGGAGCTTCGGGAAGTGGTGTTCTGGTTCGCGCCACTTCCTGTAGCTCCCCTTGGCTGGGAATGGTGATCCGCAGCCATCAGGAGATGTAATTGCTGGAACCTGCAGAGACATAGGTCAATATAGCGGCAGAGGTCCGTCAGGGGCTAACCCTGGCAAACTGCGGCCATTTTATTGCCATCTTTGCCTTAGGCAACCCTCTTCCTAATCCGGGTTGGGGGCGGGGAGAGGAGCGAGGTCTCCCACACTCCTCTCCTCAGCCTTAAGTTGGTCTGGGGGCAAGGCCTCAGTGACTCTCTCCAGCATGCTGGTTCAGAGGGGCAAGGCTTCAGGGGCTGGTCCTAACCTCCAATTGCTCTCCCAGCCTGTAGCTGGTCTGGGGAGAGTGAGGCTTCAGGGGGCTTGGGTGTGCTTTCTGGCCCCCCACGTGGTCCTGAGGAGCCTGGGTCACTGTGGCTGGTGGGCAGGGTAATTGGAGTTGGGGGCTCCCCCTGATGGCAGTGTTTGGGGCTGAGGATCAGTTACCCACTCTGGTGGCTGTCTGGGTGGAGCTCCATCTGGAGCTGGCAAGTCTCCTGCTGGTGTAGCTGCCCCCAGTGGCCACTCTGCAGTAGCACATGCCTTCTCTGTGCCCTTTCCATTTTCTCGAAAACACACATTCCTATTCTATGTACTTCCCATTTTCCTGGCACAACCAAACTGCGACCTTACTTTAAGTTTGGGTAAGAGGAAGCTGCATATCAAATTTAGTGGCCCTAGCTCTTACTGTTTAAGAGGAGTTCTTCACAAACAGACTCACAGACGCACAAACTCTCTAAAATATATAGAGAGATTTGTGCATGTGCACTGTCTCTTCTTTTCAGAGAGAACCTGGACCAAAAGCTAAAAGAAAAACTCCCTTTGATTTTTACTTGGTTTTGGGTCAGACTTTTTGTGTTCTCACCCTCTTCACTCAAATGATAAATCACTCATCTTTGCTTCAAGGGAAAGTACAAAATTCCTTAGAGACGATCCAAAACGTTACATCAAATTGCAGCCAATCTCGAAGGCTAAAGAAATAGCTCAGAATGAACTATGCACAGCTTATACACTGGCAAACAATATGAATAAAAATTAACTGCAGATCTTTTCTTTTTAAACAGCCATTGTGTTATTGTTGTACCAAGGGTCCCAAAGTAATTTCTTACATTCTTACCTTTTGAAGACAACCTGCTGCTTCTCAGTGCGAGGCACAGCCTTTATAACAAAACATGCAAACTGCGTGGTGCATAGAGGCCCTTGTAAAGCTGGTAATTTTCATGATGCAAATTGCAGAGCAAAATGAACCCATTAGCGGAATTAGCAATTCATAAAGGTAAAAGTTCAAGGTCAAGAGACAATCATGGCTTTTCAAAAGGTAGAATTTTGAACTATCGTAGTCAAAGTGTGTGTGTGGTTGTTTTTGTTGATTTGGTGTTTTTCTTTAAGCTAATTAGGATAAATTATGTCTGAAAAGAATGCAATGTATGTAAAGCATATTAGACATGCAGAAAAGAAAATAGTTCACAGACAGGATACAGATTTTGCCTTTTGAAAAGATGTGATTTATAACCCAGTTGAGGATTTAAAATGTGCATGTCTGTGAAAAGAATTTTGATTGAGTGAAGTATGGTTTTAATTACAAAGGGGAATTCTGTATAGAAGGGGGTACTTATGCAATGGGAGGGTGATCCAAGACTTCAGAAACAAGACAGTTTTCAGAGGGGACATTGGCTTCTTTAATTTAAAACACCTTTATTATTATAATAGGAAGCTATCATAGGTCAGTTTATCCTACTTAAGATCAATGTTTTTCCTTGGTGATTGCAACTTACGGACAAGGATTTTTTTTAAGCTCACTTACAGAAGGGCCTTCATTCTACCAGGAGGCTCCTTGCATCCGAGGAACTGTTGAATGTTTGGTAAACTATCTGAATTAATTGTGAAGGGGTGGAGGAATAAATCTTATGGCTTGTCTTTACAGCACCATGGTCCAGACTACAGGGGAGTGGACTATAGAGAGTTCTAAATTGCTGCATTGTGACTAGTCTGTTTGGACCCTGCTGGTGTAAACTCAAAGGTACCTCTACTTTGAGACAGTCCTCTTTCAAATAAGACTATGCTGGAGCAAACTAGGGGTCTTTTAGCTCATGCTAGTAGGGCTTCCCTGGGGAAGTTTGGACATAAGACTTTAGAGGTCTCTCCAAATCACACCTTACCATTCTCAAGCCTTAGTTAAAAAAAATGTTTCTGTTCACTTTTGGCTGGTTTCACCTCACAGAATTTCAGTTCATTAGGGGGAGCGTGAAGAAGCATCTTTGCCTGTAACTGATGAAGGAAGCAGCATGGTGACCAGTTCTTGTGATGTTTAGCATACCCTTTCCATCTATGTAAAACTGAGGGCCTCGGTGTCCAGAATGTTTAATTCAGTGCCTCACCGGGGATAAAATGTAATTGAAAAGTAGAGAGATGCCATTAGACTAAGGGTGTGTCTACACTACAGAGCTTAAGTCAAAATAAGCTACGCAAATTGAATGACCTCAATTACATATCTTATTTTGAAATAGCTTATTTCGAAATAGGGAGTGTCTACACAGCACTTGTTTCAAAATAGAGCACTCTTCCTCCGACTTCCCTTACTCCTCGTACAATGAGGGTTACAGGATTCAGAGTAAGAAGTCCTCCAGCTTGACAGTATTTTGACACTATTTCAAAATAACTGTTTGCTGTGTAGATGCAGACTAAGTTATTTCGGAATAGCGCTAATTATTTCAAAATAGTTTTGCAGTGTAGATGTACCCTTAGTCACTGGGAAGATCCCCAAACTGACCTTATTATATGAAGACTTGTGTATGCATGAAAAAGCTGCTAAAATAACACAGCAAATCATTAAAAAAAATCTTTTACACTTCTGGCACTATGGGCCAAGTTCAGTTCTTACTTACAGCGGTGAAACTTTACTGTTTCAAGTAAGAGGCTAAAGTCACTATAGAGAGATTACCCAGTGGGCTAAAACCCAAGGGTAGACTGCATACTATTCTGGCTGTTGATAAATGAATATATGTAACTGTGCGGTTTAGAAAAATGTATTCAGAACAATAACAATGTGTTTGGTGACTTTATTTTTCAGGACTTCCATATTGCCATGGTTGTAGATTTTTTTTGGCATTTTCTGAACAGAAGATATTTTTTGCCATTATTCTGCTAGTTTAATTCACAAAATTATTGCACAAACACGTTTTAGGTACAAACCGACGGGTGCTTCATATTTTTTATTGCACTACAGCAATACAGTTTGTAATGTTTGTAATGTTCTGATGCACAGCATTATAGTACCATAGACTATGTCATTATCACTGCTATTCTGAAGGTGATGCAACAAAAAGGAAAAGGAAAAACTGTTGATGGAATGTCAGTATTCCTATTGATGACCTTATTTGCAAACACATGAAATGAAGTGTTACTGATGTTGAAAAGGAAAGCACAGGTGTGCTGCATATCTTGCCACCATATCTCTGTTCTGACCTTGTTGGAAGATGTGGCCCAAATGCCCTTAAGAAAGTGGACATCTGAAAATAAAATACAGGTGTTCTAAATCTCTCAGCAATCTCTGTTCTCCATTTTTCTCACTTGATTTTTATGGTGGTTTCTCTCAAACGTAATTTGATGGTATGGGGGTCAGATGACCTTTGTTCTTTGTATGTGAACAGAAACACTTTAGACACCATTTTTAATAACTGGTGAAAAACTCAGTTATGCTTATTAAGTTAAAATGATTGTTTTTGATGATCCTGTCATTCTTAGATTGTCCCTTACTTAAAAATTAAAATTCCCTTTTCTCCTTCTCCAGGAGAGATGTAGTGTGGGGCACTTGAAGTTGCTTATTTTTTGAAAGAGAAAGCTAAAAGGAGAGATACTTCATCATCCTGACACCAAAATGTTCACTAATACTTTGTAGAAAAGAGGCTGGGAATAGAATGGTCCCACTTTTTTGCAAATGCAGATTCTGAAAAATAAGAAGAAACAACTGCTTCAGGTGAACATGGGGTAATTATTACTAACAAAAAAGAAATCAATTCATTCTTTAGTTTCAGAAATGATTTTTTGAGCGTGAAAAGGAATGTTTTATCCACCCTAGGTAATACTGAGAGAAAAGTTATTTAGTGCTGCTACCTGCTTGAATAAACAATATTGTAGAGTGTTTCTCCCTCAATCCATCATTATGTGAGGGTATGTACAGTATGATACTTTTGTATTCTAGAATAAAAGTCTTTTTCTCCTTTTAGTTAGAGCGTTTTGAGTATGCTGAATGCAAATCAAGTCCTAAATGTCAATCAACATGATAAACATCCAACTCTTCTCACAGCAGAAAGAGCATGATTAAAAAAAAAACTTTAAAAGAATCTCCTTTAAGTTTATAAGTAAGATAGCTAAATTTTAATGTTAGACACTTTTCCAGTGACATAAGTGTTTATCCCTGCCTAGCTTTCGGTTTGCACATATTTCAGATCTTTCACTTTGGGGTAGGAAAATGTGAATGGAGATTTTTTTGTTTTCTTTTCTTTTTCTGGTACATTATTTACAAAAGTAAGAGGACTGGCCAGGGTAACTTCTCAAAGAGTTCCATGCAGTTGTAGCTCTGTGATTTCTCTGTTTACATGGGTGTCAAGTAAACCTGGCTTCAACATTGCAAATAAAGTAATGAATCCTGCGTAAACTTCAGTTTCCCCAAAATGTTTGTCCACTTAATCTAGCTATGTCTAATGATTCCATGGTCCTAATGCCTGATCACCAAAGGCATGATTATGCTCTCAGATAGACTCGTGTGTAAATCAGGAATATTTCCATTGCAGATACAAGAATTACGTGGCTATAAAACTAAAACTGGTTGTATTTTCTTTCAGTTTAGCAATAAATAAATAAATACATTTAAACTTGTTTCAATTTTACTGGGCTCAAAAGAGTCCTGTTGCAATATCTCTTAAATTTTTTACATTAAAATATTTTTACTAATAATGTTTTTGAAACCAGTATTCATTTTTTCGGTAAATAAAACACTTCAGGGATGATTTTGATTGATTTTTACTGTAAATTTCAATTAAAATGTTGCAAAAAAAGAATGATAGCTTATGACAAAAGGTTTTTTTTAAAATAACCTTTTTAATTAAAAAAAGTTCACCACTCTATTTAAATCGGTGTAAGTCTGAGCAGAATCAGAACCCAAATATTAGAAACTAGCCAATTAGCCGTCATAAGACGGGATTTTCAGGTCTCTCCTTCACATCGGTCTCTCGCTCCGTCTCTCTCTCTCTCCTCCTCCTCCTCCTCCTCCTCCTCCTGCCTCCCCTCCTCTTTCTCTCTCAGCTTCCTCCACTTCCTGCCTCTCTCTTTTTCTCTCTCTCTTTCACTTCTCCTGCCCCTCCTGCCTCTCCCTCGGGGGACCGTGGAGCCCAAATAGCCATTTGGGCTCCGCACTCCCCGTGCTGCATAGGGGGGTGCTGAGCCCAAACGGTCGCTTGCGCTGCTTGCTCCAACATGGCGGCCTGGCTGAGCGGCACAGAAGTCAGCCAAGCGCCACAGCGGGAGGCGAAGGGGGGTGGGGCGGTGACTTTCACGGTCAGGGGCGTGGCCTGGAGCTGCTTTCATGCCGCACGTCACCACCCCGCCCCCCATTGCCTCCCACCATGGCATTCGGCTGACTTCTGTGCCACTCAGCTGGGCTGCCGCGGGGGAGCAAGCAGCGCAAGTGGACATTTGGGCCCCGCACTCCCCATGCAGCACGGGCCGCCCAGAGGGAACAGCGCCCCCCAGAGGGAACAGCCAGCATTTCGGCGTTACAGACTCTCAGACACTGGGCTACTATATATAAGATCCCAGTGTGTCTTTGGTGTCAGATTAAGAGGCATTTCCTTATGTTGCCCTATAGTTAGGTCAGATTTCTCTGGCTTATCCAGAGGGAGAAGATATTCAGAAAAGGGAAAATCACCTCATCTATTTTAGGATGCTCATAACTGAAGACCAGCCTGGGCAAAGAGTTGTGCTTTGCACTTCTGGGATATACAAATACAGTCTGATATCCAGGGGTGGGGAATTCTAAAACTAAGGAACCATCACTAAAAAAACCCAGTCCACAAATTCATGACTTCTAAGACTTTCTCTTTCAGCAGCAATATCTCATTTGTATCCCCAAAAGAAATGGGTGAGGGAAAGCAAGTGCAACAGTCCTCTGAGCAGCATTCAGGGGGCTTTAAAGAGAAAAAAAGGGTGCAGGATTTTCCAACCTGGTGTTGGGTCCACATGAGTTTGCTAACCCTAGATTTCTTCTAACAACTGCAGGTTGCGCTGCACTGCTTTGGGTCAAGAAGAACCATTTCTTTCAATCTGGATCTAGAGAAAAGGCCAGGGTTTCTCCTAGTTCTTTAAAGTATGTTCCTCTTCTTATCATTTTATGCTAACTCTTGCCAGATTAAGCTTTAACCAAGCTTTAATCACTTTTCACCAATACTTGTTTCACCCAAACAGTGGCGCGACAGTGTAATAAGGTTGTCTTCTCTCGATGTGAAGGAAATCTTCTGGATCCTGCCATGAGGGTAGGGGACTGGACTCGATGACCTCTTGAGGTCCCTCCTGGTTCTAGTGTTCTGTGATTCTATGATTGCTGTATAAGCATATTGTGATGGCATTTAAACACAATGGTCTGATGTAAATAGTCAGTAGTCAAGGACAAGATTGTTCTGTATGTGGCATTAGTTGGGAAAGTGGTGCAGAATAAGCAACTTAGCTTGTTCAGATCTCTCTGTAAGAAACAACAGGGAACAACTTAATGCAACCTTAGTGACTCTGTCCATGTTTCACACACAGGCCAGCCTCTTACTTTTAACAGTGTGGAAGGCCACTGATACACCTGCCACACTAGCAATGGATGTTTGTTATTTGCTCCTGATGAACTCAGGCTTATCTTTGTGCAATGCCAAGTCTGGGAAAAGACCTTATACATTGATTTGGACCAGGTATGGATGATACAAGTTGGTTATTATAATCTTGCCTGCCTGATGAGAAATTCACTGCCATGTAGCAGTTGTATTTCTGAAATCACATACCGACATAGGCTGAAAGGGGTCTCACAGCTGAATCCAAATGCATCCCTTGGAAAAGTTACTGGGACACTTCCCACCTCTAATCTCATGTATATTAACATAGATTAACCATTCTGCTGAAATGGATGGTGAAGATAATCCACAAACTACTTAACATGATGTGACAGCTTTCCTATTTTTCACTCTGGGAGTGACTAACATCGTACCAGACTGGTTGTCCTCTTCTGCTTATGCACTAATGCCACAGTACTTTTGTCTTAAAATTCCTTTCCAGATGGTGGAAATTAGACAAATATTTGGACAAGTTTGTTTCATTGTTTAAAACAATCAAGTGTTGTGTAAGGTTATTTTACTGCTCCCTAATGGATCACAGAAAGCAATTCATATTGATTTTTTTTCCTGGATGTACAAACCCATAATTAATTTTCAGCTATTAAATTAAAGAAGGGGTCTAAAATTCAGACTACAAAAATACATGTCATTTTGAGACCACAATATTCTGCAATACTAGTGTTAGCACTTGACTCAGAAGCTATGCATGTATGCTAGAATTTATAGTCATTCACACAAGTTCATTCAAAAGAGGAGAACTGGTTAATCTAATAGCGATCAGGCTCCACTTCCTTTAAGAAGTCCCAATTTATGCCAAGTATTTCAGATTCCAAACAGAGAACCTTATGAACCCTAAGGCTGTTCACAAGATGGATATTGTAAGGCAATTTATGTAGCTACTTTAAGGACACAGCTATTTGGCATATAAAAATACAAGGAAGTCCCTGGACATAAATTTGGCAAATCCCTAAATCCCAGAAAAATATTTCTTTGAGTAGTGACAAAGTCAGAAAAACATATTTACAAGATCCCATTAAAATAATTAACTCAATCTTCTTGTTAGAGTAACAGGTGAGACAACACTATACTAAGTTTACAAAATCAGGATAATAATAAAATCCTAATAGATTTTCGAACTATATATAAATCTCATTTTTCTTTATAACTCCTGTGGAAGTTAATCAATCATGTTCCCCTGTAGGACTTTAGGAAGTTTAAAGGTTATTTTGTTGGTTGAAGTGCTCAGGGTGATTACTTCAAGCTTGCTTATTCTGCACTTTTTTAATAAAACAATAACATTTTATGCACGGTAAGCTCTATTACTCCTCATTTGTTTGTAATGCTTCACTTCACATGCAGGTGCCAGCTACCTGGGATATTATTCATTTTTGAAAAATGCTTAGCACTGTTCCTTCCATTGGCTACTGTAACAAATAGCTTCTGATTAATCATACTCAGCCATCTTACCTTCAGAAACAGAATGTAAGTAGAACGTGCCAGAACAATTGAACAATGAAAACATAATGCTAATGCAGTTTACAGTGTTTGCACACGCTAGTAAGATTCCTTTAGTGGAGGTGTAAAGAAGGGGAAGTATGCTTTAAATGTTACATCTGAGATAACTCTTCAGAAAATTAAATTAGATGTATAGTACCGTGTGCTAGTTCTATACCGATGCAGTGCACAACGAAAACGAATCTTGTAACATAGATGTTCATGAAGTGTTGTCTAATCTGGAGCTTAATTATTTAATCAGTAATATGTTTTCAGTATATTTTCATTTACTAAACATAGTGTAACCTATTAAGTCCCTTCGTTAATATATTTCAGAAGCAACATTTCACCTGCACTTATTTCCAAGCATATGGACACTTTCATCTAAAAAACCCACATAAGTGAATCATTCAAGATGACCCAATGACATTTCTAAAACCTCCTCGTAACAGCAAAACTAAGATCATGACCAGTACACGCGACTCCTTAAAGAGTGTTAGTTTGTAACATGCGCGGAAGGGTCTTTGTAACATGCACATGGAATGGGGAATAAATTCTAATGAGAATGCCTTTTGAGATTAGGAGAATACCACCAGCTCCCCTCTCCCCAAATTCCACCCACAAAATACGCTCTGTCCATGTCAGTCCCCAAAATGAGAAGCCACTCCACCTAGATGGTATACATGTTTATGATGTGACCACTGAGTTTCGTTGGCTCCCTAAGCTTGACTCCTGTTAGTGGAGCTGCAGTATGGTCATGGGCTCAGCTGGACTTCTTAGGCTTGGCATTTCTTTATTTGGGGTGGGGGAGTGATGGTATCTTCAAACATCATCCACATGTGGCACCAGAGAAAGACCTAGCCCATCAATGTTACTATTCCTGGGCATCTGGGTTAACATCTAGACTACACGCTTCTTTTTAAAAAAAGAGATCATCAAGACAGCCACAGCTTTTTCGAAAAAGCTATTCACTTTTTTGAAAGAGAGCACCCAGGCAATCTGGATGCTCTCTTTTGAAAAAGCCATTTGCAGTCAAGAATGCCTTTTTTCGAAAGAGTTATTTTGAAAAAGGTGTTCTTCCTCATAAAATGAGGTTTACCACTGTCAGAAAAACCTCCGTGTTCTTTCGATTTAATTTCAAAAGAACGCGGCGGGCAGTCTAGCCGCATGTGAAGTTTTTTTGAAAAAAGGTCACTTTAAAAAAAAAACAAAAAACTTGTAGTCTAGACATAGCCTTAGAGGAAATGAATGAGAAAGCCTTATATACCTGACAGCTATTTTTCCAGTTTCTCTCAAAAAGCATGTTAGCTAATACAAGATAATTAACCCAAGATAAACCATAGGCTACACCATGGTCTTTAAGTAGACCAGCTAACACGTGTGGAAAAAACTAAAAATAATCTTGTCTTCACTAGGATTTTACCTTATGTTAGCTATCTCAGGAGCATACCTCATATTTCCTAATGAAATTAAGGCCATATGGAAAGTATTGCTTGCATTCTGGTCACATATTTAGGGTTTTCTTCATAACAATAACACCTGGACACTTCCTTTATTTATAGTGACAGCTAAGATTTTTGGAGAACAAGATGTTAGCCACTGAATATTATCAGTACAGTGAGCATACACATTGTTTTGAAGACCACTATCACCACTCCATCCCCGGATAAACAAATGCATAGCAAGTATTTCCAAAGGAGGGTATGTCTACACTACAGTGCTATTTCGAATTAACGTAATTTGAAATAGTTAATTTAAATTAAGCTAATTAGAAATAGCGCAGCTGTACACAAAAACTATTTTGAAATAGTGTTTTGCTATTTCAAAATAGCATGTCCACACTGAGTAGACCCTGAACTGAAGTTAAGGCTGGCCAGAACTAGTGCCGGCAGCAGCAGCAGGTTAGGATTTAGTGTGTGGGGCTGCTGCCTGAGGCTAACTGAGCTCCTTGCTTAAAGGGACCCTACACCCACCCCGGACAGACATTTCTCAGGGTTCCCTGCTTGCTTGTCTACCTCAATGAGGAACCGCAAAGCAGTCCTGTCTTGGAGTGCCCTGAGTGCCCGAAATTGGGACACCACAGCACTCGGCCACAGGGAGCCAGAACTGCCCCTGGGCATGCCAGTGTATCTCGTGGGGTTGTTGCCATCAGCCTGGCTGCACTTGCTGCAGGATGCAATCCGGGGGGGGGGGGGGCCATCAGGGGGCTGTCAGGATCCAGGAGGCCCTGAGGGAGAGTGTCCACCCCAAGGAGCCCTCAGAGCCTCCCCAGTCCTCCCCACCGGGGGCTCATGACCCATTCCTCCCTCACGTCCTTCCACTTATCCCTCCCTAGCTCCCCTTCCTGATGTCAAATAAAAGACATGTATGTTCAAAATAGAAACTTGGTTTATTGAACAAAACTGGGGGGGGGGGGATGAACCTCTGAGGAGACTGGGAAAAGGAAGTGGGAGAGGGAAAGAGAGAGGGTAGAAAAGGGGAGGGGGAAACCTGGGAGGAAGGAGCTGAAAGGGGGAAGCAAGGGGAAGAAGGGGGAGGGGAAGCTCAGGGCTCAGGGTTGGGGGGGGGGTCTCACCAGACCAACTTGACTTTCATGCTAACCTGCTCCTGCATTTGCATGTGGCCTTTGGTGGCCAGGCTGGCAGCTATCCTGCCATAGACGGCCGTGTTCCCCTGTCTAGTGTGGAGATCATGGACGTTGGGGGCATCCCCCTTCCAACCTGAATAAAGTCCACGATCTCCACCCTGGACCAGGAAGGCGCCCGCCTTCTACAGCCCATGTCAGGCTCCTGGGAGCTGGCAGACTGCTTCTAGGGAGCAGTGGAGGGCTGGCTGCCAGTGGCTTGATGGCTCATGTTTTGGGGCCACTGGGTCAGGGGCAGTGACTGCTGACTCTGGGCTGGCAGGCTTGGAGCTGGCACAGGCACTGTGGCCATGGTCTACCCCTTTAATAGCTTTGGGGCTGAGGGAGAGGAGAGTAAGTTTTCCTGGTTGTGCCCAGAGTAGCCACCAGGGCTTCCCGGGAAGGGCTGGAGGCCCCCTATTTCGAATTAAGTGTCTACACAGCACTTAATTCAAAATAGCTATTTCAAATTTGGTGTTACTCCTTGTAGAATGAGGTTTACCAAATTCGAAGTAAGGGCTCCACTATTTCAAATTTATTTCGAAATAGCGGTTTGCCTGTGTAGACGCTATTAAAGTTAATTCAAAATAATTGCTGTTATTTTAAATTAACTTTGTAGTGTAGACATACCCTAACTGATTGCGAATGTTTCTTTCTGTCTTTCACTCTCTGGAGTCCTCAGCACACATTTGAACTGGGATATTTGATGGATTCTTCCCACTCTTCATTTATTCAGATAACAAGCCACTACAGTAAGTTAGTACAAGTTGGCAATATTACCTCATAAGAGGCCCAAGAGCTGGTCAGAAGAAGTGTCACAATTCAGGTTTGTGGCACATGAGCAAAACGATGTGGATATAACTTATACCAAGCCTCACATTCTAACTAAAGGATACTATTGAAATATGTAAGAGACCTTGCTCTAGTACCTATTCAAAAATGGTACCTGATTAACAGGGGTTGCTGTACCTGTCGAATGCCCTTATTTTTAGGAACACAACCTTACACACGAGAGTGTTAAGTCAAAGTTATTCCTATATCACTGAGTTTTCACCAGTGACTTTGTTTATAAGGAAATGTTTCAAAAATCGACTTAATAAGATAAATAGTGTGTGAAATAGGCATCAAATGAACTAAATTAGATATAAATGAATGGAATGAGGCTCTAATCAATGGTATATGCTGTGTGTTAAGATGGATTAATACAACAGTGCGGTGAAATCTTATATAGTCTGTCTTTGTGAGTGTTGGAAGGGAAGGTGTACTCTTGGGAGTCACTTGGGATCTCTGAGCAAGTTCGCTGTAAGATGTCATAGCAGGGAGAAAGGGCTCCTAATGGATGCAGCAGAAAGTAGCCCTGGTGAGAAGAGCAATTCAGCTGCATTGGGACTGGAGCAGAAGTGCCATGGACATTAGGAGCTGATTTAGGAGGATCAAGAAAATGTAACCTGCTGGTGAGTATTACCGATCCCCTTTGTAATTGATCTGCAGAGCATATGAATCTGTAACAGCATGAGCTAGGCAGCTAATCGTAGCAGCTCCTGCTTTTAGATTTGAAGATCCACAGTTCAGTCCACAGTGCAGTGACCAAAAGGGTCACCACGACTATGCACACACTAGCCCCTAAATCCTGGATTAATAGGAAGAGACTGACACTAGTGCTGACATGTTGTGCCATCTCTTCTCTTCCCATATAGCAAAGGAAGGGACAAGACTGCTTGGATCCTGTGCTCCCACTCAGACAAAATAACCGTTCACTGCCATTGCCATCTACTGCAGAGGTTCTGTTCTCATGAGAGAGAGAGAGAGAGAGAGAGAGAGAGAGCATCCCATGCTCTGAAAGTCTTAGGACTTCCCATGCTCCGACTCTCCTGCTCCTGGTCTACCCAGAGATCATATTTTGTGAAACGCTCATGGAAAGGCAAAAGATGCTGAGAAAATACACAGTGGAATTTTACACAGCTAAAAATTAGGTCTGCCTTGACTAAAGTAGAGAGAAAGGTCTTATGGTTATGGCACTGAAGTGGATCTTAGTGGTTCTGCTACTGTGGATCACGATGTGACCTAGGGCTAGTTATTTAATCTCTCTACATATGAGTTCTCCATATGTGATAATGCACTGTTTATGTCTTGAACAACTACTGTCTAAGCAAATGCCGATTGTGTGTAAGAAACCCAGTAAGTATACATATCCTGCTCAGAAACCCTCATTTTGCTGCAAGATCGGGCTCTAGATTTCTAATTATCATATTCTAAAACCTTGTCAGTTTGCATAGTGGTTATCTGGTCTGTCTTTTTACTTCATTTAGAAGGAATCAGACAGAACAAAATGATCACTTGCAAAAAGTTTTATGGAAAAAGTCTATTATTCCTAAGTAATCATATCTCATTAGGTCTCCTATACATTTCCAGATTTTGGATTCATACAGTCACCTGTGCTGCTGTCTCATCGGCGCATTAATGCTAATGGAGCCCTTTATGAACACATCTGGCAGAAAATGGCATTTGTAACAGCAGCTGGCAGTCAGAGGGAGAAGGATTAAAAAAAAAGAAAACAGGCTGAGAATAGATGAGGAGGAGAGGTGACAAATTGTATGTTATAATCATTTGCAGTGTTTTTCCCAAATGGACATGATCCCATTAGTAAAGTGAATAGATAACAACTATTTGTGATTATTTACTGGACTGCACAAGAAAAGGGTTAATTTTTGTGCTCAGAGTTGAAACAGTCCTAAATGCAATTAAAAAAACCTCTTTATCTTTGCTATTTGTTATTTAAAAGATGAGAAAAATGGTAGGACAAAATTTGCAGCCCTAGTAGCTGAATGTTAAGCTCTTAAATCTACATTTCGGCCTCTTACTAAAAATGGTCTCATTTTCAAAGATGACAGACATCCACAAATCCTATTCCAAAGTCATCTTCCTTTCTGTAGCCAAAACTTAAAAACATAGACTCCTCTTGCTCAATGGGATTGGCCTGGTTAGCTGACGCCTTCTTCTGGTTAAGTTGGTAGGAGCTATGTTAATCTTGACTCACTTATTCCTTAATTTTTATATGCAGTACAGGCTATGGCTCTGAGAACTGCTGAGGAGCTGCAGGCCAAATTGAAGTCAATAGGAATTATGAATTGATAACAATTCTCAAGATCAAATCCATAAAAACAAAACCAGCAACAACAACAAAAACGCATGGTCAATCTTAGTGTGAAGGCAAACTGTTATCTACTAGTAGAACCACCATTAGTGACTTCCTGTAACTTTGATTTCTCTAGGACATCACGTGAAATGTAGGAGGTGATAGCCAGATCATGCCTCTCAATTTGTGTGGTGATGAATTTCTGACCTGCATTTCTGCTGGATCATTGTGCAGTCAGAAGACTGAATGGGGAAGATCTCCTGTTGGACTGAAAATTACCCACTGTGAAAGAGACCCCTGGTCTTACTATACTTGTGATAATAATTGGGGATAGCACAATTTTCAATAGCAGTTTGGCACTGCAGGCATAAACCCTCTAAGGCCAGGTCTACAATCAGTATGCAACTCCAGCTATGTGAATGGTCAAGTTACTGTGGTGTCCTCACTACAGGGGTCAATGGGAGAAACTCTCCCATCAGTTCCCCTTACTCTTCTTGATTCGTTGGAGTACCAGAGTTGATGAGAGCATGCTCAGTGGTCAATTTTGTGGGTCTTTACTAGACCCACAAAATCAGTCATCAGGAGATTGATTCCTCTCAGCATCAATGTCCCAGTAAGTATAGACAAGGTCTAAACATAATTGTCTGTCCGTGTGTTTTCCCGAAAATGCTACTTTCAGACAAATCATATTAAGTAAATAATTCATTAGAAGGCCAGATTTTCAATAAAGTATAGTTATTATGAAAACAGACTGTGTTTAATAGTCACACCGTACTGATCATTCTGCAGTAATCGTTATTGAATATGATGACATTTCAGATCTGACTATCAGCCTGTATTATCACAAATGACACTCAAATGAGAACATTAGACCTAAAAAAATATGAAATCATGGTTCCCACATTTGAAAAGTATATTTATCCAGAATGCCTACTTCTACAATGGATTCTTTTTTGGGGGTAGAAGGACTTGTTAAATCTCTCTCAGTATTAGCTTGAGTTGTTCTATCACACTGTGTAGAAAACTCAGATTTATTGCAGTGCTTTCCCATGTTTGGAAATAATATATACACTTTTTACCATGGTTCATTATTTTTTATGTACACAGCAGAGAGAAGATTCTTAAAATAACTAATTTGAAGCTAAACTGATAAAGCAAACAGCTCTGTAATTTGTGTCATGAATTTTCTTTTGAGAAATAGACGGAGTCAACAAGGGTGAACAAGACTGAGATGAACAGGGCGTATTGAGAGAGATCATATTACGAGGGATAAAATATAGCAGAAGAGATACCAAGCTGATTGCACATATTGCTGCAGCTGTAGCACAGTCAAATGGAAATTGAATTGCCACAAGCATGTCGAAATGGGAGAAGCAGTGTAATAAGTGATCTGAAAACGCTGTGCAAAGTGCAGTGGGTAAGCAAGTACAGCATTTAGTTAGAGCTTAGCAAAGCGGCCCCCTGAAAATGCCTCAGTGGAACTGATGGGTTTTTAATACAAATACTAAATTCAATATGTGCCCGCTGAAGAACTGTAAGTAATTGAACTGCATTTTTGGAATGACATTGCACATTAAAAGTTAGAGGGTTTTCCTACAGTTTTGTATTAACATTTTAAAACAGAGAAGAATAGGATAATCTGTATTCCACATTTTTAATGTCCCTCTCAGCATGGTATCTGAGTTGCATCCTTACAATTAAATACAATATTCATCTCAAATAACTAGTTTGTCCAAGTCTTACTTATTTTTGTTGCTAATTTCTCAGGTGGCTTTGGTTGTTGTTTCCTGGAGAAAAAGATGTTGTGCAGCCATCACTATTACAGAATGTCTTAGGCAAACAGATCAGCCTTGTAGTCAATTTGCTGGGCTCACTACAAATTCATGCCCATGCATAGAGATAAGGATGTGGGCAACAACACAGCAAGAGGAGCTTAGTGTTTTTTCTAAGTGAGCTCTTCTTTGCACTGTAATTTCTGTGTTTCTACAGCTCAAAATTGCATTGCCCTTTGTGGAAGTCTTATTGTGTAGCAAACTTCATATCTAAGGGTGTGTCTACACAAGAGGGCTTAACTCGAAATGAGGTATGCAAATTGAGCTATGTCAATTAGCTTATTTCGAAATAGGGAGCACAGCACTTATTTTGAAATAGAGCACTCTTCTTCCGACTTCCCTTATTCCTCGTACAATGAGGGTTACAGGAGTCAGAGTAAGCAGTCCTCCAGCTTCACAGTATTTTGACACTATTTCGAAATAACTGCCTGATGTGTAGACGCAGACTAAGTTATTTCGGAATAGCACTTGTTATTTTGAAATAGTGTTGCAGTGTAGACATACCCTAAGACTGTCCATTATCTCTCTCAGGACATTTTCATGGACATCTTCTAGACATTTCTGATATTAAACTCTTCTTATCTCTTATGGTGCGTGTACACTGCACCGTGATTTCAGGATATCTAGCGTTATTTTGAAATAACAATGTGAGTGTCTAAACAGCCATTCCATTATTTTGAAATAATTTTTAAATAACGGGTGGCTTATTCTGAAATCTGTAAATATCATTCTATGAGGAATAATACCTATTTTGAAATAGCTATTTTGAAATAAGGTGTGTGATGCTCTACTGCTGCTATTTCAAAATAACCCCTCACCAGGGCCATTCTCAGTTATTCCTTCACAGTGACTCCTGGGGCTGTAAATCGAGGTTGCACATCTACATTAGGAAAGCTGGTTTTGGACTAATTTTCTGGCTTCCCAGCAGTATAGACGTGCTATTTCAAAATAAGCTATTTTGGAATAATGATTCCGGAACTGCTTATTTTGAAATAAACGTGCAGTGTAGATGTAGCCTTACTGACCTTTTGGTGGGCAAACATTTATTTTCTTTTAATTTCTCCTGTTGTGAAACTACTCCTTCACCCTGTTTCAGTTTGTATGTTGGAAATGGATGCCAGATTATTTAAGTGAAATCTCTTTAGATACTCCCATTCTATTAAGAATAGTGATAGAAATGTAGCCGTGTTAGTCTGGTGTAGCTGAAACAAAATACAGGACTATGTAGCACTTTCTTGTTAGTCTTTAAAGTGCTGCATAGTCCTGTATTTTGTTCCATTCTATTAAGTGTGCTAACACTAGATTGGAATGATTTTAACTGGAGCTCATTCTAATCCAGTCGTCTTTGTCAGAAAAAGTACCCCAGTGCTCAGTGAATTTTCAAGTCTTCTCTCCACCCACATATCCCTTTCAACAGTTCTTCCAATCAGTTGCCTTCTCCTGGCAGTGAAGAATGTTCTTGAAGTTCCATATCTGCATTGCCCAAGTCTTCACTGCAGTGTTCAGTTTTCTGAAGTCATCCCTTATTTCACTGAATCCAACTTCTCTCAGTTTTGTCAACTGTTCTCATGTGCAATCTAAAATGCAGTGAAAATTCCGCATCATTCTGTAGGGTATCTTTTCCATGGTAAAATTCTATTATCTTACACCACAGAAACAACAAGCAAGCACAGCTGGAAGAAAGATGAATGAATTAGTGCCAAAACTTGGCTGCCCTTTGGATAAACTAAAAAAATGGGTTTTTATAAAAAGTGAGGAGAGTTGAAAAGAGAAAGGAGAAGAGAAGAAAAAGAGAAAAGGGAGACAGATGAAGGGTTGGAAGGGCAGAGAAGCAGCAGCTATTTCTGATTATAGTTTAATTCACAGGGTTTCTTTTGAAGGTATAAAAACCAGCCTTGTTACTATGATTTGCAATTGTAATTTTGTTGCAATTTGGGATTTCAGTGCCTCTGAGTCCTTCTCTCTGTCACACACCTCAGTGCTGAACTATTGTGAACTATAATTTTTTTCAACCATCTTCCTAAGAACCTATACATTCCTGGGCCCAGCATCACTTCTGCTGCTTCAGATGACCCAAAGTATATCTGCCATAGTTGTTACTGTGTCCAAAAAGAAGAGGAAAGGAGAGAGGTTCATGTCAGCTCCGCTGAGTTTTGCAGAGGAATCTTCAGACAGGGGCTGTGGTAATGGCAAGGTCACGAAAGAAACAGAAGTGCAGAAAACATCACAAGGTGAGAGGAATCAGATACTCTCCATCATAATTGCCGTATGTTCAAACCTGTCAAAGTTCTACAAGAAAAATGTTCAAACAATGTCAGTTTCTTTAAGAATCGAGCATAGGACCAGACAGGATTCGTAGAGAACTTTCTCTGAAAAAAACCTTCCTCCCACATGAGACACCATGTAGCTTGTGGCTCGTAGCCTCTTCCCAATTCTTTGCACTGTTTGCTACAGATAGTGTTAAAGCCAAAAGAGGCTAATAATTTGCATGGAGTTTTGGTCTTCCAACTCAGGGTTTAGTGGGGAAAATGAAAAGAGGAAAACACTCAGAGAAATCTGTGAGTGACCAGAATGCTTGAAATACATGAGGAGAGAGAGCTGAAATAGTGGCACAGATTCAATGTTTGATGGGTTTTAATGTTATAATGGGATGTGTGTGTACTGAGTGGGGGCAAGAAAGGGGTCCTGATTTATCAGTCTGTTCCTATTCAGCAAAGCACATACTTCACTCTTGCCATGTGTTTAAAGCTAAGCATGTGTGTGTAAGTGCCTTGCCGAGTAGGGATGGATTTCACCAGGTTTAAATGCTTTGCAACATTGAGACCAAAGAACCCGCTGTGATGATGGTTTCCATCCTGAATCCTGGGCCAGAGTTTGAACAAGTTGATTTCTAAGTGAACCATCATGATCCAAGTACTTAACTGTATGAATCTGTCCTTTCTCAGAGTCATATGAAAAGTACAGAGAAGAAAATAAGACAATTATTGTCAGAATTAATCAGAACCAATTCTTAGCAGAACATTTTGCATTGCGTTCCATGGTACCTTTTTAAAATTCCTCTTTCAGAAGATGCTTTTTTTATGCATTTAAAAGGGAGACAACCAAAGAGCTAGAGATGCACTCTAGCCAATGCAGCACTGAAATTTAAAAGCAAGGACACAGGAGGAGAAAGATTATCATCTTATTAGCGTAGGAGGATAAAGATTATCAGGCTGCAATGATCCATTATTTATAGGAATGCATCCCTACTCTATACACTTCACTGAGGCATTTGATATATTTGTGCTAGAGATTAACATTGATGTTATTTTCTTTAATGTCTGTTTTTAGTGCATGCTATGCATGTTGGCATTCAGGAAATTCAGCCAGAGGAGAAAAACAATAGTATTAATTAGGAATGTCAGTCATGGGTGTTATGAAATTCAAAATTGCCAAGTTTCTCATGCAGTTTGGTAGTAATTATAATAGACTGTGGAGACAAGCTGTTCTCTGTTCCCTCTAAAGAAATTCACAGTTTGATGGGCACGCGATCAAAGTGCTAATGCAAATCCCAGAGAATGGGATACCACTGTTGAAAGGTTTTTTTTTTAAGGAATTGTTGCCATTTCTAATTTAATGATAAAAATACTTGTGTAAATATAGCTCTTAAATAGCACTTTCATAGGAGACCTCAGTGTGTTTTACAAGGGAAGTATCATCTTAGGACAAGGTAGCACTTTAAAGACTAACAAGATGGTTTATTAGATGATGAGCTTTCGTGGGCCAGACCCACTTCCTCAGATCAAATAGTGGAAGAAAATAGTCACAGCCATATATACTGAGTCTGGCCCACGAAAGCTCATCATCTAATAAACCATCTTGTTAGTCTTTAAAGTGCTACATTGTCCTGCATTTTGCTTCATCTACCCCAGACTAACATGGCTACATTTCTATCACTATCATCTTAGGGTGTACAAATTTAGGCATAGGAAAGGAAGTGAAGTGCATTTATCAAGGATTCCTCAACTGGTCACTGACAGAGCCAGGAAGAGAATGAAGGCCTCCTGAGTTCATCATGTGCTCTGGCCACTAGGTCACCCTGCCTCCAAACACTTGATCCCACAAAGCTGTTGACTGCCTAATGTCACTCTCCTCCTGCTTAGCCTGCTTTACATGAGGCACACGGCACCTTGCAGGTTTGAGCTTCTGAGGCTATAATGAAAAAAGGGTAGATTTAATTATTAGCACCCTTTGAAAAAATATTTTAAAAATACTCCCATTAAATGGTTTAAAATATCCTTACACATTTCTGAAAATTTAAATCAGTCCATGGACTTCTCTTGCAAAAGAGAATCTGAAGAAATTAGTTAAAATCAGTTAAGTTCTATCAGAATAGCTGAGTTAAATTAGGGTGAGGGTGAGGGTGCCCTAATTGAGAATGCGACGAGGAGTCCTGTGGCACCTTATAGACTAACTGAAGTGTAGGAGCATAAGCTTTCATGGGCAAAGACCCACTTCGTCAGATGCATGTAGTGGAAATTTCCCTAATTGAGAATGTGATTGGTTTCAGTGTATGCACTTGTAAAATGCTGCAGCACAAGGGGCACTTACCATCTCATTAGCACTCTGTCAGAATTGTTGCGAAATAGCGTCCTCTAGTGGTCAGAGTAGAACTGGGAGTTGGGGCTCTTGGATTATATTTCAGGGGCTGTGTCTACACTGGGCCACTTATTCCGGAAAATCAGCCGCTTTTCCGGAATAAGCTGCGAGCTGTCTACACTGGCCCTTGAATTTCCGGAAAAGCAACGACGCTCTACTGTACAAAATCAGCCTCTATTCCGGAAAAGCTACGCTGCTCCCGCTCGGGCATAAGTCCTTATTCCGGAACACTGTTCTGGAAAAGGGCCAGTGTAGACAGCCCAGTAGACTTTTCCGGAAAAAAGCCCTGATCGCAAAAATGACGATCGGGGCTCTTTTCCGGAAAAGCGCATCTACATTGGCCACAGATGCTTTTCCGGAAAAAGGGCTTTTCCGGAATAGCATCCTGCCAATGTAGACGCTCTTTTTCCGGAAATACTTATAACGAAAAATATTCTGTTTTAAGCATTTCCGGAAATTCATGCCAGTGTAGACACAGCCAGGGTGTATTGCATTCCTTGGGGGAATTTTAAGTCATTCTCTGTGCACTGTCAGTGTTCCCCAAATGGGAAATGGAAGGGAGCCCTGCTTCATAGCTGGAGTGTGAGGAGGCTCTTGTAAACGCTCAAATAAGGGCTTTCATCCCACTGCTGATGTCAATGGCAAAACCTCCATTCACTGGATATGGAGCAGGATCAGGCCCTCAGAATGCTAAAGTCTGATGGCCATGTGTCTTGACAAGGTGAGCTACGGTGCAAATAGAGATATCATAGGGTACGTCTACACTACAAAGTTAATTCGAACTAACAACCGTTAGTTCGAATTAATTTTAATAGCGACTACACATACAAACCGCTAGTTCAAATTTAATTCGAACTAGCGGAGCGCTTAATTCGAACTAGGTAAACCTCATTCTACAAGGAGTAATGCCTAGTTCGAATTAAGTAGTTCGAATTAAGGGCTGCGTATCCACTTAATTCGAACTAGTTGGAGGCTAGCCCTTCCCAGGTTGCCCTGGTGGCCACTCTGGGCCAAACCAGGGAAACTCTTCTGCCCCCCTCCCAGTCCCGGAGCCCTTAAAGGGGCACAGTCTGGCTACAGTGCTCGTGCCAGTTGCAAGCCTGCCAGCACCCAGTCAGCAGACCCTGCACCTGGCACAGCATGAGCCAGCCACCCGCTGCCACCCAGCCCTCCGCCTCTTCCTAGGACCATGCTGGTGGCTCACAGGAGCCTGCCCGGGGCCGCAAGAGACGGGTGCCCACCTGGTCTAGTGCGGAGATCGTGGACCTCATCAGGGTTTGGGGGGAGGCCTCCAATGTCCATGACCTCTGCACTAGGCACAGGAATGTGGCCGTCTAGAGCAGGATAGCTGCCAGCATGGCCACCAAAGGCCACATGCAAACCCAGAAGCAGGTTTGCATGAAAATCAAATTGGTCCAGTGAGATCCCCGACCCTGAGCCCTGAGCTTAGAACATAAGAACATAATAATGTCCATACTGGGTCAGACCAAAGGTCCATCTAGCCCAGTAGCCTGTCTGCCGACAGTGGCCAGCACCAGGTACCCCGGAGGGGATGGACCAAAGACAATGAAAGAGCGATTTCTCTCTTGCCATCCATCTCCAGCCTTCCACAAACAGAGGCCAGGGACACCGTTCCTACCCCCTGGCTAATAGAACTCCATGGACCCAACCTCCATGAATTTATCTATCTTCTCTTTAAACTCTGTTATAGTTCTAGCCTTCACAGCCTCCTGTGGCAAGGAGTTCCACAGGTTGACTATGAGCTGTGTGAAGAAGTACTTTCGCTTATTAGTTTTAAACCTGCTGTCCATTAATTTCATTTGGTGTCCTCTAGTCCTTCTATTATGGGAACTAATGAAGAACTTTTCTTTATTCACCCTCTCCATACCACTCATGCTTTAATAGACCTCTATCCTATCCCCCCTCAGTCTCTTCTTTTCTAAGCTGAAAAGTCCCAGTCTCTTTAGCCTCTCTTCATATGGGACTTGTTCCAAACCCCTAATCATTTTAGTTGCCCTTTTCTGAACCCTGTCCAAGGCCAAAATATCTTTTTTGAGGTGAGGAAACCACATCTGTACACAGTACTGAAGATATGGCGTACAATAGTTTTATACTTCCCCTCCTCCTTCTTCCCCTGGCTCCCCCCTTTCAGCTCCCTTCTCCCAGGTTTCCTGCTCCCCTCTCCCACCCTCTCTCTTCCCCTCTCCCACCTCTTTTTCCCAATCTCCCCAGAGGTTAATCCTCCCTCCAGTTTTGTTAAATAAAGAGAGTTTATATTTTTGAACACACGTGTCCTTTATTTTTTACATCAGGAAGGGGGGCTAGGGAGGAGTAAGTGGAAGGAGGTGAGGGAGGAATGGGGCACGAGCCCCCGATGGAGAGGACTGGGGTGGCTCCGCGGGCTCCTCGGGGTGGAAGCTCTCCTGCAGGGCATCCTGGATCCTGACAGCCTCCCGATTGACCCCCCCGGATGGCAGCCTGCGGCAAGCGCAGCTGGGCTGATGGCCTAGTGCTGTGATGTGCCGAGTGTGGGCACTCCAAGACAGGACTGCTTTGCTGTCCCTCATCAAGGTAGACAAGGAAGCGGGGAACCCTGAGAACTGTCTGTCTGGGGTGGGGGTCAGGTCCCTTTAAGCACAGTCCTTGGTTAGCCTGAGGTAGCAACTCCACACTCTAAGTCCTAACCTGATGCCCTGCCGGCACTGCTTCCGGCCAGCCTCAACTTTGGTTCAGGGTCCACATGCAAAGTGGACATGCTGTTTCAAATTAGCAAAACACTAATTTGAATTAGTTTTTAAGTCTAGAAGCACTAATTCGAATTAGCTTAGTTAGAATTAACTAATTTGAATTAAGTTAGTTCGAATTAGTGCTGTGGTGTAGACATACCCATACAGTGTATTCACTGGACCCAGAAGATTGAGTTTGGCAGCTGAGGAAAGCTGACAGATTTCAGATAGGGTTGCCACCTTTCTAATTGCAAACACCAAACACCTCTACACTTTCTCTGAACATCCCACCCCCATCTGGTCCATCCCTATTCCCTCTGTCACTCGCCTACCCCCACTCACTCTTATTGGGCTGTGTCAGAAGGTTGGGGTGCAGGAAGTGGGTGAGGGCTTTTGCTGGGGGTGTGGGTTTTGGGTGGGGCCAGAAATGTGGGGTTCAAGGTGCAGGAGAGGGCTCTGGGCTGGTACAGGGGATTTGGGCAAGGGGAGTGAGGGCACTGGCTGCAGGTGTGGGCTGTGGAGTGGGGCTGCAGTACGGGGTTTGGGGACTCAGGACTATCAGGGATGCAGGTTCTGAGAGGGAGCTTGGGTGCAGGAGAGGTCTCTGGCCTGTTGCAGGAGGTGATGGGGGGGATCATCCTAGCAGTGCTCACTGTGGCTCCCAGGGAGTGGCTGTGAGGTCCCTGCAGCCCCTAGGTAGAGGGAGGCTCCATCTGTGCAATGCTGACACTGTCTCTGTAGCTCCCATTCATCCTGTTTCCAGGCCATTGGGAGCTGCAGAGATGGTACTCCACAGGCTGTCCCTGCCGCTGAGTAATGGCTCCGCACCTCCCATTGCTCGGGAACTGCAGCCAGTGGGGGCTGTGGGGTGGTGCCAGGGAGTGAGAGGGGAGTCCATGAATGGAGCCTACTTGTGCGTAGGGGCCACAGGGACCTGGTGGTCACTTTTGAGAGCTGTGTGGAGCCAAGGCAAATAGGGAGCTAGTCTTTGACTTGGGCCCCTCCTACACCATCTATTGGACTTAACCCCTCTGCAGTGCTGACTGGAGCCACCAGGGTCCCTTTTCAAGCCTAGTTTCAGATGTGTTTGTGGAAGACTGTATGTCAGCAGGGAGATTTGAATTTTGTCTCCTGCTTTGCTGTCTCCCCTTAAGTCTACCCTCCCTCAGCCCTGGTCATAATGTGGGAAAATTGGTTTACTTCTCTCCACCAGTCATTTATCAGAGACCACCTCACCCAGCTTCACCTGAGACACATAGCCAAGAAGAGAGTGACTGTATGTTACAGAGAACAGTCTCCTGAATTATTGTCCGTACTTGAATGCATTTTACAGAGGCAAGGTAGAGTGCTGTGAGCCATGTTTAAATCGTAAGAACGTAAGAACATAGGAATGGCCATACTGGGTCAGACCAAAGGTCCATCTAGTCCAGTATCCTGTCTTCCAACAATGGACAATATCAGAAGCCCCAGTAGGAGGGCTCACAACAGGTAATCCTCACGTGATCCCTCCCCTGTCACCGACCTCCAGAGAAACTGAGGCTAGGGATACCATTACCTATCCTGGCTAATAGCCATTGATGAACCTAACCTCCATGAATCTATCTAGTTCTTTTTTGAACCCTGTTAAAGTTCTAGCCTTCACCACATCCTCTGGCAAGGAGTTCCACAGGTTGACTGTGCTCTGAGTGAAGAAAAAAATCAGCATAAGTTATGTACACAAAGCTGCACCGCTTTAACTAAACCAGTGCAAGTTTCTGTCTTCTAATTAAACAAGCGCAAAGACTTGTTAGTCAATACTTGTTAGGCCAATACTTGTTAGTACAGAGAAAGGTGAAAATATCTGTGATAAGGATAAAAAACCACTTCATTGGGTATCGTTTGGCTGCTCCTGGGATGACAGAAGAGAACGGTACTATAATGCAAGTGGTGGGAACTCCATATATTCCTACCCTGCAACAGGATAACACTTCTTTCCAACAAAAATCCTCACTTAAGCCCTGATCCTGGAACTTATCAATATAAGAAGATCCCTATTTCCATGAAGAAACTATGTTTATTCCAGAGGACTCCACAGTGAAATAGGTTTCTACCTATACATACGAGATTGCATGATCAAGGTCTTAAGTGCTGACTCTGAAATGTTGTCATGGATTTGGTGAGAAGCAAATCTGGCCAGTTTATATTTGCTGTAATGATTAATAAGGTGTTACATTTTAATGGTCTTGAGCAGTTCTGAAATTGGATAGTTTAATACTGGAATCGTAGTAAATAACTCAAATTTCTTAGGGGTATTTTTACTCTTTAAAAAAAGGCTTTTATTACATATTTGCCTATAAAATGTCAAATGATAAAAAAACCCTCTAGATTACAAACATTTGGATACATGTTTGAATATAAAAGTTCAAATGCTTTATTCAAATAAACCAAGGCAAATGTTCATATTGACACTCAAGGAAAGTAATTTGTCACCAAAAATAAAACTAAAAGTAAGAAACTGGTTAGCACACACTATTCCATCTGATTTCTTTATGGTGTTTCATGAATTCATTAATAGTACCAGAAAAGGAAAGGTGGAAATAGGAAAATCTGTCATTGGAATGGAATTCTGAGACTTAAACTAGGGGTCTGGAAGACCTGCATTCTATGGTGGGTGTGAATTTTAACAGAGAAACAGATCAGTAGAAATTTCTGCTATTGTGTCAATTTTCATGACTCCTAAAAAAGGTTTGGGCAAATTCCTTGAGTCCAATTCCCAAACTTTGCTTCCCTTTGTTTCTGAAAGAGATTTCTAGAGCCACTTCACACAAATATTTAATCTTATTTCATGATTAAAACATAAAAGTCAACACAAATGTCATGCTTCCGTGGTTAATAGCATTTTGAGATTCAGTCCGAATGATGTTCTGAGCAATATTGAGTCTTCTAATTATGCAGGATTCTGTGTGAAACAATTTGATCACAGACTACATTCATGAAACATACAAAGACTCATCGTCAGATAGTTTAGGTCCCAAATCTAGCTTAGGGCTTTTCTGGGTTCTTCTTTAATTTTTTAAATCTGTTATTAATAGAAAATGTAAATGAAAATGCTTTTCTTCTTGGATTCAAATATTGCAACAGTTATTCTAGTGAATGAAAAACAGAGGGCTGGATTCAGAGTTAATGGAGAAGGCGATGGAAGTTTCTTCTTTGGGACCAAGTAAACTCCTTCCTTTTAATCGCTAAGAGCATGTCTACACTAGGAAATTATTTTGTAATAATAACGCCCTAAATAACTATTTCAGAATAGCGTGTCCACACTACAGGGAAGCCTCAAAATTGGTCCAAGGCAGGCTCCCTTTATGTGGATGCATTACCTTGACTTAAAGCCCGAGGAAGTACTAGGGAGTAATTACGATGAATGACTCTGGGGAGTAGTTATTTTGAAATAGTAGCACTGGAGCGTCCACACTGCCACTATTTCAAAATAACTATTTCAAAATAAACACCATCACTGGACCTAACCATGTCAGTTATATGATCAAGGACACATATTCCTGTTCATCCAGAAATACAATTTATGCCATCATGTGCCAACAATGTCCATCTGCTCTGTATATTGGACAGACTTCTCAGACACTTCACCAAAGAATAAATGCCCACAAATCAGACATCAGACATCCACACAAATCACTAATGGAAAATTAAATAGCACTCTCTACAGAAAACCCACTGACTGCTACACTTACCTACATGCCTCCAGCTTCCATCCAGGACACACCATACGATCCATCGTCTATAGTCAAGCCCTTAGGTACAACCACATCTGCTCTAATCCCACTAACAGAGACCAGAAATTTCAAGATCTCTACCAAGCATTTGTAAATCTCAATTACCCACAGGGGTATGTCTAGACTACATGGCTCCATCGATGGAGCCATGTACATTAGGCAGGATGGCAAAGGGAAATTAAGCTGTGATTTAAATAATTGCCACTTCATTTAAATCAAAATGGCCACCGCGCTGTGCCGATCGGCTGATTGTTGACACAGCACGGCAGTCCAGACAGGGATCTGCTGACCCCAGAACGCTTCATCGGCAGATCCTTTATGCCTCGTGAAACAGCGCAGCGGCCATTTTGATTTAAATGAAGCGGCGATTATTTAAATCGCCGCTTCATTTCCCTTTTTCACATAAACTAATCTACGTGGCTCTGTCGACAGAGCCACATAGTTTAGACGTACCGCAGGGGAAATAAAAAAACAAATGGAAAGAGCCAGACAAATACCCAGAAACCATCTACTTCAAGATAGGCCCAAGAAAACCAACAATAGAACACCACTTGTCATCACCTATAGCTCCCAACTTAAACCCCTCCAACACATTATCAATTACGTACAACCTATACTGGAATAGGATACTACACTCCAAGAGGCTCTGGGGGACTGACCCATAGTCTCCTATAGACAACCACCTAACCTCAGAAGGATTCTTACCAACAACCACAGGACTTATCACACAAATACCAACCCTGGAACTTTCCCTTGCAACAAACCCTGTTGCCAACTTTGTCCACATATTTACTCTGGTGACAGCATCACTGGACCTAACCATGTCAGTTATATGATCAAGAACACATATTCCTGTTAATCCAGAAATATAATTTATACCATCATGTGCCAACAGCGTCCTTCTGCTACGTATATTGGACAGACTTCTCAGACACTTTACCAAAGAATTATTGCCCACAAATCAGACATCTTCACAAAGAAAAATCAGTTGCTTTTCATTTCAACACCAGATTACAGAGGAAAAATTCAGAATTTCCTTTCATGCTTAAATTTGACACTTAACGAATGGACCTTAACAAAGATGCTAATTACCGTAACCATTACAAAGATAGCCTCCCCACTTATCACCCCTGATTAGCCATTCATTGACTCATAAATAGCTATTCCCTGCCTCCCTCTCCTTCACCCCACCTTCTGTACCAAATCTGATTTGTAAGTTTAATAATGTGTTCACTTTTTTCATTGTATTCCTTTTGTATATATGGTCATCCAATTCTCTTCCAGAATATGATCTGAGGAAGTGGGTCTGGCCCACAAAAGCTCATCGCCTATTAAACTATCTTGTTAGTCTTTAAAGTGCTACATAGTTTTACCTTTTGTTTTTTAAGGAAAATCCTGTCAGTTTGCATTTCAACCTACCTGGACATAGTCTTAACGACCTTACTACGTGCATCTTACTTCAAAGAGACTTTAACACCAGATTACAGAGAGAAACTTCAGAACTTTCATTCATGCTTAAATTTGAAACTTTACGAATGGGCCTTAACAAAGATGCTAATTACATTATAAAGACAGCTTCCCCACTTATCACCCCTGATTAGCCATTCATTGATTTATAAACAGCTATTCCCTCCCTCCCTCTCCCTCGCCCCACCTTCTGTTCTAAATCTGATTTGTCAGTTTAATAATGTGTTCACTTTTTTTATTGTATTCCTTTGGTATATATGATCATGCCAATTCTCTTTCAGAATATGATCTGAGCTCATCACCTATTAAATCATCTTGTTAGTCTTTAAAGTGCTACATTGTTTTTCCTTTTGTTTTTAGCAAGGTCAGACTAACACGGCTACCTCTCTACTACTATTTCAAAATAAGTGTTATTCCTCATGGGATAACCAAAAATGAGGAGTAATGTTAGTTTGAACCAAGGGGTTTGATTCAAACTAATGTGTCCCAGAGCACATTTTCTGGTTCGAATCAGCTGTTGAGCGGAATAACCCACGGGCAAGATTATGCTAATGAAGCGCTGGATATTTAAATCCCCTCTTCATTAACAATTTCGGTCAGCTACATTTGCATCCCTAGCTCGAACTCGGGAGCAAGTATAGATGTACTCTAGAATGTGTAGACCTGGGCTTAGAGTAAATTGGACACATTTAGAGTTACTGTATGAGCAAGCTGTGTAATTTACATGTAGTTCAGCAGGTGAGAATATAGGAGTCCAAGCTGATGTTACATAAACATCGAAAGTTTTATTAGGCTAAGACTCTCTTTAAATTCTCTTTACAGTGAATCTCATCTGAATCTATTCCCAAAACTGAAATTGGTTTTTTTTCATCCTCTATACTGAGTGAAATGCAAAAACTCTAGATAAGTATTGGAAATGGTGAAATGTTCCTTTTGGATTTACTCTGTTAGTAGCACAGGTGAGAAATCCTTTTAGATAATTTGTAATTTTTAACCTGGTGGTTTACTATTAAAGATAGATATAGAGGTATGTGAGCACACACACACATATGATGCACTGCAGAAAAATATTCAACAACACAAAGCCCGCATGCTATTTTTCTGAAATTCTAAGTCAGTGCTATGTTAAAAAAGCAGCCTATTGCAAAAGAGTGTTTCCTTTGGACTATTTATTGTTTTCCTATATAACTGGCCAAAATAGAGTGTAGTAATCCTATTTGCAAGGTAGACAGAAATAAGGCCAGTTAGGATATGTCTATACTGCACACTTATTTCAGAATAAGCTGTTCTGGAAGAAATACTCTGAAATAGCTTATTTAAAAATAGCATGTCTACACTACAGGGAAGCCTCGAAATTAGTCTGAGGCAGGCTTCTCTAATGTGGACGTGCTACCTCGATTTAGAGCCCCAGAGCCACTAGGGAGTAATTACTTGAAATGGACCTGAGGAGGAGCTATTTCAAAATAGCAGCCGTGGAGTGTCCACACTACAGCTATTTTGAAATAACAATTTCGGAAGAGGCGTTACTTCTCGTGGAATGAGGTTTACAGAAGTAAATTTGTTTTTTCAAATTTATTTTAAAATAACAGATTTGCTATGTGTAGACACTTGCATTGTTATTTCGGAATAACAGCTGTGTAGGTGCACCCTTAGTCCAGGATTTACATCAGCAAGCAATTACTGCTTTGAGATACTTATCTCTATATATGTGTGAGTGTGTGTATATTATATGTGTAAAATGCATTCATGAATGCACAAAGTCAATTATAATTCAGGAGAATGGATAGAAAAAAAGAGAACGAAGAGCAGGGTTAAAATGCTGCAGTAGCACAGTGGCACCAGTGCAATTGCCATGCAGTGAGCATGGCCCTGGTTTGACAGAAGAGCTCCTCCCATTGACATAGTTACTCCGCCTCTGTGAGAGGTGATAACTGTGTCAACGAGAGAAGCCCGGCCATCGACATAGTGTTGTGTGCCTCCCAGGTTAGGGCATTGTAACTGTGTCACTCGGGGGTATGGATTTTTCACACCCCTATGCAATGTAACTATACTCATATAAATTGATAGTGTGGTCCTGGGTAACTTTCACTGTATTTGCAGTAGAACTACTAACATGATAGTAGGTTGCACATAAGGACATTACTATAAATTGAAGACAAAACCCGACTCTCTTCATACCAGTTGCACATACAATTTAAGTCAAATGATGAGGGCACCTCTTCATTTCTGGGAGATCAACATTGCAGATGTTGATCTTCCGGCATTTGACTTAGTAAGCTACGAAGTACCTGCCAAATTGAATGCTGAGGGCACCCCCGTCAACCCTGGGATGCCTCACTGTTGCAAGGAATAAGGGAAGTAGATGGGAGAGTTTCTCCCGTCGACTCCCTCTGAGGGACTGCCTCAGAAAATCGATGCAGAGTTCAGCTACGCAATTCACATAACTGGAGTTGTGGCTCTTGCAGTGATTTCTCCACCAGTGTAGATCCAGCCTGAGAGCCGAGAAAACATATTGGGGAGGGAAAGCTGTCTAAACAAAAACATGGACCTTGAACATGAAAATTGAATGTGAATATCAAGCATTTTAATTTACTCTGCAGTATTATGAAACAGAAAATATAATGCCTTTGGAACTCATCACAAAGTATCTAAGGGTGGAATATAAGTCTATATACCTTGAGATTTATGATTATATCTGCTACTCAAACATAATATAGTTATTTTTTCTTTTAAATGGCATTTCAATAAACTCAGCTGGAGACAATACGTTGTTTCTTCTGAGGGTAGAATTCCCTTCGGTGGTAATGAAATAACATGGATTTACAACAGGCTGTATAATCCTCTATTTGTAGAAATATGATGCAAATAAGTAATTACGTGAGGCTAACACAGAGAAGGTGGGTTCTTGATATTTGTCTATACATTATAGCTAAGATGTCTTTTGGCAGCCCGCTTTACTGGAAGCTGTGTGACCATGATAATCAGTCTGAAAATAAAAGGGGCAAGCAGTTCATCAATATGACCCTGGGGAAAATGTTGAGATCACCTTGAACAAAGAGAGAGAAGTAAATCTTGTAGCTGAATTCACTTCTTAGCTTCTCCAGTGGTCCTGCAAATAACATTGCCTGTTTCAGTTATTTGAGAAGCTACAAATTATTTCCCTAAAAAAAAATTCACAAGTGGAACCAAATATTTGTTTGCAAATATAATTCTAGAAATCATAGGCCCAAATTGTTTTCTGCTGTTAAATACCCCCTCCTTCCCCCCCCCCCCCAAAAGGCCCTGTGATCTATGGTGAAATTCTGCTATTTCTATCAGCAAATATAAAGTTTAATAGTGAAAAAGGTATGATTTCTGCCCCTCCACAAAATTGTGAATTTGTTCTGGCTGATAATTTTGCCATTCCTCTTGTGTAGAAACAGCTTTCAACTGTGAAATTACATGTTTCTACTTGCAAAATACTAAACTCCCCTAAAGTTTTGTTTGAGGGGAAAATGAGAATTAAGACTAAAAGCATTTAATTGTTTTATGCATGTGCAAAAATCTGGAAGAACATGCTTTCCATTACTGAGATTCAAGGATAAAGAATGTCTTAAATAATTGCTCTTTTAATTAAGCAAAGCCTGGGAATATTATGAGGAAACCTGCTCCCTGGCTAATGCTGACTTCAAGGAATAGACTTCAAAGCACTTTAGGTCAGGTCTGGGCAAAATATGGCCTGTGGGCCATATCCAGCCCACCAAGCCGCCGGGTCCAGCCTGCGCATGCAGTAGGGAGCCCCAGGCAGGCTCCCTGCTTGCCTCACCCCACCCGCATGCTGCTCAGAAAAGCGGCTGCTGAGCCATTCGTGTTTCTCAGCTGTGAGCCTGGAGATAGGCGGCAGGAAGGCTTCGTGAGCTACCCCCACCCCCAGCACAATCTTATAGGCCAGTTTCTGCTTGTTTAAATAATAGGCAGCACAAGAAGCACCACTCACCCCTTCCCTGAGCTCCTACTTATTCACACACACACAGAGCCACTGCAGCCTGTGCAAGGGCAGGGCAGGTAGGGAGGCTGCCTCAGAAACTTGCTGGGTTGCTGGCTGGGAGTCACCTAGGTAAGTCTCCCAGCCAGAGGCTGTGTCTGGCACCCTAGCTCCTCCCTCCCTCAACCCTCTGCCCCCCCCCCAATGCTGCCCCCTCAACTCCACATAAACCAAATGCTCTGCTCCTCTCCTGCACCCATACAGCCTCTGAGACCCTGCACCCCAATACTCTGCCCTAGGTCCCAACCCAAACTCCTGCATCCCAGATCACAACCCCTCCTGTCCTAGGTCACAGCCCAAATCCCTGCACCCCAGTCCAGTCCTCTAGGTCACAACTGCCTCCTTCACCCAAACTCCTTCCCAGACCCCACACTAATCCCTTACACCAAGCTCCCTTCAGCATCCAACCTCCATTCTAGACCCTGTATCTCCTCCATTCATATCATGGAAGAGTGTGGCCCTCAACTGTTTTCCAAAATCTTGGAGTGCTCCCCCTCCATCAAAAAATATTGCTCACACCTGCTCTAGGGCCTTGTCTACACTATGGAGAAGAATGACCCTCTGAAGGTCAGTTTTCCAGCATTCGATTTAGCAGCTTAGAGCCCCAAATTGAACAGCTTAGACCAGTTTAGACCCCCAAATTGAACACTGAGGGCAACCTGCACCGTTGTCCTGTACTCCTCATTCTGTGAGGAGTGTAGGAAGCTGACAGGAGCGTGTGATCCCATCGACCTCCCACAGTGTAGATGCTGCGGTGGCTCATCTTAAGGTAAGCGGACCAAGTCTAATTACCCAGGAGGCACACCTGAACAGAGAATAGCTGATTGCCAAGAAAAAATAATGGAAAATAGAAGGATGTAGGAGTATGGGGGGATGTGAAGAGATCTGAAGGAACTGCGTGGAATTGCATGTACAGGCGGTAGCTTTGGAGACAATATCCTGAAGGCAAAGACTAAGGCCAACAGGGTAATTGCCTAATCTTGTTGTTTGCTGTTTTGGAAAATGAATACAGCCATGCCAGAAGAGCCAGCCAGACTTCACTATTATGAGTTTCACTGGGGAAACTCCAACAGGTGTTTCCAACTGGTGGTAGGGGACCTGTAAAGTGAATTCAGAGAACTCTCTGGAGGAGGCTGCCCTTTTACATATTGGTTATTTCATATTGGAATGAAATAGGATTTTGTTTATTCTTAAATATTGTAGTTACTCCTATTTTACCTATCCACTTTTTAGGAGTCATGTAAGTGACTTCCAGTTTTGTGCATAACATTTACATAAAAGATTTTCTAGAAACAAGTATTTAAACATAGTTACTTAGACCCGAGATCTTTCAAAAACTGAGGGTGTGTCTAGACTCAGGGATTTTTTTTAAAAAGTGGCCTTTTTTTGAAAAATCTTTACCTGTGACTAGACTGCTGTCGCGTTCTTTTGAAAGTAAATCAAAAGAACACAGCAGTTTTTTTGACCGTGAAAAACCTCATTTTATGAGGAAGAACTCCTTTTTTCGAAAGAGCACTTTCGAAAAAAGGCGCTATGTAATGCAAACTGTGTTTTTTTGAAAGAGAGTGTCTAGATTGCCTGAGTGCTCTCTTTCGAAAAAGTGGCTTGCTTTTTCAGAAGTACTGATTATAATCTAGACGCTCTTTTTCGAAAGAGGCGTGTAGTGTAGACGTAGCCAGTATGTCTTCTGCTGTACTTGGGGTACAATGTGTCCACCCATATGGAAATATTAACTCTTCTTTTTCCTAAGAACTCCTGGACTTGTCATTCCAGCCCCAAAAGCACAGCCCATCTTTCCCTGCTTTGGGTAATTAGTATAGTCCCAGGCACTGTGAGCTTTTGCCAATACTATCATAGCCCGTAAACACATCCAGTGAATCTAGGAATGGTTCCCCAGACCCCACAAATCGTTGGCAAACTCTCAGCTCTGTCTCATCAACTTATCCATCCCCTTCGAGCAAAACTTCAGAGAATAAATAGGTTTTGTGGCATGACCTGAATGTCAGCAATTGTGGGCTTCAGAGAACGGAGGTAGGAAGCAAATCCAGTGAGCTGTGACCCTCACTGTGACCCTGTTTCCAGACCAATTAGGTTTGATCAGTTGTGTTTTGCAGAGGGCCTTGCTTAAGGGCCTTAGATAATGTCAGCTTTCTGTGTCAGGGAGAGGGAGCAGGCCTGCTGATGAGGGGAGGGCAAATGGGGCAATTGGATGAGGCCCAGACTTCCAAAGGGGCCCATAGCTTGTGGCTGCAGGATCAGTGGTGGTAGCCAGGAACTTCTGGCCCTGTTGAAAAGCCGTGGGAATGCCACTCCGCCACTCCCTGTGGCTTAAAGGGCTAGGAGGGAGGCCCACTGCAGTACTCCAGGCAGGGCTAAGGTCTGACTGCCCTCAGCCTCACCCCTTCCACTGGAGACTCCGCCCCTTCTGAATGCACATAGATGGGCCCCCTCACACTTTGCCCGTAGGCACGTGACAGCTGTCAATCCTGCAGGGGAGGGAAGTTATCTTTAGAGGCAACCATAATAAATGTAGCAGCAGGCTGTTCCATTCAAATGAGAAAGCACAGTAGCTTTTCACCAAGCACTAAGTTTATTTGTTTATAGCCTATGTACGTTTTTAGCAGTCTATGTGGGGTAAAAGCACCCTGTGATTTGCATACATTTGAAATGGTTTTGTTCAGTCTTTTGTTGCAAAATTAACTCATATCCTCAGCTCTGCATTTAATGTTTAATGTCTAGGTGAGCAGTACAAAATAATTATAGCCTCTCAACTGTAATGGATTATGGAATTATAATTCTTTTTTTCTTATGCAGAATCTCATCATACTCAATTATTCCATCTCTAAAATGTCAATATGGTCTGGCATCCGGCACTGATCTAAACTTCAGATATACTGTAAAATTAACTGTTTTTTTTCAAAGTGTCCTTTTTAATTTGCCTATTTATCCCACCCTCATTGCAGTGTATTTAAATCGTGTTTCTTTAGTGTTTGCTCTTATCATAAACGTACATTTCTCTTCATAAAAAAATCTTCAGCAATTTGTACTAACGTAACATTTTCTATAAGAAAAAAAGTTAAAGTTCAGCCCATTTTTCTTTATATAATCCAATATACTGGGGCCATAACTGTAATACTGAATCCAGTTCTGGCATCCACTTTTCATAAAGGACGTTGGCAAACTGGAAGGGGTATGCAAAAGAGCCCCAGGAATGAGCTGAAGTCTGGAATCACCTGCCTCATCATGAGAGACTAAAAACAACTCAGTCTAGTTACACCGAGGACATCTTCATCATACAGACCCACAGGAAAGAGACTTTAACAATTTCCTCCCCACTACCAACTTCAGCCTGTATCAGTCCACACAAGAGATACACTTCCTTGACATTACATCACACACAAATGATGGTCACATAAACACCACCCTGTAATGGAAACTTAGTGACCACTACACTTATCAACTTGCCTCTAGCTTCCATCCAGGACACCTCACACTATTCATTGTCTACAGCCAAACCCTAAGATACAACTGGATTTGCTCCCACAGACAGAGACAAACACCTACAATACCTTTATCAGGCATTCTTAAAATTTAAATACCCACCAAGGGAAATGAGGAAACAGACGGACAGAGCCAGAAAAGTGCCCAGAAGTCAACTACTCTCTTGTCCAGGAACATCCCTTCTGTAATTAACTCTTTTTATTACTATAAACATACTGATACTATCACTAAATTTACTTTTTAAAAAACATTATGGGTACGTCTGTCCTACTGGATAAGGTCAAATTAAGATATGCAACTTCAGCTATGTTAATTCTGTAGCTGAAGTTGAAACAGCTTAACTCAACTTTTGGCGGTATCCACACTACAGGAAGTTGAATCACTCCTTCCTTTCATTTCCCTTACTCCTCATGGAAGCATGACTACCAACATCAATTGGAGCACCCTTCTCAGTTCGAATTAACTAGACCCACTAATTCGAACCCTGGAAGATCGACAGTGGCAACTTTGATCATCTCTGTAGTGTAGACATGCCCTATTTGTGCTTAGAGTTTTCTGAATGGCACATTCTGTAAATTAAACAAAATATGTAAAATAGATGCATCTGGTTCATTAAATTACATTCAATTACACAGCAATTTCTTGTGCATATCAATACATGATCCTATGGAGAATCCCTCATAGATATTTTGTTTTTTGTGGGGTTTCATTCACTTTTAATATCCTTGCTAAAGTTTGGGGGAAAGTTTCATACTTCACATGCAGCTGAATACTTCTGCCTTTTGTACCATGTAGGAAGGAGAGCGGTTGTTCTAAAGGTAATTTCCACTTGCCAGAAAACTTCTGCTTATTTTGTTTGTTTGTTTGTTTATTCTGTATTTTTCTCCACACTGAGGTATACAGATAGCTTAGAGATGAAGAGACTATGTGCTTTGAGTCTTGAGAGAAAAAGAACTGAGAGGAAATCCAAATAAAAAATTCTGTTTAAGGAGCAAAACTGGCTCCTATGTTATAGTGGTTTATTGATTTCTTCCCTCATTTCCGTTTTTGGAGGACTAAAAGGAAAAATACTGCTTAGTGGCCTATAGGAAAGAATTTGATACTCACGATTCAGGTTCTAGTGAAGAAATATCCAGTATAAAGAAAACACTGCTGAAATAGACTTTATTTGGAACTCTTTGTGTTAGTTGTTTTTTAAAATATTATTATTTGTATTGTCATAGTGCCTGGGATATGTAGTTATGGATCATGACCTCATTGTGCTAGATGCCATACAAAGAGAGCACAAGATGAGAATGGGTGACAGGAGAGGGATCACTTGATGATTCCCTGTTCTGTTCATTCCCTCTGGGGCATCAGGCATTGGCCACTGTCGAAAGACAGGATTGGGCTAGATGGACCTTTGGTCTGACTCAGTATGGCCATTCTTTTATTCTTGTGATGGTTCCTCCCCCAAGAGCTTACAGTCTTGCAGAGAGGACAATTAATCAATATTTCATATGGCACCTGAACTATCCTCTGATTGGCTAGACATTCTCCTACTAGGACAAGATTCAGACAGATAAGTATGACAGCACCAGGGAACATTGTATCACTGAAACCATTCTGTACCACTTCTTGCATGAAAAACTCCAGTGGCCAGTGCTTTGTAGAAAGGTTTGTGAGAAACTCATAATCAACAGTTACCTAATAACTTGACCACAGGGAAAGTTTTTTTTTTAATCCTTAAACATTCTGGCACTTTTCAAAAACTACGTGGTGTATTCACTTTTGACAATGAGAGAGAATTCCAAGAAATTTTCTACTCATCTTGAGAGTCTGTATAAAATATATTGGGCACCCTAAATATGTGTAGTGTCTACATCAATGCATCATACTTATTCTTGTGATGGGCATATTAGAAGGGAGTAAAGTAATTGCATGGATGAAAGGATGGTGCCTATCATAAATATAGAGAGCTCAAGGACAAAGTGATCTCCGTAGAGATTAAACTTTAGACCGTGAGCCATGGTATAAAAACATCCATATATTTCCCATGAATTTAACTCATTCTGAATGAATCCATATATTACAGTTCTTAGTAACTTACCGAATCTATTGCAATCTTTCCCTTCACGTAGTCTAATGCTCCCTTTCCATAAGAGCCAACTAAATGCAAATCTTAGCTGCTTATTGAAAATAAAAATAAAAAACAACATTAAATATATTCCACAATGAAATCAAAACTTAATGAACATGAGGCTTGTGATATGATCTCCCATGTTTCTAAATCTCCACTCATGTCACTGCATGAGTAATTAGAGCTTATGAGCTTCCATTGGACAGATAATGTGATCTGTCCTATACCTTTAGAATGTTAATGTATGAGAATTATTTTTCTCCCGTCTGTGAAAGGTCCTGGCTAGTGGGAATTGTCCTGAAGACAAAGAGGTGACTGGCAGGTAATGAAATCAAACACCGAAAAAATATATACAGGGAAAAAAACAGTTTACGAAAAGATTAGGAATCGTGATTGAACTGGAGCCTCTATACCCATAAGGATTTTTACTTGTCTTCCCTTGAGATCATGCATAAGGTTGGTTTGCTGTCCCTTGAACATCATTGCTGCAAGTCATGCCTTCAAAAATAGAATACATGTACCAAACATAGTACCAAAAATAAGGGGTGCACAATGAGCATTATTGTTATATATTCAAACCAATATTTTGTAATCTAAATATTATAATCTAAATATTACAAGAGTGAGATAGAGCTATCTATATATCTATATCTATATCTATAGCAATAATTAGTATTGATGAACTCTGCTGAGAGAAACTGAAAAAGTACCAAGAACTAAAAGGTACAACATGAACAAGCTGAAAGAGCCAAATAACAGTAAAGAGACTACAAACGAGCTATGTGTGAAAAAAATCATGTATCAGATGAAAGAAGAAATGAATGTTGAAGGGATATGAAACAGCGTGAAAATGGGAATATAAGATCAGATGAACAATAGTTGGTCTACAAGCCAAAACTAAAGAATCCTGGGTGCATAACAGATAAACTGTTGCAGCTGAGTGATAAATGTGGGAAGCTGAAGGAGAATAAAAAGGATGAAAGTCCAAAAGCAGGGTACAATGCATTGTCCAGAGAGATAAAACAGAAAACAAAGAGACACAGAAACAACTGGATAAATGAATACTGTAAAGAAGCAGAAAAACAAGGGTAATATCATATAGGGTTTGTATCACAAGACAAGAGAACTGAGTGGGACACCTGAACTGAAGATGTCAGCGGGAAAAACAAACATGGACAAATAACTGAGGACAAAAAAAAACATAGTTTGATGAGCTATACAATATGCAGAATATAGTAGTTAAAATGGTCCTGGAGAAGCTTCTCTGCATGAAAGGAAAAAAAAACCCTCAGGAATTCCTAGAAATAATGATCTTGCTAGAAAATTTGAGAAAGAGAAAGGCAGCGGAAGTGACAACATAACTGCTGAGCTGCTGCAAGCTGGTAAGAAATTCATGGTAAAGATGATGCACAAGCTATTCAATAAGATTTGCAAGAAGTGCCAAGTGGAATGAGCCAAAGTGTTAAGAGTACCAATGCATAAAAAGAGGAGAAAAGTGAGTGCAACTATGACAGAGCAATCAGCTCATTGAGCAGGCTAAGAAAACTATTCACCAAGACACTGCAGAAGAAAATGAAGAGCTATATTAAAGCAGTGCTGACGGAGGAACTGTGATCTATTCCTCTTCATTCAGATCAGGAATATGTAATAAAAGAGGTATACAATAGGCACATAGAACACAACCAAACCTGTTAACAACTTTATAGGTTGCAGTCTTTTGACAGCATTTGGCATCAAAGCTCATTGCAATTGCAGTGAGCATCTATGTGTCTGTCTGTCTGTCTGTCCATCCATCCATCCATCCATCCATCCATCCATCCATCCATCCATCCATATGCGAGTCCTTTTGTTCATGAACATCTCCTAATCAGTAAGAGCTACAACCACCAAATTTGGTATGCAGCTCCCTCATATCAGCAAGGTCAGGGTTTGGTTATACCAGGATAATGGGATGTGCCTGCAAATCGATTATTTCTCCTACAATAGAAAGGGAGGTGTCTCGAAGGAGGGAGTTATACTGCAGAATAACCACAGAGAGGCAACAATAGTCCAGAGATGGGGACTGTAATACCTATAAACCTATTGGTTCAGCAGGAGGAAGGAGAGAAGAAAGGGACAGCCATCTGCGATATATTTCAGATAGTTTGTCTGTTTGTGTCCGGAGCTGCTGCAGGTGCTTCTCACCTGGCCCCAAGCTGCTGTGGTGAGAAAGAGCTGGAGTTGTTCTCTCTCCTCAGGACAGGCTGCAGCCCCTCATCCCCAGGCTCACCCCAGAAAAATGATTTAAATTAAGAAAAATAAAACTTGTTTGAGATAAGAACCTGAGCAATGCTAGGTAAATCTACAGACTGCACCTCTCTAAACTGGGACTCTCTTGTCTGGCAACATCCATGATCCAGCAGGATGTTGCTGAACGAGAGAGCCCTGGGACAGGAGACCAGCAGCTCAGAGTCCCGTGACAGGCAAAGCTTCTAGTAGCGGGGTCAGGTGCTCAGCAGACCAGCAGCAATAGCAAGGCTACGGTAGTGGGGCCCAGCAGTGGGGTTGTGCCGCTCCAGCCGGAGCAGGGCTGCGTGCCAGCTTGGCATTGAGGACAGAGCCACAGCATTCTGGCTGGCAGTACGATGGGGCTGTGACAGCCCAGCAAGGGAAGCCCATCTAGGGCTGCAGCAGGTCGCCAGACCAATCGGGGCCATGTGCTGGCTGGCAGCAGGAGTGCGTGCTGCTGTGCTGGTAGTGGGGGCTGGAGCAGCACCCATGGTAGCAGGGTCAGGGCAGCCATATTGCCCAAGCGGCAGTGGAGAGGGGCAGCAGGCTGAGGCAGCCGGAGATAGACGACCTTCCCTGGTCCGATAAATTCCCTCATCTGGGACCGCTAAGGTCCTGAGAGTGCTGGACCAGAGAGATCCAACCTGTAATATGATTATACAGGGCATTCCTCCCCACCCCTATGATAAAGCCACTAGCTAAAAGGTGAGAAGTACAGAAAGAGACAAACAGGAAGCTGATGGAATGGTTCAGGAGGGCTGTAGGAGCATGACAACAAAATGTGCTATCAACAGTTTGTTTGGGTTGGTACTAGAAGCAGTAATGGCTATTGCACTGAGATAAAATAGGAGGAATCATATTATATGGGAGGACAATGCATAACCTCAGATTTACAGACTCTGTTGACCTTATAACATTGTCCAAGGAGGATTTACAGAGAATAATTAACAAGGCAGACCAGGAAAGCCAAAAATTCTAACTGAAGACCAGCATGGAGAGGACAAAATTATGGCCACTGGAAGGCAAATAAACGAAGTGAAAAAGAATTACAATAACTAGAAAAAAATTGTATACTTTGGTGGATGAGTATCAAAGAATGAGGATTGTGAAGATGACACAAAAAGAAGAACTGAATGTATTTTGGAAAAATCTGCAAGATTTAGGAGACTAAAGACATTTCAAATTAAACCAAAAATCAGCCTATGTGAAAACTGTCATGCCAATACTGCTATTTAGTTTGGAATGCTGAAAATATTGTTTTGAAGTTTATCAAGGGAAAATATTGCACTAGCTCATCCCCATCCTCTCCCCCGCCCCTTTTTTTGTAAATTAGAACAAGCATGAAAGGGGGGGGGAGGTCATTTATGTTAGCCAAGGGACTTTGCTGCAGCACAAGAAAACCCCAGCCAGGAGCCCTGCAGCAGTATCAGCAAAGAGCGGGTATGGTATACCAGCCATTACATTACCCACTGAAGAATCCAATACACTGTGTTCTACCTGCCAACTAGGCTATACAAATCAAGCATAGAAAGTGGACCAAAAAGACGGGAGTCAGAGATGGAATTGTTAGGAAAAAGGCAGTTGCAATGAATGTTAGTTGTCTTTCCATGGAGGAGCTCTTCCTATTTCTTGCAATCTCCAGAGAGATGTTCACGAGAGCAGGAAGTTTATGGGGTTACGAGTTCATTATGTTTCATTATTTCACAATACACCATATAATTTCACATGCCCCATTACAATGTGATACAATGAATTCATCACTATTTTTTCTTCAAAACACGTTTTTTTTATGAGAATGATCCATCAGTTGCCATCAGGCAGTATAATGAGGATTTGCTCTGAAACGATTCCCTAATTGTAAACTAAACACTTGAGAAAAGCAGGTTTTGCTACTCTTTTGCAAATTGCTGTGTGACTACAGTTTGCTGTTGGCACATCTTGTTCTCTATTAAATGTACCAACTGCTTGGTATCTAATTATGCACTTATAGGTTTTTAGAGGATCAGAATGCAAATAGTTGTTGCGGTGTGAACTCTTATTTCTAGCTCTTCAGATTTTTTTTTGACTCAGGCACTCTAGCAAGCCACACTGAGAGCTATTAATGTAAATTAATTATTCCTCCTGCTGGCTTCCTTACAGTTTACTCAGATGAGGGATTATTAAATGTATCATGCCTCGCAAATTAGCATGCATTAAAAGCCTTATCATTGCTGCTGCACTGTTGGCCCCCTCATCAGGGGTCCAAGAATTAAATAATTATTGCTCAACCATTCCAACTGGTAACTACTGATCACTGTCACATGGCTCTAAAATATAACAGACCAGATATTTGGATTATAGGTACTCCTCGTATTATCTATTGCCCTGACATTGTCCTTGGAAGGAGAATCACATTGTCATTTCACACCAGGATATTCGATACAATAATGTCAGAAGGCAGAGCTTTTCATGAAGAAGCAGAATATGTTATTTTGTGACCGAGGGCTCTTTTTTTTATTGTTTCAAGGAAGGAAAGCTAAACCAGTAACTATAGTAATAACAGACAGTAACACTTGGGGCCAGATCCTCAACAGGTGTAGATCAATGTATCTCTGATGGAATTGGGAATTCACTCTTCCAAGAGGGACTGCCAGGGGATAGCAAAGGAAGGCTCCTATGGCATTGTTTGCAGGGAAAAGAAGAATTCTAGCAATCAGATAGATTACATATAAAAGGCCAGATGTCAGCTGGTGTAAACAGCTGTCGCTTTGACTGAAATCCAGTGGACTTGACCTGAGGATTTGGCTCCATATCATCAGTTCCTCTTGTGACATAGCATTACACCTCCCAGGAACAACTCTTGAGTATGTCTACACTGCAAAGTTAATTTGAAATAACAGCCGTTATTTTGAATTAACTTTAATAGCGTCTATACATGCAAACCGCTATTTCGAATTTAATTCGAAATAGTGGAGCCCTCTAATGAGGTAAACCTCATTCTACGAGGAATAATGCCAAATTCAAAATAGCTATTTTGAATTAAGTGCTGTATAGACATTTAATTCGAAATAGGTGGCCTCCAGCCCTTCCCAGGGAGATCTGGTGGCCTCTCTGGGCACAACCAAGAAAACTTCCTCTCCTCTTCCCCAGACCCAGACCCATTAAAGAGATAGACCCTGGCCACAGTGCCTGTGCCAGCTCCAAGCCTGCCAGCCCAGAGCCAGCAGTGGCCACCGGGGCCCCTGACCCAGTGGCCCCAAAACATGAGCCAGCCAGCCCTCCACCGCTCCCCAGGAGCAGTCTGCCAGCTCCCAGGAGCCTGATAGGGGCTGTAGAAGGCAGGCGCCTTCCTGGTCTAGGGTGGAGATAATGGACCTTATTCAGGTTTGGGGGGGATGCCCCCAACATCCATGATCTCCGCACTAGATGGAGGAATGTGGCTGACTATGGCAGGATACCTGCTAGCCTGGCCACCAAAGGCCACATGCAAACCCAGGAGCAGGTTAGCATGAAAGTCAAGTTGGTCCGGTGAGACCCCCCCAACCCTGAGCCCTGAGCTTCCCCTCCCCCTTCTTCTCCTTGCTTCCCGCTTCCAGCTCCCTCCTCCCAGATTTCCCCCTCCCCTCTCCCACCCACTCTCTTCCCCTTTCCCACCTCCTTTTCCAAGTCTCCCCAGAGGTTCATCCCTCCCCCCCAGTTTTGTTCAATAAACCCAGTTTCGGTTTTTGAACATACATGTCTTTTATTTGACATCAGGAAGGGGGACCAAGGAAGGGGTAAGTGGAAGGATGTGAGGGAGAAATGGGGCACGAGCACCCAGTGGGGAGGACTGGGATGGCTCTGAGGGCTCCTCAGGGTGTTCGCTCTCCCTCTGGACCTCCTGGATCCTGATAGCCCCCTGATCGACCCCCTGGATGGCAGCCTGCAGCAAGTGCAGCCAGGCTGATGACAATGACCCCACGAGATGCACTAGCATGCCCAGGGGCAGCTCTGGCTCCATGTGGCTGAGTGCTGTGATGTGCCGAGTGCGGGCACTCAGGGCACTCCAAGACAGGACTGCTTTGCTGTCCCTCATCGAGATAGACAAGCAAGTGGGGAACCCTGAGAACTGTCTGTCCAGGGTGGGTGTCCTTTAAGTACAGAGCTCAGTTAGCCTCAAGCAGCAGCCCTACACACTAAATCCTAACCTGCTGCTGCTGCCGGCACTAGTTCTGGCCAGCCTTAACTTCTGTTCAGGGTCCACTCAGTGTGGACGTTCTATTTCGAAATAGTTTTTGTGTGTGGGTGAGTTATTTCGAATTAGCTTAATTAGAATTAACTATTTTGAATTAAGTTAATTGCAAATAGCGCTGTAGTGAAGACATGCCCCTTGAAAATGAACAACAATGCAAAACCCAGGATTTTTCTCAATTATTGGCTGCATCTTCCAGTGTAGTGCAGCCATATTACTTTGCCCACCAATTCCAGCGGAAGAGCCAACTTCCCCAGGAGCATCACCTCAGTGCAAGGAGGAGCCTTTGTTGGCAAAAAGATGACCTCAAGGTTCTCATTCCTCCCCACTTCCTCCTTGCTGGTAGAGGGATTGTGTCAGCAGCTGGTGGGGCAGAGTTATTAGCAGGCAGCATGAGAGCAGTGAGGGCATTAACTTAGGCTGGTGAATTGGCTTTCCATGTAGCAGCCCGAAGACCCAGGAGTACAAAGGGGACTGTTATGCCATCTCTGATTACAAAGGCATTGATCTGTGCTAGGTGCTTGTTGCAGTTGTGTTTCTGGTCCCATAGATGTAAGAGTAACCACAAAATACTTCTGATGTTGGTGAACTAGATAACGAATGCTGTAGACTTAATAGCCACTTTGAATCCACCAGAGTTCTGAGGCAGATGCAGTGTTTCTGCATGGCTGCAGTTTCTATCAACATCTTCTGAAGTGCTCCAGAGTCCTATAGGTAGGGGGAAGAAGTTTTTGTAGGTTTCTAACCATTTGTAAAAGGATTTTATCTCCAGGGATTCTGATAATTTTCTAATTGTTCATCATGCCAGTCTCTTGCTGATTTTGTTCCTTAGAGATATAAAAAAGGAGCATACAGATACCCACATTATATTTCACATTTGGTTCAGGTCAAAGTTGGGGTGAGAAATGTGACTTCAGCTTATTGGAATCTGATTGATCATCTAGTTCTCTGGTCATTTCAATATGGCTACTTGGAAAATAGGGTCAGTGGTATATCTAGGCATTGTCTTGGAATGAATTTGAATGCATGGAAAAGTCATAGTGACACTAATAATTTTCTCTATAGCTGTAGAATATGTTATTATTTGACAATGAAGCTCATGATAAAGTATCTACGGAGTACAAGATTTACGTGTGTAAATCTTGCTATTTCTTAAAGGTGTCTGTTAGGATATTTGACTCATAAATACTTTCCTAATGGGATTTTATATGTACCTCCCCAAAAAGTGTTTAAAAGTGTTTTCCTTTGTATCTGTGCATACCTTGCTTTGCTGTTTTAAATGCACACAGTTGGACCTATTGCTATTATTTAATCCATTGGAGTAAGTAAATTTTACTCAATTTTTATAACATGAAGTTCACCTGGACTATTATATAATCTCAGTTTTGTAAGAACCATAATATGCCACCAGTTACAGCTGACATTGACCTTGTATTTTTTTATAAAAACCTTCCCTACTAGATAAGTGATAATTCTCCAACGTGCTTAGATTATTTTCCTTGGAAAATTATTCCACAGATTTAGTAATCTCACAGTCAGGAATTTTCTCACTGGCTGTGTTTAGACTGCATCCCTTTTTCGTAAAAGGGATGCAAATTAGACATATCACAATTGCAAATGAAGCGGGGATTTAAATCTCCCCCGCTTCATTAGCATAAAAATGGCTGCCGCTTTTTTCAGGCTCAGAGCTTTGCCAGAAAAAAGAGCCAGTTTAGACGCGGATGTTTTTAAGATCCCTCATTTTAAGAGGGATAAGGGATCTTTCAGAAAAGGCTTTATTTTCCGAAAGATCCGCGTTTAGACTGGCGCTTTTTTCCGGCAAAGCTCCAAGCTGGAAAAAAGCGGCAGCCATTTTTATGCTAATGAAGCGGGGGAGATTTAAATCCCCGCTTCATTTGCAATTGCAATATGTCTAATTTGCATCCCTTTTACAAAAAAGGGGTGCAGTCTAGACACAGCCACTGTGTTTAGCATAACTTCAATTTCTTTGTTCCATCCCATTACCCCTAGGTGATTCATTTAAAATTGCTCTTCTCCCACACTGATGCTTACAAACTTAATACAACTCTAGATTGTTACCCCATCCTCCTCCCCCATCATTATCATTTGGCCAAATTGCTACAGGTTGAACTCCTCTAGTCTGCCACTCCTGGAATCTCACCAGTGATGAACCAGAGAATTTGCTGAACCAAGGAAGGTCAATACTGCCTAGCAGCATTACCAACACTTTCACTGCTTACTGGGCTCTGGGAAGACATTTAGGGGTAAATTAAAGTTAAATAACAGCACAGAGCACTGAGAGCCAGGCCTGGTGGCTGTAAACAAACTTTATGGGACTGCGGGAAACTTGGCCAAACCCAAGATAAGTGGACTTCTGGCTAACTGAAATTATAGTCTAGCAACAGCTAGACCAGATAGTGCTGGACTAGAGAGTTTCCACTTGTATATAAATATTCCTGTTCTTCCACAGTTCGTCTTCAGTCATATTCCATAAGGAGAAACCTTAAATATTCCAACTGTGTAGGGAAGAGTAAACTTTTACTTTGCCATTTCTAAGATCTAGATATTTCAGCTACCCTAGACAAGGATTCTTTGAATTTTACAGTAAATCAGACTTGCAAGATTCAGGTCAGATTGTTCTCAGCTATGGCAGTAACACACATAGATATTATAGCACTTTGGTTATAATTCTCTAAGTGCACTTCTCCCTGATTTATTTTTAATATATTCATCCTCCCCTGGGCTTATCTTTCCGTCTCCTTTCCCCTCCTACAACTCTCTCCTTCTCCTCCTCTGTCACAGATGCAGAAGTTTCTCATTTGCTTTCCACCCCTCACGTTTCATCCTTTCCACTTACCCCAGTGGTCCCATCCCATTCCATCTCCTGATTTCACTCAAATTAACTCCACACTTTTCTCCTCAACCTCTCTCCCCACTAGCTCTTTCCCAACACAAGTATACTTTAGTACCCCCATGAAACCCCTCGCATCCCATTTGCATCTCGAAGTACTGCCCTGTTTTCCTCCTCACTTGGGAAATGTAAGAGGGTATGTCTACACTACCCCGCTAGTTCGAACTAGTGGGGGTAATGTAGTCATCCGCAGTTGCAAATGAAGCCCAGGATTTGAATTTCCCGGGCTTCATTTGCATGAAGCCGGACGGCACCATTTTTAAATGCCGGCTAGTTCGAACCCCGTGCCGCGCGGCTACACGTGGCATGGAGTAGCTAGTTTGGATTAGGCTAGTTCGGATTCCACGAGGAGTACAGCTAGTTCGGATTAGAAGTCTAATCCGAACTAGCTACTCCATGCCGTGTGTAGCCGCGCGGCACGGGGTTCGAACTAGCCGGCATTTAAAAATGGCGCCGGCCGGCTTCATGTAAATGAAGCCCGGGAAATTCAAATCCCGGGCTTCATTTGCAACTGCAGATGACTACATTACCCCCGCTAGTTCGAACTAGTGGGGTAGTGTAGACATACCCAGAGAGAGTACGCTGATAGAATTTGCAAATGACACAAAGACGGGAGAAGTTGCAAGCAGTTTGGAAAATAGGATTAGAATTAAAAACTATCTTGACAATATGAAGAACTAATCTGAATTTGACAAAATGTAATTCAATAAAGATAAATGCCAAGTGCTACCTTTAGGAAGGAAAGCCCAAATGCATAAATATGGAATGGGGAAGAGATAGCTAGCCAGTAGTGGTACAGAAAAGGAACTGCAGACTAAGGTGGATCACAAATTGAATCGGAACCAATCATGTAATGCAGTTGCCAAAAAGGCAAATATTATTCTGGATTGTATTAACAGGAGTGCTGTGTGTAAGACATGGGAGTTAATTATTCTGCTCTGCTCATCATTGGGCAAGCCTCAGCTAGAGATTTGTGTCCAGTTTTGGCTCCCCCATTTTAGGAATATGTGGACACACTAGAGAGAGTCCAGAGGAGAAGAACGAACACGATAAACAGCGTAGAACTCATGACATATGAGGAAAGGCTAAAAAACTGGGTATGTTAAGTTCTGAGTAAAGAATACTGAGAATGGACTTGCTAACAACCTTCAGGTATGGAATGGGACTGTTATACGAGGGCAATTGTTCTCCATGTCTACTTAATGATTAGCAAGAAGTTATTGGGTTACTATGCAACAGGGGAAATTCAGAAAAACAATGAGTAGTCCTATAGCACCTTAGAAACTAACAAATATATGATCATGAGCTTTCATGGACATAACCCACTTCTTCAGATATTGAGGAACCGGGGTAGGTTATCAGAACCTATGTTGTGACAGATTTGGCAATTTCATACAATATCCTGGGCAAGTATTATTGAATTACCTTAAATCTTATTGAATGACATGTGAATGTTGTAGGAGCTCATTGTGTTTAAAATGCAAATGTTTGAGTAATAATGGGATTGTATGTAACTTCATTAGGAGCTGACACTAATGTAAACCTCGGGAAGGGCTAAGATCTTCAAAGCACTCTGCAACCATGCACAACACAAACGAAATTAAGTGGGATTCCTGGCAAATACTTGGAAGGAGAGGAAGACAACTTGTCACCTCTGGACCCTTCCTTCTGAAGCAGTGCTCTGATGAGAACCCCATTTTAAGAGCCCTGGGGGGATACATTTATATCCACGGCTGAGTATATCTGTGGATATAAATTGGTAGGGCTTGACAAGCAGCAGTGAGCCCCACTCACCAGCTGCGTGGTTTGGCATGCTGCGCAGGAGCAGACCACGCTGCGCATGTGCTGATCGCACTGTGGCACCATGCTGGGCTAAAATCTACTCACCACGGGCTAGTAGATTGCCCTAATTGTCGAGCCCTGAAAATTGGTATCCGTAGAGCTGCAGGACTGTTTCAGGAGCCATAGTGGTGAAAGCAGCACCATGTTATGCTGCGGCTGTCAGGAGACAGTGCCTAAGCTGGTAGCTCTTCCAGCATGGCTGGACTGAACACCCACCTGCTGTGGCAGGCACCAGGCTCACTGGCAGCTGTCCCTGGACACACTAATGTGTGCAATCAGCTCACATGCTCTGAACAGGAGACATAGACCACTACATGGGTGGGTCTCCTGTCCTGAATGTTGCAAGCAATTGGTAAGCCTGGTGCCCACCCCAGCAGGTGGGGCTGGAGGCAGTACAGCCATGCTGGAGTTGCTGCCCACGTGGGGTTCTGGTTCCTGTGAGGAGCATGGAACATGTTGTTGCTTTTGCTCATTGAATTCCTGGTAGAGCCCAGCAGCTCCCAGACACCAATTTATATCAGCAGATATACACATCCGTGGATCTAAATTTTGTGTCTGTGCAGGGCTCTGCCCATTATCTGCTAATCATTTATTGTGTGAGGCTCAGATGAGAGTCCTAAACTTGGATAAAAGAGGCAGTCACACCTTCCTGGGTGTGCTCATGAGCTTGTGGCCAGATATGGTTCACCAGGTTTAGTCTCTGGTGGGCTACCATGGGCTAATTCTGATGAACCACATCTGGCCCATGGGCTCCTTATTACCCACTCCTGCGCTAGGTCCTCCTAGCCAAACTGTCTAAATCTCAGAGATGCTTTCTGCATACATCTCTTAAATGTAACCTTTTCCTCTCCATCCACACAGCTAAAACTGTCAGGAGCCTGTCTCACAGCAACATCCTTCTTTATGGCTTTGTCAAATGCTGTCTTGCCTCACTCATAGCCATTCATAATGCTGCTCCATAATAATTTTCCTTGACCATCACTTTAATCATGTCACTCCCACCCCTCTTTTCATGCTTTCACTGCCTCACCCTCTGTATAAAACATCAAACATAAGTCTCAGAAGGGTAGCTGTATTGGTCTGTAACTTTAAAAACAAGATGTCCTGTGGCACCTTAAAGACTAACCAAAAAAAGCCCATGATACTATGTCTTTTTGTTAGTCTCTTGGGGTATGTCTACACTACCCCGCTAGTTCGAACTAGCGGGGTAATGTATGCATACCGCACTTGCTAATGAAGCCCGGGATTTGAATTTCCCGGGCTTCATTAGCATAAGCGGGGAGCCGCCATTTTTAAATCCCCGCTGCTTCGAACCCCGTGCAGCGCGGCTACACGGGGCTCGAACTAGGTAGTTCGGACTAGGGTGCCTATTCCGAACTACCGGTACACCTCGTTTCACGAGGAGTAACGGTAGTTCGGAATAGGAACCTAGTCCGAACTACCTAGTTCGAGCCCCGGGTAGCCGCGCTGCACGGGGTTCGAAGCAGCGGGGATTTAAAAATGGCGGCTCCCCGCTTATGCTAATGAAGCCCGGGAAATTCAAATCCCGGGCTTCATTAGCAAGTGCGGTATGCATACATTACCCCGCTAGTTCGAACTAGCGGGGTAGTGTAGACATACCCTAAGTTGCCACTCATTGACATCAAGCATAAGTTGCTCACCTTCACTTTAAGGCCTACCTCCACCCGATTCGTCATTTCTCATTGGCTATTAGATACGTTGGCTCTCGCGTCTAATGGGCCAATGATGCCAGCCTCCCACACACATTTGTTACATTTTCAGTCAATCATCTTTGTGCTTCCTCCTGTGCTTCCTCTTGTACTTGGGAGGAACTCTGCATACATATCTAGAGCCGACTTTTTATCCTTCACATCCCTACTTAATGTTCCTATTTGCCTTGAGCCCCACAAATAACTTGGCTGAGATCACTGTATCTCCTGCTGACTAACATTGTCTCACTGTGTCTTTTTACTCCCTCGTTGACTTGTCTCGATTCACCTATTGTCTCATGTGTTACAGCTACACTGCAAATTCTGAGGCAAGGTCTATGTTTTTGTTCACTTTGTATAGCAATTAGTATAATGGGTTGCTAGGTCATGATTTGGGCTCCTAAGTGCTACAGTAAGACAAATAATAAATAACCATTGACTTTAAAAATTCTAAAGTCTATAGAAATAAAGAGTAATTAAAAATAAGTGTTTTTCAATATATCCTTCATTGAATTGAACTTTAACATTGATCAACATGCTTTCTCAGCAGTTTTAACTGACATACCGAGCCATGTTGTATAGTGTTGTAGCTGTGTCAGTCCCAGGATATTAGAAAGTCAAAGAGGGTTAGGTAATACTGGACCACCTTTTGTTGGTGAGTGAGACATGCTTTCAAGCCACATAGAGCTCTTCCTCAGGTCTGGAAAAGCCTGTCGACAGGGGAGGAGGATGCGGGCAAAGGGAGCAACTGTCTTGGGGCCTGGCAATTCAAAGGGGCTTGGAGTTCCCGATTGTCGCCCCTGCCACTGTGGCAGTGGTGGAGGCCAGAGATCTGTGCTGAGGGCCAACTTCCCCACCCCACCCCTTCTGCCTGAGGCCCCGCCCCTTCTGGGAGCACAAAGCCACCTCACCTACCTTGCCCAGGGTCTGGCCAGTTTGTCAGCTTGCCTGCTCCCAGTATCACAGCAAAATGCAAGGGGGAGCAGATTGTTTAGCGTAGCTAGTTAATACATATTGTAAGGGACCATTCAAGGTAGAGTGGGCAATTAGTATGGCACTCTTCTCCACCTTGTCTCGCTAATATCCTGGGGCCCACATAGCTGCCACTACAGGACAAGAACAGAACCTTGACAGGCATAAAAACACTATACGACTTAACATGAAAAATCCCAACAGAAGGGAAATTCTGAGAGACTTTCATGAACTGTAACTGACAGTCAGGTGTCTGAACAATAGTACCATTCTATTTTTCAAAAGTTAACATCAATAGGCAAATTTAATTTTTGGATGCCAGCAATGTTTCTAAGCACTCCTGTGTGAACTATGAACAGTGAAACATTTATTTTTTGAATAGTTATTTTCCTATGTTAGCAAATTACCCCCAATCAGGTTGGTCAGCTAATCTTAAGAAATATTAGCATATGGGTTGTTTGCAGTATGCTCTCTGTGTTTCCATATTTATTAAACATTACAGCTAATTGGTCACAAATCACGTAGCATTGTTTCTGTTCTTTGACTGGACAATACTTTACAAACATTAAGCTTTAATTTTCTTTGTGTGATTTATCCACAAACATTGATAGTTGCTTGTGTCTATGTGAATAATAGGAAGGACCTTTCAAAATGGGCATGGGAAAATTATTATGCAAATATTTTGTGTCACTATTAGTGATGCGTTTGCTTGCCACAAACATAATGGAAGTCAGTTACAACTTCCATGCTCATGAATGGGCTTAAATGGCTATTAATAAGTGAATGAGATTCTGAACAGCTCTGAAGTTGCTCACCTGGTTTTAATTCACAAGGCAACATTGCTGGGCATTTTGATGTCAAGCAAAGAGTTCTGCTGCCATTTCATCATTATTTTCCTTCCTATATTTCTGGCCTCAGTGGTGCTAGCTGACTATGTGGGCAGAGAACTATGCTTGAGTCTAACACATTGAAGGATTGGGGCTTGGATAGTTAGCTACTCAGATATATGTGACATAAGTGGGTAGTGTAGCCTAGACAAGAATTACAGTTTTAGAGAATCAAGATGGGGTCAATATCACTTTTGGTGAGATAACTAAAAAAGTTTTGTATTGACCATACTTTTCCCATGGTGAAAGTAAACAATAGTTTTAAATTGTTCAGTGCCAGAGTATACTTCGGTCATAGTCATAAGTGAATCCCTGGGCATTTTGTAGAAGCAGCATTTATATTCCTCTATTAAAGAAACACTAAAGCAGTTGTTAAATGCATCATAAGGCCTCCATTGCACTTTGTTTCCAAGGATATATTATTGCTATAGTATTCTACACAGCAAAGATAAATGGATTTCATAACTTGGCATTGGGGGAAAAGTGAGGCTAGGAATTATTGGATCTGCCTGGAGTCGGATAACTTAACATTATAGTTCTGAAAAGCAGATCTCTAAAAACCATTAAGGACATTACATTCTTGATTGGAGATTCAGAAATTGATGCATTGCCTTCAGTCCTATTATGTTTCCAAACTTTCATTAAATTTATCCCATCTTCCACCTGGTCCTCATAAATTGCTGGTTTGAAAATAAATCATTTGTCATGGAGTGTCTATTATGAGTGGTTTAATCTTCAAAACAACATTATTATTTCCTAAAGACCTGTCTTAAAAGCATCAGCTGAATATCAGCAAAAGTACCTTATGTTATGTTGACTTACTACTCCTGGAGAACATTTCCTGATGCTCTTGTGCTTAATATGTTGAATTATCAGTAGGTAAAAGAATTCTGATCCATTACTGGTTTAAAAAAATACTGCAGCTGGTGATTACAATTGGGGAAAAAATAAAGTAAACTTTAGTTTTGCCAAGTAGGCTCATAAATTCCTTTTGTGTGAAAGAATGGGTGCCTGATCACAGTCTGCAAATATTACTACTATTGTGAAAAGACTTCATAGAGGGGAAAGGAAAATTTGTCTTACACAATGATGTCTTTTCTGAGAGATCCTGTTTACCAGTTTTTTCCTCAAGGGTTGTCTGTCTCCATAGAGATACAGAGACGGTTGAAACTGCCAGTCACAGACAGCCCTTTCTAAAAGAACCACAGCTTTAGCATTCTTTTTCAGATAATTGATCATATTTTAATCACTGAATGACTCTTTACAGAATATAAAATTGCATTTTACAGCTCAAGGAAGCAAATCTGCATATACATATTGTATAAATAATGACAACATAGCATATGTTTTACCAACTTACTATATACTAAGTTATTCCTCTACAATGGCATAATGTATATGATATGGTAAACAATGAACTTTCCTCTTACAAGTTTCTCCCCCATATTTCCTTTTAATTGTATTGAATTAAAAGAATGGTTACATCCTGATCTGGGGATGAGGGGAGGAAAAAAGGTTTTAAATTATTTGTATGGGTGATCATTACATATAATATAAAAACCCCAATGATCTCTCATGAAATACAAAAGAGTTCATTCCTTTACCATGGTTTAATTTAATTTTAAAAAGGACATTTTTGCATTCTTGATCAGCATGAGGATCCTAACTGCAGTTAGCAGGAGAGAAGGGCTATGCATGTGTGTTTATGGGCACAATTTTTCCCTGTTGGTAAATAGCATGAAAATCTGCTTTAGGGAGATAATTATTGAAGTGAAAGCTAGAAAAATCCAAAATAGTAAACAGGCAGCATTATCTCTGACCAATATCAGTAGTAAGGGTGAAGTATTTGCCCCACTGAAGGCAAAGGCCAAGGGCTAAGCTAAGGGGCTAGGCTTAGGCCAAGGTCTTAACTGTGACTGATGGTGAGCAAACCAATGGAAAACACCATGAAGCTGAAGAAGACAACGCAAACTAAACAAAAGAGCTTCCTCGGGGCCCATTTTTGCTCTGGCTGTGCGTAGGGCACAGCATGAGGAAAGGGGATGGAGAGATGTTTTGTCTGTATTAATCATAGCAGGCTGCCTGCTCTGCCACTTGAGTGAGTCCATCTCCTGTTTGAGCCTCAAAGTGGGACTGATGTTGGTATACAGTTTTCCTTGTGACATCAGAATCCTTTGGTGAGCTGAGGGTGTTCTTCACTCCCATGGTACCCAGACAGCTGAGGCTGTTTGGTGAAGGCTGTTGGAGAAGAAAGAAGGACATGGTGTTTAAGGCGAGACTTGGAGGAGACAAGAATGGGATCTTGGAGAGATAAATGCAGGGAAATAATTCCAGTGTAGGAAACAGTATAGGGTATGTCTACACTACCACCCTAGTTCGAACTAGGGTGGTGAATGTAGGCAACCGAAGTTGCAAATGAAGCCTGGGATTTGAATTTCCCGGGCTTCATTTGCATCTTGCCGGGCGCTGCCATTTTTAAAGCCCCGCTAGTTCGGACTCCGTGCCCGCGGCTACACGCAGCACGGAGTAGGTAGTTCAGATTAGGCTTCCTGTTCTGAACTACCGTTACTCCTCATGGAATGGCCTGGAACAATCCCACTGCAGACTGCCATCTAATCAGATAACCCAAGCTAGACATTGGCCAACCCTTACTTTGAATTGAACAGGTACTAGCAAGGTACTGCTGGCTGTCCTAATGGCAATTTCACAAATGTGCTTCAGTTCAGTAGTGAGCTGACACCTCAGACTGGTAATGGAAGTGGAGGCACTTTTCCGTGAAGTTCTCTACACTATTTCATCACTAATATCTGAGCACCTTCCTGTGTTTGTGGGGAGCTCTCCACTTTCAGATGAAAAGTAAACTCCCAGGCTTACAAAATCTAAACACAGTGGCATTACAGTTTGCAATTGAAGATGTCAGTATGGGGAAGCAGCATTGCCTAGTGGATAGAGGTCTGCACTAGGACTCACAAGACACAAGTTTTCTCTCCACCGTGGCCACTGGTCTGCTAAATGACCTAGTTACCACTCTGTGCTTCAGTTGCCTCATCTATAAAGCTGGGTTATTGACACCTCTTATGAAAAATGATGTTCTTCTACACTGTCTGTCTCACAACCTATACAATTACTCTAACGACTAGCTTGACATGGTTTCTATCATCGGCTCCTCTGAAGAGACTCTTTGTCCTGTGCTTTTCCTAGGTAAAGTGCCTTCTGTGGTTGCCAATAATTCACAATATGCTTTTCATTGTAACATCTTTGCTATTAGAATATCATGGGGCAGTGATTCCCACAGGATAGTTGTGTGTTGTGATTTAAAAAAAAAACAAAGTATTTTTTTCAGCATTGGTCTTAAGTATGTTTCCTTTTAATTGTGTTGAGTTTACCCTTACTTTTCCATTCTGAGAAGACCTAAAGAGATGTTTCTGTTTCGCTGGTTGCCCTCATCTAAAGGACTGAGATGGAAATTCCGTGAGAATTCCTCGGTTTGCTTGAGATGAGGCAAAACAGCAAAAATTAAGATGTTTGTACACCAATGCGAGGAGCCTAGGTAACAAAAAGGAGGAACTAGAGCTATTGGTCCAGGAACTGAAACCAGATATTATAGGAATAACAGAAACATGGTGGAATACTAGGCATGACAGGAGTACAGGTATTGAAGGGTATGTGCTGTTTAGGAAAGACAGAAATAAGGGTAAAGATGGTGGAGTCTCATTGTATATCAAAGATGAGGTAGATTGTAAAGAAATAAAAAGTGATGGAATGGAGAAGACAGAGTCTGTTTGGACAAAAATCACATTGGGAAAGAAAACTATCAGCTCCTCCCCTGGGATAGTGTTTGGGGTGTGTTATAGACCACCAGGATCCAATTAGGATATGGATAGAGACCTCTTTAATGTTTTTAATGAAGTAAATACTTATGGAAACAGCGTAATCATGGGAGATTTTAACTTTCCAGATATAGACTGGAGAACAAGTGCTAGTAATAATAATAGGGCTCAGATTTTCCTAGATGTGATAGCTGATGAATTCCTTCATCAAGTAGTTGCAGAACCAAAAAGGGGGGATGCTATTTTAGATTTGGTTTTGGTGAGTAGCGAGGACCTCATAGATGAAATAATTGTAGGGGACAACCTTGGTTCGAGTGATCATGAGCTAATTCAGTTCAAATTAAATGGAAGGATAAACAAAAATAAATCTGAGACTAGGGTTTTTTATTTCAAAAGGGCTAACTTTAATAAATTAAGGAAATTAGTTAGGGAAGTTGATTGGACTAAAGAAATTATGGATCTTGAGGTGGAGGAGGCCTGGAATTATTTTAAGTTAAAGTTGCAGAAGCTGTCAGAAGCCTGTATCCCAAGAAAAGGGAAAAAAATTATAGGCAGGTGTGTTAGACCAAGCTGGATGAGCAAGCATCTCAGAGAGGTGATTAAGAAAAAGCAGAAAGCATATAAGGAGTGGAAAATGTTAGGGATCAGTAAAGAAAGCTACCTTAGGGTATGTCTACACTACCCCGCTAGTTCGAACTAGCGGGGTAATGTATGCATACAGCACTTGCTAATGAAGCCCGGGATTTGAATTTCCCGGGCTTCATTAGCATAAAGCCGGCTCCGCCATTTTTAAAAGCCGGCTAGTGCGAACCCCGTGCCGCGCGGCTACACGTGGCACGGGCTAGATAGTTCGAACTACGTAGCCATTCCGATCTATCTGTACGCCTCGTTCCACTTCCTTCCAAGGGAAGTAGTGGGGGCAAAAGATCTATCTGGCTTCAAGATTAAACTAGATGGGTTTATGAAGGGGATGGTTTGATGAGATAACATGATCTTGGTAACTGACCATTCATTATCAATGGGAAATAGGTCAATGGAGGGATGATAGGAGTTACTATAGAGAACTTTCTGGGTGTCTGGCTGGTGAGTCTTGCCCACATGCTCAGGGTTTAGCTGATCGCCATATTTGGGGTCAGGAAGGAATTTTCCTCCAGGGTAGATTGGCAGAGACCCTGGAGGTTTTTTGCCTTCCTCTGTAGCATGGGGTACAGATCACAGCTGGAGGATTCTCTGCGTCTTGGGGTCTTCAAAGTATTTGAAGGCTTCAATATCTGAGATATAGGTGAGAGGATTATTCTAGGAGGTGTGGGTGAGATTCTGTGGCCTGCACTGTTCAGGGGGTCAGACTAGATGATCATAATGGTCCCTTCTGACCTTGGAGTCTATGAGTCTGAGATGGAAATTTCTTCTGTTAAATAGTACACTTTGGCTGGGACTTTCCTTGTATGGTTTAACTTTGGGGAAAGATTTTGAAGGACAGGTCTACATTGCAAACTTTTGCCAATATAATTTTATTGGTTAAGTTTGGGAATGTGATTATTTTGGGCATGTGATTATTTCTATACCAGAAAAAGTCCTAGTATATGATTTAAAAAAGTGCTTTTTCAGCTACAGCCTATTTAGCCAAGGAAACTGATATAAGGTAGGAAAGTTTCCATGTATTTCAACATCAGCAAACCTTTTCCAGAACTAGGCCTGAGTGGCCACGTTCCAAAATGTATGTTCCTGGGCCAACACTTTGCGATCAGAAGAAAACCAGTATGCAGGTCCAAAAATAATTTGTGATCCCTAAATATATGGTGATAAGAGGCAGGTTGGAGGACCATGGTTAGGAGAAGCCTAGTGCACTCAATGGTGTTAATAAATGAGAAGAAGCCAGAAGCCAAACTGAACCTTTGGCTTCTTCCTACACACTTGTGGGTCAAGCTGTGTGAAATTATTTTGGAGACCATTTTAATGGATTTTAAAAATGCCTTTAAAAATTCGGGTTTAGTCATAAAATATGAGTTTTGTTATTTCATGGGGGAAAAACTGAACATTTCAATGATTTTTCTCTGAGGGAATGGGGAGAGAAAATGTTTAGTTTTTCTATGGAGAATGCATTATATGATGAACTGTGATGGGCACTCACCTTTCAAAAGTGCCCCCTCTGACCAAGGACCTGTGCCTGCACTCTTTCTGTTTGACAGCCAACAGCCTCGTCTGCAACTCAGCTCTCTGGTCAAGTCACAAACCTCTTGTGGGGGTAAACATCTACCAGGAGCCCATCTTGATGCCCTCTGCTAGCGTCCCTCAGTCTGTTCTGTGACTCGGAAGAGAGTGGTCCCTCCAGGGCTTCCCTTCCCTTCCTTGAAGCATCCTCCTCCTCCTTGCCTCAGGGCTTTACCTCAGAGTTTCAATATAGTTCAATTAGTCCCCGGTGAACTAGCCACATGGAACTCTCCATGGTGCTGTCACTCTCTCACTCTGCTAGCCAGTCTGCTCCTCTGTATGCTTTAGAGACTCCAAAGACACTGATTCTGCTCCTTTTATAGCTCCCCAGTTCCTTTTATAGGCCTCCCTGGCCCTTGCTTGGCTGCTTTCTCTGCAGATACTCTAGCCTTCTTGGAGGACCTCTCTATGGCTTCTCTTCTGGGGTGGTTTATGGCAAGGCCACAAGCCTCCATTGAGGACTTTAGGGACTGGTCCATCCCTTCACATCTATATATGGGTAACTTCTTGCAAAAACTTGTAGTTGGGGCAAGTTAGAGGAATGTGGGGTGGGGCAAACAGAGAGTGGGGAAAACTGAGCAAAGGGGAACAGAAAGGAGAGAGAAGATGGAGTAGGGAAAAGAAAAATGAGATGCCCAATGCAGACCCCAGGGAAAAGGAGAGATGTCACGGGGGCAAACAAATATGCAGAGAGTGAGAGATATTATACGGAGGACATAAGAATGGGCAGCAGAAGCGTATATATCACGAGTGATGGGAGCTAAGTGACATAATTCTCCTAGAGCCGTCTTATGGCCATGGCTTTCTGATTGCTGCAGTTTGGGAGGAAAGACAAGAGAAGAGCTTGATTTGCTTTTTTGCAGTGCAGGAGATTTAACCTGCTTGAGGCTCTTCAGATGATTTGCTTTGTTTCTGTGCTTCTGTCAAAAGGGGAGGTTGATTTATGAATTCTAAATATTCTAGGTACTTGCAAGGTGAATTTCCAGTGCATTGTAGAGAAAGTCAAGCTCATGACTCCCACTAAAAGCACAAAAAGCTGCTACATGCACAGGACAGTCATTTCTGCTGACTCTTATTCAAAAGACACAAATGTCATTTTAGAAGAGCCAGAGTGATTGTAGCTGAAAACAGGGAAAAGTGGATATTGGGTGGAACTCAAAACATGTATTTCTAAACTGACAAAACTCTGTCTCCCTGTGCTACCTTATTCATGTGTATGAGGAAGTTTTATGTATCATTCAGTAGCTAACTTTGTCTGGCATAGCACAAATGCTGTTTATCTAATACAGACCTTTCCTGGAACTGCCATGAGAGTGCAAAACCATGTTTGCATAAGAGATCTTATCTTTCCCAGTTGTGTGATGGTGTGGTCTTTGCTTAAAAGTTAGCAATAGAGTTGGTCAGAGAACTGGAATTTTTTCAATGCAGTTATCATTTTATAAAAGTATCTTGTCCAGATATTCTGATAAGGTTAGGAAAATGTCAGTTTCCCCACACTTATACTGTTTCCAACATTGAAAAGGTAGGAAAGTGTGAGACGGGGAAAATATTTTTCAGTTTTAACAGTAACACTTTCTCTTTTAAATGTTAACACTTTCAACCCCCATTACTCTTTTTTTAACAAGTACAGTTGGAAAAGAGTTGCAAAGCAAGGAAAAATCTAATTTCAAACCAGCATTCTTCAAAATATCTGAAAAATGAGAACAAAAATACATTGAAAGTGAGAGGATTTTTCTACCAGAATGTTTCTAGACTAAAACCTGTTTTCTGATGAAAAAATGTTTTGTCAGAATTTTTTGTAACATCTCTAACAAACATTGCTGTTCTTGGGTATACACATTGAAGTCACTAGACATCTGATACAAGGAAGGAGGACTCTTTTATGATATGTTGGCTCATTTTTGTTGTTGTTCCGTGTTGTTGGTTTTTCTCTGATTTGTGTGCAGTTCCTATCGTAAATATGGTAAAATGGAAGCTATCATTGAATAATAGGTTTGCATAGATTCCAAATGAAAGACTGGCTGACCAGGATTATCAACACTTTTTTTGGCAATAAAGCTTTAATTTTATTTTAAATTGGATGCGTAAATTGGTCACCACAATTCATGCTAAAACCATCCTGACAAAACTATGCCTCTCTTAATAACATCATATTTAAAGTTCAATTATGTTTTCTTTTAAGCAAATAAAAGATAATTGACTGAGATGAAAATTTCCAGTGTCCCCACAAAATAGCCAGACTCTAATCAGAGATTATTGCCTATTGTCCATACTAAAACAATGTTCTTTATTTAGCAGACTGTTACTTTCAGTAAAAACAGGACAAAGTCAAATTAAAAAATGCAACTTCAGCTACATTAATTATGTAGATGAAGTCGAAGTGCCTTCACTTAGCTTTTGGCACTGTCTACACTGCAGAAAGTCAAAGGGAGTACACTCTCCCTTTGACTTCCCTCACTCCTCGTGAAAGCAGGACTACCAGCATCGCCTGGAGTGCCCTTCTCAGTTCAAATTAGCTCTCTTAACTAGACCTCCTAATTTGAACCCTAGAAGACTGACCGCAGCAACTTCGATCTTCCTCTGTAGCGTAGATGTACCCTTAGTTCTTCTTTCATTGCTATGCCTATGGGTGCTCCACTTCAGGTGACAGAGCATCCTGGCACCTTTGATCTGTTTCAATAGCAGTGTCTCATAGTGCCTGTCTGTCCATGCATAGTTCCTGCTCTATTGTCCTTGGCTGAAGGCTGGAGCTCTCCACAGTGCGACAGACCCTTCTCCCTAGATTTTTAAAAAATTGTACTTAAATAAGTTTTCTTTTACTCTCTTATCATAGTTCATTTAATAAAAATATTCTTAGATTTGTTAGTTCTCCTTAGTTCATAGTTCCCCTCAGGCCATGAATGTTAATGTTAATGATGATGCCAGGTGCCCGTGGGTTTAAGAGCTGTGGCTCCTGCTGCAAAGCACTATCTAGATCCAGTGGTCACTCTGAATGTGGGAGGTGCCTGAAGGCATGAGCATGATTCTGTGATTTCTGCCTGAAGATGATCCTAATGGAGAAATGGTCATATGCACAGTGCCTACTTTGGGCAGGGCCACCAACGGGGAGGGGAGGAAGGGGGGGCAAGGAGAGGAGGGGCAAGGAGTGGGGGGAGGAGGGGAGGAGAGGCACGACAAAGGGGACACCTCACATCTATTCAAGCAACCATCACAGGACCTAACCCCATAAACCACACCATCAGGGGCTTGTCCACCTGCATATACACTGATGTGATATATGCCGTCAAATGCCAGCAATGCCTCTCTGCCATGTATATTGTCCAAACCAGGCAGTATCTGCACCAAAGGATAAATGGACACAAATTAGACATCAAAAATGGTAACATATTTAAACCTACAGGGGAACACTTTAACCTCCCCGGACATGCAGTAGAGGATTTAAAAATAGATATCTAAAAAACCCCCAAACAAACAAACAAACAAACAAAAACAAAACAAAAACCTTCATAACCCAATTACAAAGGGAAACAGCTGAATTCCAATTCATTTGCAAATTCAGTTCAATAAAATTAGTCCTGAATAATGATTTAAATTGGTAAATGAACTACATAACTAATTTCCCTTTTTTTCTCCACTCTCATCTGAGGAAGTGGGTTTTGCCCACAAAACCTCACAATTATATTTATATATGTCACTGTACTATTCATTTTTTAAGTTGCAGACTAACATTGCTATCCCTCTAAGACTTCCCCTCTTTTGATATTTACATCTCCCCATCAGTTTCTGTGAATGAGCCACATCCACCCTGACTTGACAGTAACCGTCACCCAAATCACTTTTGATCTTTTCCAGAACCCAGGACATCAAATAAACATAAAAAAGTCCACACAAATATCAACTTAACAACTGGAACTCATCGGGGCATGCTGTGACTCAATATAAAGCAGAGCATTTCTTTCAAATGCCGGAGTTCTAATAATAAATCATCTAGTAGACACAATCTCCTTCTGTTCCCAAATCAAAGCAAAATCTTGTCTGCGACCACTAGGACCCACCACAATATACATGGTAAAGCATACCAGGTTAGACACGCAGTCACTTCCAAGCTGGTTGAATTCAGTGTACAGAAACACAAAGCACAACATACACACACTAGTCACCCCCTCTCCCCTCCAAGATCCCGCATTCTCTCAGATGGTGGATGACACTGGCAAATCTAATGGCGTATTCCCTCCCAACAATTCCCAACCTCAGTAATGATCACAACAGATACATCTCTATTAGGCTGTGGGGGCACAATTAGACAAGGCACAAGGCAACTGATCACCAGTCAAAACACACTTCCACTGAAATACCATGAACCCAAATAGGAAATGAACTCCATAATTCTCCACAGAATATTCAGACAAGGAGGGTTCTCTTTCATTGACTTATTTGCCATGTCCCAGAATTGTAAATGTACCCAGACTGCAAATGTACCTATCTCTTTCCAGAGCAGGATTTTGCCCCAGTCTCGGGGGGGGGGGGGGGGAGTGGGTGCCCTTCTAATCTGCTGGGACACCTCACATATATACACGTTCCTATAAATATCTCTAATCCACAGAGTCCTGTGCAAAACACAAGAAGACAATTCCACAATCATTCTAATTGCCCCAGGGTGGCCCAGACAACCACAGTATCTTTACCTGTTATGTCTGTCAATCTGTCCACCACAGACTTACCCATTGATATGAAACTTCCTGTTGCTGAACAATGGACAAGCCCTACATTCACAACTAGAGAAGGTCCACCTGAAAGCATGGTTCCTCCATGGTCAAATTGAAGAATTCGGAACTACTGCTAAGCTCTATCAAATTTTACCTCGTGACAATTTACACTTTCCATGACAAAATCAAAGTTTCAGTTTTCACACACCCTAATACAAAGCTTCATGCTTAGGCTCCTAAATCTCTATCCAAAATTACATTCCCCCACTCAGACCTCATACTTGAACTTAGTACTCAAGAGCTTCATGAGACTTCCATTTGACCAACAGCTCCCTGCTCCTTATTCATCTGTCCGTGAAGGTAGTTTTCCTAGTAGAGAAAACTAGAGAAATTAGAAATATTAGCACAGTAATGGCCAACCTACCCAGGAAGTTTTTTGAGAATGTTGGGGATAACTTCTTGACACAAGTGCTGAAGGATCCGACCAGGGGCCGTGCGCAGCTTGACCTTCTGCTCACAAACAGGGAGGAACTAATAGGGGAAGTGGAGGTGGGTGACAACCTGGGAAGCAGTGATCATGAGATGGTAGATTTCAGGATCCTGACCAAAGGAAGAAAAGAGAGTAGTAAAATACACACCTTAGACTTAAAAAAAGCAGACTTCGACTCCTTCAGAGATCTGATGGGCAGAATCCCCTGGGATGCTAACATGAAGGGGAAAGGAGTCCAGGACACCTGGCAGTTTTTTAAAGAAGCCTTATTGAAGGCACAGAAAGAAACCATCCCAACGCGTAACAAGAGAGGCAAACATGGTAGGAGACCGGATTGGCTTACAGGGGAAATCCTTGGTGAACTTAAGCACAAAAAGGAAGCTTACAGAAAGTGGAAACTTGGACAAATGACCAGGGAGGAGTTTAAAGGTATAGCTCGAGAATGCCGGGGGGTTATCAGGAAGGCGAAAGCACAAATGGAATTGCGACTGGCTAAGGATGTGAAGGATAACAAGAAAGGTTTCTACAGGCATGTTAACAAGAAGAAGGTGTGCGGCTCCTAATGGATGAAGGAGGTAACCTAGTGACAGATGATGTGGGGAAAGCTGAAGTACTCAATGCTTTCTTTGCCTCTGTATTCTCGGACAAGGTCGGCTCCTGGACTTCTGCGCTAAGTGACGCAAGATGGGATGAAGATGGACAGCCCGTAGTGGGTAAAGAACAAGTTAGGAACTATTTAGAAAAGCTAAACGTACACAAATCCATGGGCCCAGATTTAATGTGTCCAAGGGTACTGAGGGATTTGGCAAATGTCGTTGTGGAGCCTTTGGCTATTATCTTTGAAAAGTCGTGGAGACGGGAGAGATCCCAGATGATTGGAAAAAGGCAAATGTAGTGCCCATCTTCAAAAAAGGGAAGAAGGACGATCCAGGGAACTATAGGCTGGTCAGTCTTACCTCTGTTCCTGGAAAAATCATGGAAGGGATCCTTAAGGAATCCATATTGAGGCACTTGGATGAGAGGAAAGTGATTAGGAATAGTCAGCATGGATTCACAAAGGGCAAGTCGTGCCTGACCAATCTGATTAGCTTCTATGATGAGGTAACTGGCTCTGTGGATGTGGGAAAGTCAGTGGATGTGATATACTTTGACTTTAGCAAGGCTTTTCATACGGTCTCCCACAATATTCTTGCCAGCAAGTTAAGGGGATGTGGATTGGATAAATGGACGGTAAGATGGATAGAAAGATGACTAGAAGGCCGGGCCCAGCGGGTAGTGATCAACGGCTCGATGTCAGGTTGGCGGTCAGTTTCTAGCGGAGTGCCTCAAGGTTCGTTTCTAGGACCGCTTTTGTTCAATATCTTTATTAATGACCTGGATGAGGGGATGGATTGCACCCTCAGCAAGTTTGCGGATGACACTAAGCTGGGGGGAGGGGTAGATATGCTTAAGGGCAGAGATAGGGTCCAGAATGACTTAGACAAATTGGAGGATTGGGCCACAAGAAATCTGATGAGGTTCAACAAGGACAAGTGTAGAGTCCTGCACTTGGGACGGAAGAATCCCAAGCATCGTTACAAGCTGGGGACCAACCAGTTAAGTAGTAGTTCTGTAGAAAAGGACCTGGGGGTTACAGTGGATGAGAAGCTGGATATGAGTCAACAGTGTGCCCTTGTAGCCAAGAAGGCTAATGGCATATTAGGTTGCATTAAGAGGAGCATTGCCAGCAGATCCAGAGATGTCATTATTCCCCTTTATTTGGCTTTGGTGAGGCCATATCTGCAGTATTGTGTCCAGTTGTGGGCCCCCCACTACAAAAAGGATGTGGACACATTGGAGAGGGTCTAGCGGAGGGCAACCAAAATGATTAGGGAGCTGGAGCATATGACTTATGAGGAGAGGCTGAGGGACTTGGGTCTGTTTAGTCTGCAGATGCGAAGAGTGAGGGGGGATTTGATAGCAGCCTTCAACTTCCTGAAGGGAGGTTCCAAAGAGGATGGAGAGAGGCTGTTCTCAGTAGTGACAGATGGCAGAACAAGGAGCAATGGTCTCAAGTTGTGGTGGGAGAGGTGTAGGTTGGATATTAGGAAAAAATATTTCACTAGGAGGGTGGTGAAGCACTGGAATGGGTTACCTAGGGAAGTAGTGGAGTCTCCATCCCTAGAGGTGTTTAAGTCTCGGCTTGACAAAGCCCTGGCCGGGTTGATTTAGTTGGAATTGGTCCTGCCTAGAGCAGGGAGCTGGACTTCATGATCTTCTGAGGTCTCTTCCAGTTCTATGATTCTATGATTCTACCCTACACCATCTTTTTTAAGGACAAGGCCATGTTACAACCCCATCCAAAATTCTCCCCATATCAACCAACCAATTTACCTTCCCACATTTTATCCAAAATTGCACACATAGTCCCAGGATGCTGCACTCCATCCTGGGAACTATGGAGTAAGTTCCATCGGAATCTCAATGGCTGGATTTTTAAACTTGTCTATTTTCCAACTCCAAAGTTCAAGGAAGTCCCTGCATACTCTAGACAAATTCATCAATCAGTTGAGATGTCATATGGTCACCTTACAGTTAATCTGCTCCCTTCCCTAAATCTCAACAGTTGATTTGATGCTCTTGACCTTTGATATGTGTGTTTTCCTTTGGCATTGCTATCCAATCAGCAAAAAATTCCTCATCTTTGTGCCTAGGGGCTGCCATTATCCGTATATAATATTCCCCTTGGGACTGTCATCAGTTCCTTGTGTGTTCAGCTAATGTGAAGTGGTGGTGGCAGCCTTCTTTAGGAAGAACAGAATACATGTCTTTCCTTACCTTGGTGGTTGGAACTTGTCTAATGACCACAGTAATTGTCATGTCAGGTTTATCAGTTACCGCTTCAGCTGTCCGGGAACTATTCTGTACAGCGAGAAGTCAATATTCATTCCTACTCAGAGACTGCTTTTGTGCCTCAGAGATTTCAAGTAATTCACACCCTATGCATATCTTTCATGTTTCACCCTCCACTGTGGCTCAGATTTCCTGAAGTTTCAGAGACACATGGTCACTTGTACTGTGATGGGGTCAGTCCCACTCCTAGGTCCCAGAGCCCTGTTCAGTCCACAATCTGCAGTCTAGGTACTGCAGCACAGGTTTCGATTGCCCCTTTCAATGTTTTGTGAGGGGCTGTCCCTTGGCAAAAATAGGTGTAAGAACAGATGCTTCTGGTCAGCCTCGCCTGCATTACCAGTCCTCCCCAGGACCAGCTGGACCTTCTGGTTACTTGAGGGAAGGGAACTCAAACGCTCCCTGTTGGAGCTCCTCACTCTTCCCCCTCTTTTGGCAATGCAGCCGTTCTCTATATCAGCCCCTCTGACTCTTAACCTTATAAATTGTAACTCCTCTCCACCTCCCTCCAAACTCCTCTTCCACTCTCTCCCTCACTTTCCCCTACAGGGAAGGCTCTTAAAGAGGTCCTATGGCAGCCCAAAGTCAGCTCAGCGGCCCTTATTTGCTTTAGAGCTGCCCTGTCTCAGCTGCCCCTGATTAACCAGGGCCGTTGCTATTTTCCAGAGCTGCCTTTCTCCCTTTCTACTCAAGCCCTCAACCTGCCCTGTCACAATACATATGTGCTCCAGCAGGCCAGACATCTTCCCCAGGCCTGGTTGAAGTCTGTTTATTGCCAGGGCAAGCAGCACTGTGACAGATTGGTCAGATTCCATCCCATAATGTGACATTCTTTAAAGTGGTGGATGAACCTGGATGAACCAGAGTAGTGTATGTTCAGGCATTCCCTTCTCTTGCCCTGCCTGAATGATGTACATTGTAACAGAAGCTCCCCCATCAGGCTGAGGTGCTTTGTGAGGGGCTGTGCCTCAGCAAAAATGGCTGTCAGGACAGATGTCCTGCTCACAGTGACAATGTCATGCTCACAAACCCCAGGGTGTGTGAATCGCAACGGTTGTTTAATCTTCACAAAAATATCCTCACATTTCAGGAAATTCACAGAGTTGCTGAGCTTTCCTCTCTTGTGTTAAGAGGCTGTTGGCTCGTAATCTTACTGACAAGACCTCGGCAATGTACAGTCTAAACAGACGGGAAGGAAAGGGGGCCGAGTCCTGACAGTTTTATCAAGCAAGCACTGAGCTCTCAGCAGTTTTGCACCACAGAAGACATCACAACTGTAGCTGCGTGCTTATCTTACCCACAGAATCAATTAGCCAGCTTCCTCAGTAGCCAATGTTCTCACCGCCATGAGAGGTCTCTCAGGAAAAGCACATGCTGAGGTTCATCTTTGGGGCATTCCCTCTGTCAATCTGTGATGTACAAGACACGACAAGAAATATCACCAATTTTGTTCTCAACCAGGCCACATCTTGGGATCATTCACCAATGCCTTTATGATGGACTGAACCTGATGCCTAATGTGTGCATTACAGTCCCTCTAGAATGACTTTTCTCAGGTCATTCACAACCTGAGAACAGACCATGCCAAATTTAATCTCCATTGCCCCATCCTAGCTGAGACAGCCCTTGTTTCAGACTTCTTCAGGCTCTCAGTTCATCCTCCTGGCCCTCTGTTTCTTTTCTCAGACATGTTGTCACAGCACACAGTCAAATATTGGATCAGGACAGCCTTCACCTTACAACATGGTCTATGAATGGGTAGACCAAGAGGAATATGTGTGCGCCTTAGTGATTCAAGAAATACTGCTCAATAGGAGAAAGTAAGCAATCTTTTTTTTTTTCTTTTAAATCTGGTTCCCCAAGAAAGGAATACAACCTTCCAAAGAAAGGATACAGGACATCTTAGAGTATCTCCTATATCAGAAGTCCCCTGGACTCCCCAGGTGTTCTCTGAGGGTGCACCTTACAATGATCTTGGCTGTACCTTGCCCAGTCCAGCAATGACCAGTATTCTCCAACCCCATGAGCCTTAGAGTTCTCAAGAGAATGGTGCATCTTTTCCCAACTTCTGAGAATTTGGTGTCCTCCCAGCACCTCACCACTGTCCTGGCAGCCATCATGGGCTTCATTTGAGCCCATGGCCTCATGCCCTTGACCTCTCATAAGCCAAAATATTGCCTTCCTTATTGGCTAAGAGAATACTGAACTTCTAGTGTTAATGGAAGGCTCTCCTTACCCAGTGTTTTACAAAGACAGTCACATCATTATTTTTTAATTAAAATTGTGTCTGCCTTTCATTTCAACCCAACAGTATAGCTCCTTATCTCCTCCCCAAAGCCATATTCTAGCAGACAAGGAATGTCTCTATATTTAGATGTTAGGAGAACATAGGTTTTCTACTTCAATAGGACCAAGAGCTTTTCTCATCTCTTCATGTTCTACGCTGATCACATGAAAGGTCAGGCAATTTCTGCACAAACCCTCTTGCTGGATTACTTACTGCATCACCAAGACAAATGGAATAGCTAATATTCCACACCCATAAAAACTCTACTCAGTCCTATTCTATGAGGACTGGGATTACACAAGCAGATGGCCTGAAAGATGTTCCCTTATAAGATATTTGCTGAGCTGTCACTTAGAAATTATTGTGTGAGGTTCTTTGGCTTTTGTTTTGAAGACTAGATCATCATAATGGTCCTTATTGGCTTTAAAAGAATCTATGAAGTAAGAAAGGGTATGTCTACACTACAGGACTATTTCGAATTAAGATAATTCGAAATAACACATCTATTTTGAAATAGCGTTTTGCTACTTTGAAATAGCGCATCCACACTGAGTGGACCCTGAACCAAGGTGAAGGCTGGCCGGAACCAGTGCCGGCAGGGCATCAGGTTGGGTATGTCTACACTAGTTCGAACTAGGAGGGTAATGTAGGCATACCGCACATGCAAATGAAGCCTGGGATTTGAATTTCCCATGCTTCATTTGCATAAACTGGGCGCCGCCATTTTTAAATCCCTGCTCGTTCGAACCCCGTGCTGCGCGGCTACACGCGGCACGAACTAGGTAGTTCGGACGAGGCTTCCTAGTCCGAACTACTGTTACTCCTCGTGGAATGAGGAGTAACGGTAGTTCGGACTAGGAAGCCTAGTTCGAACTACCTAGTTCGTGCCGCGTGTAGCCGCGCTGCACGGGGTTCGAACGAGCAGGGATTTAAAAATGGCGGCGCCCAGTTTATGCAAATGAAGCCCGGGAAATTCAAATCCCGGGCTTCATTTGCAAGTGCGGTATGCCTACATTACCCCGCTGGTTCGAACTAGCGAGGTAGTGTAGACATACCCATTAGGACTTAATGTGTGGGGCTGCTGCCTGGGGCTAACTGAGCTCTGTGCTTAGAGGGACCCTAACCCCACCCTGGACAGACAGTTCTCAGGGTGCACTGCTTGCTTGTCTATCTCGATGAGGGAGAGCAAAACAGTCCTATCTTGGAGTGCCCTGAGTGCCTGCACTCGGGACAGCAGCGCACTTGGTCACATGGAGCTGGAGCTGCCCCTGGGTACCCCGGTGCATCTTGTGGGGTCGTTGCCATCAGCCTGGCTGCACTTGCTGCAGGCTGCCATCCAGGGGTCCATCAGGAGGCTGTCAGGATGCAGGAGGCCCTGAGGGAGAGCGTACACCCAGAGGAGCCCTCAGAGCCTCCCTGGTCCTCCGCACCGGGGGCTCATGCCCCATTCCTCCCTCACATCCTTCCACTTATCTCTCCCTAGCCCCCCCTTCCTGATGTTAAATAAAAGACATGTATGTTCAAAAACAGAAACTGAGTTTATGGAACAAAACTGGGGGGGGGGGAATTAACCTCTGGGGAGACTTGGAAAAGGAGGTGGGAGAGAGGATGAGAGAGGGGAGGGGGAATCCTGGAAGGAGGGAGCTGGAAGGTGGAAGCAAGGAGAAGAAGGGGGAGGGAAAGCTCAGGGCTCAGGGTTGGGGGTCTCACTGGACCAACCTGACTTCCATGCAAACCTGCTCCTGGATTTGCATGTGGCCTTTGGTGGCCAGGCTGGCAGCTATCCTACCATAGACTACTGCGTTCCTCTGTCTAGGGCTGAGATCATGGAAGTTGGGGGCATCCCCTCCAAACCTGAATAAGGTCCATGATCTCCACCCTAGACAAGAAAGGCGCCCGCCTTCTCCAGCCCCTGTCAGGCTCCTGGGAGCTGGCAGACTGCTCCTGGGGAGTGGTGGAGGGCTGGCTGCCAGTGGCTTGCTGGCTTGTGTTTTGGAGCCACTGGGTCAGGGGCCCCGGTGGCCATTGCTGGCTCTGGGCTGGCAGGCTTGGAGCTGGCTCAGGCACTGTGGCCAGGGTCTATCTCCTTAATGTCTCCGGGGCTGGAGGAGAGAAGAGGAAGTTTTCCTGGTTGTGCCCAGAGTGGCCACCAGGGCTCCCTGGGAAGGGCTGGAGGCCCCCTATTTCGAATTAAGTGTCTACACAGGACTTAATTTGAAATAGCTATTTTGAATTTGGTGTTACTCCTCATAGAATGAGGTTTACCAAATTCGAAATAAGGGCTCCACTATTTCGAATTTATTTCGAAATAGCGATTTGCCTGTGTAGATGCTATTAAAGTTAATTCGAAATAACTGCTGTTATTTCGAATTAACTTTGTAGTGTAGACATACCCTAAGGTACTTTAAGTATCACTTTAAAATCTCAGAGGGGTAGCCCTGTTAGTCTATTTAAGCAAAAACAAGTAGTCCTGTGGCACCTTGAAAACTAACAAATTTATTAGGGTATAAGCTTTTGTGCGCTGGAGCATAAGCCATGAAAGCTTATGCCCTAATAAATTTGTTGGCGTTTAAGGTGCCACAGTTTATCCTTGATGTTTTCACTTTAAAGTAATTGTTGATTAAATGTAATTTCTTAATGACACTGATTGCATATGTCTACCAATGTTGCCTGAAATACCAGCTTTATGGAAAACTTACTGTCCGTAGAAGGTACAGTGATTACTTTGATATCAACAATGGCAACTTATTTAATACAGACATAGGCAAGCAAGGACAAGTTTTCTCACAGGATTGGGGGAAAATGCACACGCTAGATTGTTTTGATAAAAGCTCAGGTCTGCTCAGCAGAGTGTGACAGCTCCAACATTCATTTGTCTCTGAGAAAGAAAGGGGAAAAAAAAAAGAAACCCCTGGATAATTTGTAGGTAAACGGTAGATGGCAGGATGTTGTTTAATACTCTCCAATGATCCTATAAGTCAGGTTTTCAATAACTACTGGACTGGAACTACAGTACTGCCAAAAGACATTTGCTTCAATAAATGTTCAGTGGGTATTTGGGGGGATTTGTTTTTCCCCAAGCTGGGTGACATTTAAACAAATCAGGAGGTGATAGTTAGGGTCCTGTTGGGCTATCACTTTGAGTGAAGTTTCAGAGAATGTCTTCTGACAGAATCCACTTTTTTCTCATTTCCGCACAAGCTCACGGAATATATTTTATGAGGAAATATAAGTGCCCACAGCATGCGGCAGAGCACAAACATTGTCTTGTTATGAATTAAGAGAACAACAAAACACAGGGAAGTAGTTACTGTCTGGTCAGAGGAGATAGATTTCTTCTCCTTGTGGCTCACTTTTAGGCATCTGACAGGCATAGTAGCCCAAGGTGATAATAGGGGGAATTACCATAGAGGAATTCCCATCTTGCTGAGGCTTCAGGAATGCTCTGATTCAGACATGTTATTTCAAACCCAGATTGATGCCCTAACCTCCTGATAGAATTTTTCCCTTGGGATATCACAGCTTACCTTTTGTGCTACAATTTTGGCTGAGTGGAATTACTGACCCCCAAAGGCTTATTTTAAGTGGCTTCTGGCCATAAATAGAATCTCATTCTAAAAACTAATTATTGATATCACCACACATATTCTCTGCAGCTGCTGATTGTGATGGTAGCTTTTTGTGCCACAGGATCTAGACTGATCTCAGCTACTTTTTCATTCTGTGCAGGCCTCTAAACAATCACCACCTTCAGGCAAACCAGCAACAGTGTCATAAGCTTCAGGCAACACTCACTCAGCCTGGATGGATAAAGCTAACAAAACTCTGATGCATCTGGCTAAAGAAACCAGAGTAATACTCTATTTTCAGAAGCTAGACCAACATGAGATCTTTAAGGGAAGCAACTTCAGGTGGTCCTGAAATAGCCGACTGGGAAATGATCTTTAAATCAGGCTCTGCCTATTACTTTTCACATTCTAGAACACTTTAGGCAACAGTGACATCCAGGACATCCTACCAATATGCAAATTACATAGCTGCATAGGGCACCGTTAAACTATTTCACGGTGCCTTAGCAGCTGTGTGCTGCATATCAGCTCTGGTGGTCATCAGTAAGGGTTCACTTAGCTTTCATTTCTGCCTTCTGTCCAGGTGCAGAGGACCTGTTAGTCTTTGTCAACTTATCGTCAGCCGTATCCTGAAAGGTGTTAACAGGCTATATCCATATGTCTGACTATAGGTCCTGGCCTGGGACTTTAATCTTGTCCTTTCCAAACTGATGGTGCTGCCCTTTGAACTGCTGGTGACTTGCTCTTTAATCTACCTCACCGATAAGGTGGCATTTCTGGTGGCGATAACCTCAGAGTATCTGACCTGAAGGCCCTAACATCAGTCCCTCCCTACACTGTGTTCTACAAGGACAAGATTCTGCTCAGACTGCATTCAGCATTGCTCCCTAAGGTTGTTCATGTCAACAAGGACATCTTTCTTTGTGTATCTTAAAACTCACATACATAGAAGGGAACACAGATTTCACTCCCTGGATGTTTGCAGAGCATTAGCCTTTTACTGTGAGCGAACCAAACCACCCTGGAATTCCATTCAGCTCTCTGTTTCTGCAGCAGAGAGAATGAAACATCTTCCTGTCTCATCAGAATTTTGTCTTGGTTCACAACCTGCACCCGGACATGTACCAGCCAGCTTACAGCACATTCCGAAAAGGCACAGATTTTTGTTGATAGCATTCTTGGCACATGTGCCAAGCCCAGGAAATATGCAGAGTGGTGATGTTGTCCTCCGTTCTTACATTCACATCGTATTATGCCATGACCCAAAAAGCCAGAAATGAGGCATCCTTCGTTGGAGCGGTACTTTAGTCTGCGGACATTTAAGCTCCGACCCTACCTCAAAAACTGAGGCTTGGAAGTCACCTAATTGGAATTGACATGCATATTCATGTGAAGAAGAAAGAATGGTTACTAATCTTCTCATAACTGTTGTTATTTGAGATGTGTTGGTCATGTCCATTCCAATACCCACTCTTCTAGCCCTTTGTTGGAGTAGATGGCAAGAAGGAACCGAGGACATTGTCATGTGGGGCAGCAGGAAACTGTATCAAGCACCACAGAAGTGCAACTTCAAAGGGTGTCCAGGCCAAACCAACTGATACAGGTATGGGAAAAATCCTCCCGCTTCTGTGCATGCAGCACCCCCACCCCCAATTGGAATGGACAAGAGCAACACATCTCAAAGAACAACAGTTACCGTAAGGTTAGTAACCGTTTTATTTTACAATAATGTCCTGGGAGAAGTGAATCATGTGCTAAAGCAAATCAGTCTGTGTTGGATAGTTATTATTATTTATTTGCATTGTGGTAGCCTGTAGCTCAGTGAAGGTTTGGAACCCCATTATGTCCACACACTATACATGCAAATTAGTAAAAGATAGTCTTTGTGCCAAAGAATTGACAGTCTAAATAAGTCATTAAGAGGTAACCCAAGAGTCTGAGATAATTGCAGATTTCAAGATCCAGCTGCAATTTCTGTAGGTGTATATTTTACTGTGTCTGGCACTCATCACTTTATTTTTTCTCTAATAGGAATAGACTGAATGCTTAGAATTCTATTATTAATTGTTAGTGGTATTCTTTTCCCGACAGTGCAGTGGAGCCTTTATTTAAAAATGGATCCAACCTTCAGAGCCTCTTATGTGTTTAAAATGATGACAAAGAAGTTTTCTGGCTTTTCATTTAGCAAGCATTGCTTGCCAAAGCTTTTCTTACTCGGTTCATTTCCCAGATATTTATGTGAAACTGAAATTGTTACTTCAGTCAAGTACCCTCTGCTAAGAAATGATTGAGGTGAATCTTCCAATCTAGGATTGGCATCTGTTAGTTCTACTCATTCAGACTTTTACAGAGCTACTTTTTTCAAGAGTCTGTTTATAGTGATGAGATTTTAATAAATGCAGGGAGTCATCCCCTCTCCCCCGTTGTGTGTGGCCTCCTCCGGCTCCCTCCCACTACCCTATACTGCTCCAGCACTACTTTGTTTTAGGATTCCTGCACTGACTGGCATAACATCCATTCTTCTACAAAGGAATTTCACTAACCAATTACAGAGAGTCTGCAGACCTTGAATTCACAAAGTGGGCTTTACCCATGGAAGCTCATGAGTCTATATATTTTGGTTAGTCCCTAAGGTGCCACGGAACTACTCTTTGTTTTTAGAGTTACAGATTAACACGGCTACCCCTCTGAAGTCAGTTAGGGGTGCGAGTCTTTGACATTTTTTGCTGGTATAGCTTATTTTGTTTGAGGAACTAGTATAAGATGCATCTGTTTTGGGAGGATTTGCTGGTACGGCAATACCAGAGAAGCTATACCAGCAAATCCTTTCTCTGTAGACCTGACCAAAGTTTCTAGCAGCATCATGTTTTAGTTATAATTTATTTGTATTACAGTAACCACAACTGACATTGGTGAGTATACAGGAAGCCCTCTCCATTTGCAGGGGATACATTCTTGAGATCACTGCAAATGGCGAAATTCATGAATACTGAGTGTGTGTGTGGGGGGGGGGGGAGAGTGTTCTGGACAGAAAACAACTGCATTTTCCCACCCACTTCTTGTTTCTGATAGTGTCCCCATACAATAGTGATGAATTGCGATTCTCATGACATTTATAGCTATGATTGAACTGATATGCTTCAGATTACACAGTGGCCTTATCAGTAGAGCCAGGAACTGAGTGCAGGACTTGTGAATTATAACCTAGGCCCCTACCACCAGACTCTTCTGCTTCCTCATGGGAATCTTCCCCCACCAGAAAATGAAAAGTCCTCCACAAAGCAGGCTGAAGGCGTGCGATATGTTCCTAAGGAAATTAGTAGCTTTTTTGGTAGCAGGAAGTGCTGTTTCCTATTCATTTGATGTTAGCTATAAACGAAGTGACAATCATGTTTTGGCAAAAGTGGCAATTTTTTTGCTTTCTTTGACCTGTTAATTATTTATATATGGACTTCCCCCTTTCCATATATCTCTGGTGAGCAGCATGAGAGCCTTGACAAAATGCTGGTGCCAATTCATCATCCTTAGAGGAACAAACTTTGTCAATCCCCCAGTTATAGTGTGCGTTGTGGAGGAAAAAGTAGTGTATCAGGTCAAAGAGAAGAGCTGGCCTCATTGTGGATGGCCTAATCATTCTGTGCATGGAGACGCTATCATTATTGACTTTGGTACTGATATATTTTGACAGCTTGCTATTACCAAAAAGATCTTCCTGAGGATTTGGGACTGTCATTTAGAATCAGGGTAGTTAAGAGTCAAGTTTCCATTCATCAAATTTCATCTTGTCTCCTCCTGAAGGATTGCAATTTTCTAATTAAGGTATTCATACGTGCTTCAGGCACATTTACTCTGCAGCCGAAGTGTTGCAGCATTTTTAACCCTGATATAATTTGCAATGTACAGAAAATGATGCATATGCAACATTTCAAATATTTAATAATTGCAATTACACAGAAATGATAAAGAACGGAGGCTTAAGTTCTCTTCACACTTGCACTGGTGAGCTGGAAGCGAAGGGAAAGGCCACTGAAGTCAACTGTTACACAGAGTATAAAACCTTTTCTGGGGTGGGAAGTGTAGGGGGGGAATCAGGCCTCTACAATTTAGATCAGATGGAAATATTTAGTTTCAGAAGAATGTTGGTCTTTTAATGTATATTGTTCAATTAGTCCTACAAGGTTTAACATGTGTTTACTCAAAAAAATTAAAGCTATTTGCTAAGATGCATAGGAATGGTGTCCCTTGCCTATTTGCCAGAAGCTTGGAATGGGTGACAGGATTGGATCACCCCATGGCTTCCTGTTCTATTCATCTCCCTTGAAGGATCTTCCACTGGCCACTGGTAGAAGACAGAATATATAGACCTTTGGTCTGACCCAGGATAGCTGTCCTTATGTTTTTATTAATTTAAAAATAAATATAGCAAAACATAAATGTATTTGTAAGCATCATACATTCAATTATTGACATAATTAAGCTTTTAAAATGTCCTACATGGAAGATGACGATGCTGTTGAAATTCTTGCCCTTGATACAAGTTTCATGTTTCTGTTCTTCCTGCACCTAGAATCACAACTCTCTCTTTCTCCTTTTGTGACCACTTAAAACACTGATGTCACCATTGCTTGGCAACAGTAGCCATCCTCCCACCCCTTTCCCTTTAATTAGCAGATGGGATGGGTGTCAGTGAAGCAAACCATCTGATAAACCATTTTCCCATTCCCTCAGCCACCAGATTTAAAAGAAATAAGTTGACCTTGACCCTCAAAAATTACAGTTCAATAGAAAAATGTCAAACCATGATACTAGAAACTATTGTCACGATCCAATCACTTTTTCAAGTCCTGCAAGCTAAAGCATGCTTGACTTGCCTCCAGCCACCCATTTTGCTAAATTTTCTGAAGTGAAAATGTTTGTGACATGACCTTAGACAACAATATGTAAAGCTTCTTGAGTTACATAATCAAAATGCTATGCTCTAGAATTAATTTCCAACCGATCAAATAATCCTTCAACCTGAAGTACAGGGAACATCAAATAAGAGTGAGATCCTGCTGGCAAAAAAAAGCTATAGTTTTATAAAGAAAGGATGTTTTCTTCAAAAATAGAGCCGAAGTTAAAACTGTTAAATTAGACTGGACAAGAAAACATAATTTCCATGTGTGGCACCTCCTAGTCCTGCTCAGAGTTGTTATGGACACTATCTTGCTACCATTAAAGTAGGTGCTTAATAATCTTCACAGATGTGGGAAGTGGCAAAGTGGCTTGTGTGCAAATTGAAATAATGGCACGTGGCAACTTTTGAGACATATTAAATTAATTGTGCATAAATTCAGTTGACAGTTGTGCAATAAATAGTCTACACTGAAGTAATTCAATTACTACACACAGCACGTTAATTGTTATACTTTTAGGGCTATAATACATTTGTGTTTTGGAGCAATTTGCATATTTCTGCTCCGTTAAGTACATTTACTTTTTTAAATAGATTTCATGTCTTTAGGACATCCACACCTTAGGCAGTATGATTCCAGAAAGGCAGTAAGTCAGGATAAGATGCTAGAGCTGTTGAATGACTTTGGAATCTTGAAAAGGGCATTTTAAGCAAGGACTGTAAAGGTACGTCTACACTTAACAATGGTGTGTATAGTACAAATGCTATGTCCAGCTAGACAGATAAATAGCAATGTAGACAGTGAGGCATGGCTTAGGGAAGTAAAGAGCCCTAAATGTCCTGGGTATACATTCTGCATAGCTTTCTACGCACCCAAAAGTGCCTCCTACATCTATACTTCACTTTAGTGTCTAGCTTGCCCTTCTGCCTGCCCCTGTCAGTATCTTTTGCTGGCACGTGCTACACATCATAGTCTACCTTCCACTGTGGCAGGTAGCCACATGGATAGTATCTTTACTACACACACTTTGTGCATGTAAGTTTAAAATAACATTATATGGTGAGTCTGGCGTACTGAATTCTCAGTTTGGTAAGATGTTGCTTATTAAAATAATGCATAACACTCAAAGGCACCCACCAACATCAGGGACACACTCTGCTAGAAGGTGCCCTAAGGAGCTTATGCTGTAATAAGGGGAGGGATGCATGCAGTAGGAGAGAGAAAGTAAAATCCTTATATTACATCTGGCGTATTGAAACAGTATGAGATGAATGCCAAGATTTCCAAAGGAAACTGAAGGAGTTCATCACTCAACTCCCATTCTATTTCAACAGAAATTACACTCCTAACTTCCTCAGGCTCCTTTGAGAATCCTGACTTAAATGACTTGGCCAAGGTCTTCCAGGAAACTTGTGGCTGAGCTGGTAAATGAATCTAGATTTACCTTGTTCCATAGTCTTATTATTTGATTTACCTGCATGTCCCTCAACAACAAAGTCTGGTTTTATTTCAAAGTGAAACATTTAAAACTTTAAGATCAACCCAAAACCCACTAAAATAAATGTGAATATTTCTCTGCCACTGTACATATTGGCTCGGCCCCTAGATGAGTTCCAGATTTTTCATGAAGTGCCTGAATTCTTAGAATGCTTGTCTTGGGAAAAAAACGCTGGCATGACCTTTTTCTTTATGCTGAAAACTCCTAAGGGTAGAGTTTCATCTTGTTTCATGTTTTTACAGTGCTTATTGCAATGAGCTTTCGATTCTGTGTAGGTGCTAATGAAAACCAAAGAAGAAGAATTAACAGGATAGGACTAAGTGGGTAATCTTTCTGATGAGGCCTTAAAAATACAGGAACTGTTGGCTCCGCCAGGGTGATAAGGATTACCTGACATTTTGTGTAAGAAGCGGAAATTTGCCTTTATATCTTCCCCTAGATTTTTGCCTCCCCCATGACTATGCAGTGCACTGTGCACTACTGGTTGCTATCTTCTGACCATAGGTCTGGCTGCTTTTATATGGTCCTGTTCATAGATAGGTTATGACCCTGTAAACGCATTCATGTAATTTTAATAACGCAAGTTCATTTGTGTTTGCAGAATCAGGGCTATTGTTTGTACGGCACTTTGGGAGGAAGATACATGTAAGATCTTTATTAAATACAGCATCCACCACTCCAATTCTAACTGTATTCGCTTGCTTTACAATTAATGTTCTTTTAATGTATCCTCTAGGCCTTGACATTTATGAGAACAAAGGCGCTGGCTGTATATTTCCATTTAAGTGAAGCAAATATAACTCCATAATGGATTACATTATGCTCTAAGATACATGTGTGCAATACTGTTAACTGCAGTTGTATGCAATATCTGTAACTTATGGCAGAATTTAAATCAACATGTATGTAACATTTAATCCTGCAGATGACCCTCTTGTATGCTTTGTACAGGTTGAACCTCTCTGGTCTGGCACCCTCGGAACCTGGACAGTGCTGAACCAGAGAATTTGCTGAACTACGAGAGGTCAATATTTCCTAGTAGCAGTATCAACTCTTCCACTGCTTAGTGGGCTCTTAGAAGGGTACATCTATGCTGCAAGGCTTTGCACACGTCCTCTATTTCAGCATCCCTGAAAACCGCATTCCACGAGGTATAACAGATGTCTCAATATAGCCTATTTCGAAATAGAATCCAAAGAAGATACACAATTTGTGTAGCTCAAATTGCATCTCTTATATCAAGCTAAGGGTGCAGAGTAGATGCACCTGAAGACATTTCAGGGTAAATTAGAGCTAAATAACAGCACAGAACACTGAGAGCCAGGATTGGTGGCGCTAAACAAACTTTATGGATCTGCAGGAAACTTGTCACACCCATGGTAAGTGGATTTCCAGCTAACTAAAATCATGCCGGATCATGGATGTTGCCAGACCAGAGAGGTTCAACCTGTAAATAAAATCAGGTAGGAGGACACTATAGGCACTCACAGGGGCATGAGAGTTACAAATTACAATACTACACACCAAAACCTGTAACAATGCATATTGCACTATACGATATTTGTGATATTTGCATATCAGTCTATTAGTAACTTCAGTGATCATGATTAAGTATAGAAAAAGGGAAAATAATAAAAGCAGACAATTTCTGTGGAAACAAACTTATCTACAAGCAGAAATGTAGCATTCTTTTTCAGCCCAAGTCCATTTGATCCTGAATCGTGAGAATGGAGGTATCTCTGAAGATCATACCCTGATATTGTGGATGCTTATATTGTGTTAAAGTTAAATATACGGATAAGAAGTTTTCATATTGCATTCTTCATGCCTGAATGGCAATGTGTGGAAAAAGCCTGAGGGATAATAATTTACCCAGTCTCATTTCTCAAGACTGTTATCGCTCATCTTGACACATTATTAAAATAATTTAATTATCAGTATTTTGTCTTGTCATTAAGTTACTGGTGTTTCCCGGAATTACATTTCTAAAACTTTGTGTGTTGTACTGCAGTGATGCTTACTCAGTGCCTGAGTGCTCCCTTGTGTCCGGGTGTGATACGGAAGGGATTTTCATCTCCATTAACCCCTGTAGATTGTCTGTCTCTAAGAGCACCATTCATCCGCCTTCTGAGAAGCATTGAATCCATGCCCCTTCTGGAGTAACAAAATGTCCAGATATAGTCCAAAATCCCAAACAATCAGCATATCCTCTGGGCCCTGTGCTTATCCCGTTTAGCTGCCTTTCCCAGTCTCTAGTGTCAGCACTGTCCCATTCCCACCCCATCTAAGTCTTCTTGGGGCTTTCAACCTCCAATATCCTGTGGAGCTTCATGCCTTAATAGGAGCCAGTCACTTTGGGTGTGTCTAGACTACATGGCTCCATTGACGGAGCCATGTAGATGAGTTTACTCGGCAAAGAGAAATGAAGGGGCGATTTAAATAATTACCGCTTCATTTACATCAAAATGGCCACCACGCTGTGCCAATCAGCTGATTGTTGGCACAGCACGGTAGTCTAGACGTGGATCTGCCAACCCCAGAACCCTTTGTCATCAGATATTTTATGCCTCGTGAAAAGTGAAACGAGGCTTACAGGATCTGCCGACAAAGTGTTCTGGGGTTGGCAGATCCCTGTCTAGACTACTGCGCTGTGCCAACAATCAGCTGATCAGCACAGTACAGCAGCCATTTTGATGTAAATGAAGCGGTGATTATTTAAATTGTGTGAATTAAGCATGATAGGTTAATGTGAGGCAACTCTTTACATTAGAAAGCTAGTCTTAACACTGACAATATATGTAGTTATGTCAGCCACATAGCCACATGATATTTTGGACACCATCACACATAGACTAGGAGAAGCAGGCCCAAGGAGAGGGATTAAAAGGAAAGGGGTTTCTGGGAAAGACAGGAAATTGGTGGATAGGATGAATCGCCGCTTCATTTCCCTTTGCCGAATAAATTCAACTACATGGCTCTGTTGATGGAGCCATGTAGTCTAGACACACCCCTTGTGACCTCTTTCCAGACTGAACTCTTTTGGCCTATTTCTAAGGCCCAGATGTCTGTTGCCACTTGCCTCAGCTCCCTTTGGCCTGGAGCAGCAAACTGCGGCCACTGGGGGCTTCGGGGGACCATGTCTTGGATACTCAACCTCAGCAAACTGTTTCATGGCTACCAGGAGATTACCCTGATGGACTGAGAACCAAAGGTTGCCAACTCCTAGCTTAAACAGTGAGAATCAAGGGCTGAAGACATCTACCTGACCTCTGTGTTTGCTTTGGGGCGTTCTGTGGCATTAGCAATGATACATTCCTTCAGGTGTATATGGTAATGACTTGACACAAGGCAGTTCAGAAACAACCCTGGAAATGTTTTCTTCACTAAGGGTGTGTCTAGACTACATGCCTCCGTCGATGGAGGCATGTAGATTAGACAGATAGGCAAAGGGAAATGAAGCTGCGATTTAAATAATCGGGGCTTCATTTAAATTTACATGGCTGCCGCGCTGAGCCGACAAACAGCTGATCAGCTGTTTGTCGGCTCAGCGCGCTAGTCTGGATGCTCCGTGCCGACGTGAAAGCCTTTTATCGACCTCCCCCTTATGCCTTGTAGGATGAGGTTTACCAGGGAGGTCGATAAAAGGCTTTCATTTCGACAGGGGAGTGTCCAGACTAGCGCGCTGAGCTGACAAACAGCTGATCAGCTGTTTGTCGGCTCAGCGCGGCAGCCATGTAAATTTAAATGAAGCCGCGATTATTTAAATCGCGGCTTCATTTCCCTTTGCCAAACAAACAAATCTACATGGCTCCGTCGACGGAGCCATGTAGTTTAGACGTACCCTAAGGGTACAGCTACCTCTATACAAGACTTCACACTAGCCTGTCCTCAAAGGTGAACTTAATGCTAAGCCCAGAGGTACCATGCACCTTTGAACAGAATCCTAGCCACCAATTTTCTGTCTTTTCCAGAAACCCCTCTTTCCTTTTTATTCCTCTCCTCAGGCCTGCTTCTCCTAGTCTATGTGTGATGGTGTCCAAAATATCAATATCTATGTGGCTGACATAACTACATATATTGTCAGTGTTAACACTAGCTTTCTAATGTAAAGAAGAGCATGCTTAATTCACACCTATCATGCTTAATTCACACAAATAGAACAGGAAAGTACAAGTAGGTCAAAGGGTGACTAAGGATCAGGGGAGGCAACAGCCATGCTGGGACCCTGGTCAAGGTGGGGAGCCCAGCTTCATGTTCCTGGAAGGGGAGAGGCCTTAGGCAGAAGGGATGGGGCCAGAGCAGCCAGTTCGTAGCAGAGTTTCATTTTGATAACCTGGTTTTCTTGTAAATCAAATGTAGGCTACATAGCGACTCATCCTCAGATGAGGATTGACACACCCATCACTGGCTGGTTTCCCAAACACCAAAGCTAGATGGTCACAATGGATCTCCCACGTCTTTGTTCCCAGTAACTGAGAGAAAGAAACTCACAGGATGATTTCAGATAACTGAATTGCTGCCTGTTTTTAAATTAAATTTTAAATCAGAATTCTGTGTTGTACTTTGGGAGCTCTGCCCATTGGGGTACACTCCATTATGATGTCTGACTACAATGTGCTAATGTAGAGTTTCTCCTTGAAAATGTAGAGCATTTGTTTGATAAATATAATTTTATAATCACCTTGAAAGTACTGTGCTATATCTAAAGCTATTTTCATTAAAAATTCTTTCCTATTTGCAGCGTCTCAAAGGACCATCTGGAATTGTGCTAAGACTTGGCATTAAAGGCCTCAATCCAGCAATCCTGCAGATGCTTATAAATTTACATGCATGTGTAATTCCACTGAGTTAAGGATCATGGCTAATGTTAAACTCCCCAGGACTCATTTAAATTAATTAGGCTATCTTTAAAGCTGATGTATAGTTGCAGGAAAGTTAGCTGTTTGATTTTGTATGGATGTTGTGTTCCAGGGTACAGTACAGACCAGTGTGAGGCTGTATCATCACCTGCCCTGTAACTTTTGCATCTGGCTAGAATGTCAGCCTGTTCTTTCAGAAACCCATTCACCCTCTCTAGCTGTCTCAAAGATTCTCTTAACTGTTTATATGTAAATTGAGGTAAATGCACATTTCTGTGTTTACAGAAGATCTGTTTAACAACCCCTAATTAGTCAAGGCTATATTGCCCTACCTAGACAGGGCTACATTGGTTTAGCCAGGTGCGTACATCATCACACAGGAGGGAATTTATAACTGTACATATGATGCACAAATTTCCCCATGAGACTATTGACCAGTTAGTTTGATACCTCCCAAGGCATATTTTGTGCAAGGGTTATTACAACAAGTGGTTGGGGTGCAAATACATGGATACATTTGGTCACAATGCTGGGGTGTGCCTAAGGGAAGAGTCATATCAGAAGTCTACGTTGCTATGCCATAGACATTGGGGGGGCCACAAGAAGTAATCATTCCTTCACTCGCATCCCCCTCATGTAAGGTGGTCAGCCAGCAATATTCTTCTTGCGTTCTCTCTGTTTTTCAGTTCCTAATTTAATATCTTAAATCACGTGTCTAGGAATGGGCAAAACTATTCAGATAACAAAAGTATTGGCCCTGAGCTTTTGCCTAGAACCAGACCCAAACCATTTAAAACTCGGAAAAAATCAGTTAACGCTGTTGTTGGTTGTTGTTGTTACTGTATTATTATTTCCCCATGATACTGCTTTCCTTCCTGGTCAAGCCCTTGGGGCAGAAACCATCTTTTATTTGATTTTAGTACATGACTTAGAACTGTGTGTTTCCGTGCCATGACTTGGGCAGCTGTGTGCAATTGCTGTACGATTTATAACCGAGAGGCTATTTTCATAGAATTTGTGCCCCAGATGGAGTCAGAAAATAGAAGATATCTCATGGCAGCCAGTCTGAATGTGATTTCTGCTTCACTATCCACATAATAATAACAGCTGTTACTTATTATATGTATTGTAGTAGCAGGTGGACACCTCAGCTAAGTCGAGGGACTCAGTATGTTAGCTGCTCTTCAAACACACAGCAAGAAACAGTCTCTGCCCTGAAGACAGGACACACAAAGATTGCTAGGGGAATGAGAGGTGACATGACTTGCCCAGAGGGTGACTTTTGCAAATCAAACCTCCTGTAACTTCTCTGGGTCACTGGCTGGTTTGCTTCTAATCCAGGTCCTAGCAAACCAGTATTATTATAGGTATGGAGATGGCTTTAACTTCAGCTTCTTCCTTTCTTTAAACTCTATTGAGTGGGTGGCTAACTCCTCTTACATGAACAGCAGGGTGTGTATCCCATGAGACTGCCCTCATTCTGGCAGTCTGCAGATTTGTTCTGCAGGGATTAGTCCTTATGGAGATGCTGCAAACGAATATGTAAAAGAACTACACCTACAGGAAAAGCAGATCTTGCATGGCTTGGCTGTTGATTGGCTAGTCACGAGTCCCCCAAGGTAACTGCAGTAATTAAATTTTTAGTTGAAATGAATCATTATTATTAATTTTTTTTACAGAGAGAGAACCTTATTTATTTGAAATATTTGGCTGCGTGTGCAAGTTTGTAGCTTCACTTGACCTTGTCTTTTAGCAATTACCTACCTGCAAATAACTATCACTATTATTTGCACTGTATGTTTTATTTTCACAGAACAGAGATAGTCTGTCTCAGACAGGCTGCTGGGTTTTTTCATGAACTAATCACAGCAGGGACCACCTGTACTTATCTTTGTGACCACCACAGAAGACCCATTCCCATACTCCATCTTGCCCTAGTGGAAGTTGCGGAGCTAGACAGCTTCCTGAGATCTTCTGTATTAATTCTTAGCAAGTGTTCAGCATCAGTGCAGGGTGCAATTCTTTGCGCCAAAAGCTCAGCACCTTAAAGAGGCAAAGAGAGGGACTGTACATTTGTCATTACCAAAAACTAGGATAAAGAAGCTCTTTGGAAACAGCAGCTTTACCATGTGCCTTGAGACATAGTTGGGTCTAGGAGACATAGCAATCGAAAAAGGATCAGACAATCAGGATTCAATTCCTGGCTCTACCACTGACCTACGGTTCTTTTGGTATTCCGAGGTGGGATCAGAGGAGAGAGGTTTGTAAAATGTGGTGTTGGAGAGTTGTCTGGTTGCCTCCTGGTTATAGTCGGTCTGATTCATAATGACCATAGCACCTCCTTTGTCAGCTGGTTTGATTATAATGTCCAGGTTGTTTTTGAGACTCTGGATGGCATGGTGTTCAGCGCGGCTGAGATTGTGTGTCACTTGTTGTCGTTTGTGAATAATGTCAGTCTGTGCGTATTTGTGGAAGCTTTGTATATAGAAATCCAGATTGTAATTCCGACCGTCAGGGGGAGTCCATATAGAATTATTCTTCCTTTGGTGTTGATAGGGGGGATCTGCTGGGTCAGTTACCAAAAGAAACTACACTGTCTCCTTAAAAGCCTCCCTACAGCTACTCGGGAACAAATCCACACAGAAACACCTTCTGACCCCCGACCAGGATTGTTCTATCTGCTTCCCAAAATCCATAAACTTGGACACCCCGGACATCCCATCATCTCTGGTATCAGCACGCTCACTACTGGCGAGTACCGTACCTGCATGAACACCGCTCCGACGGTGGATCTCCCCACGCTGAACTGGTTCCCGACGGATCGGTAGCTGTCCGGCGCGGAGAGCTTCCAGAGGGCAATTGCCACATGCTTCTGGAGGGGGATGGCGGGCCTCATGCGAGTGTCCCCTCTGCGCAGAGCATGGGCAAGCCACTCGCACAGCTCCAGGAAGGTGTCCCTCTTCATCCTGAAGTTCTGGGTCCACTGCCTGTCTCTCCAGCGCTCCAGGACGATGCGGTCCCCACCAGTCGGTGCTGGTGTCCAGACGCCAGATGCGGCGGGGCATGCCGGCATCCGGGCACCGCCGCAGCTTCTCCACGGCCCCCAGGAAGGCCAGGCGGAGAGGCAGGGGGCTGACGTGCACCAGGTGGTGCCAGGCAGCCTCCAGCCATTGCTGGCAGGCTTGCAGCAGCAAGTCCACAAACTGCACCAGAAACTGCAGGGTGAGCTCTGGCTCCATGTTGCCACCTGCGGCGGCGTCCCCGAAGGGAAGCACCGACACAGACGGGCGCAGAGAAAAACGCTTTGATGTCCCTCGCAAGGTAGGCAAGCAAGCGAAAAAGCTGAGAACCGGCTGTCCAGGGGGGTCCCTTTAAGCACGAGCCTTAGATAGCCTCAGACAGCAGCCACACAAAGCAACTACTGACTTGATGCCCTGCCAGAACTGGTTTCAGCCACCATTAAGTGTGCCCCAGCATCCAATCAGTGTGGATGCGCTAGTTCGAATTAGCAAAACGCTAATTCGAACTAGTTTTTAAGTCGAGATGCGCTAATTCGAATTATCTTAGTTCGAATTAACTAATTCGAACTAAGTTAGTTCAAATTAGCGCTGTAGTGTAGACATATGCCATGGATGTAAAAGCTCTATACACCAACATCCCACATGAAGACGGATTACAAGCAATTAGAAACACTATCCCAGAGGACACCACTGCCAATCTGATAGCAGACTTATGTAACTTTGTTCTCACCCACAATTATTTCCAGTTTGAGAACAACTTATACCTCCAGATCAGCGGCACAGCCATGGGTAAATGCATGGCCCCACAGTATGCTAATATCTTTATGGCTGACCTAGAACAATGTTTCCTAAACTCCCATCTCCTTTTACCTCTTCTCTACTTACGCTACATCGATGACATCTTTATGATCTGGACGCATGGCCAAGAAACACTGGAGACATTCCACAGAGATTTTAACAACCTACACCCCACCATCAATCTCAGCCTGGACCATTCTACACAAGAGATCCATTTCCTGGACACCACAGTACAAATCAGCAATGGAAAATTAGACACCACTCTCTATAGAAAACCCACTGACTCATACAGTTACCTACATGCTTCCAGCTCCCATCCAGAACACACCATACGATCCATCATCTATAGCCAAGCCCTTTGATACAGCCGCATCTGCTCTAATCCCACTGACAGAGATCAGAAACTTCAGGATCTCTACCAAGCATTTATAAACCTCAACTACCCACCCGGAGAAATAAAAAAGCAAATTGAAAGAGCCAGACGAATACCTAGAAACCATCTACTTCAAGACAGACCCAAGAAAACCAACAATAGAACACCACTTGTCATCACCTACAGCCCCCAACTTAAACCTGTCCAACACATTATCAATAAACTACAGCCTATACTGGAACAGGATACTAAACTCCAAGAGGCTCTGGGAGACAGACCTATAGACAACCACCTAACCTCAAGATGATTCTTACCAACAACCACAGGACATACAACACTAATACCAACCCTGGTACCTTCCCTTGCAACAAACCCCGTTGCCAGCTTTGTCCACATATTCACTCTGCTGATACCATTATTGGACCTAACCAATGAGTTATAAGATCAAGAACACATATTCCTGCGCATCCAGAAATATAATTTATGCTATCATGTGCTGAAAGTGTCCGTCTGCTATGTACATCGGACAAATGTCTCAGACACTTCACCAAAGGATCAATGCCCACAAAACAGATATTAGACAGGATCACAAAGAAAAAACAGTTTCTTGCCATTTCAACCAGAAAGGACATTGTCTCAACGACTTGATTACCTGCATCCTGCTTCAAAGGCCTTTTAAGACTACACTTGAAAGAGAATCCTCTGAACTGTCATTCATGCTTAAATTCGACACTTTACGCCTAAGTTTGAATAAAGACTCTAACTATGTTACCCATTACAAATATAGCTTCCCCAATTATCACCTCTAATATCATTAGCTCACAGACATTTACCTCCACGCCCCCCCCATCCCCCTTCTGTTCTGAAATTTGATTTGTCCTTTTCATATGTGTTCATTTTTTTAATTGTATCCTTTGGTATATATGGTTGTGACAATTTTCTTCCACTATTTGATCTGAGGAAGTGGGTCTGGCCCACGAAAGCTCATCACCTAATAAACCATCTTGTTAGTCTTTAAAGTGCTACATAGTCCTGTTTTTTGTTTCTTGATTATATCACACCACCTTGGGAAACAACCCCCCCAGTTTAAACTAGACCATGTTGGGACAGGTCTTCAGGGGTGTGTCTACATGGCACTGTATCTCAAAATAAGATATGCAATTGGATCTACGCAAATTGCATATCTTATTTCAAACTTATTTCAAAATAGATTATTTTGCCATTTAATTTTGAAATAACCTGCTATTGTGTAATGTCCCTTATTACTCGTGGAATGAGGTTTACAGGGACGTCAGAATGGGGAGCCTGAAATAATGGGCTTTCTGTGAAGATGTGGGATAGCTATTTTGGGATACTCTGGTATCCCAAAATAGCATTGCAGTGTAGATATAGCTCAGAAATCTCTCTCTCTGGAATCCCTCAAAGCAAGTAAGATTTCCCCTTGGACGCCTATAACTGATGAGTACATAAATGAGAAATTAGGCCAGTACTGGCAAGGAACACACTCTGGCAGTAGCCCAGAAGTGCTAATTCATTCAAGGACTGATTTGGTTGTGGGGAGCTAGGATGTACTCAAGGAATCTGAATCTTCAGCTTCCTTAGCTGTGAGTTTGGGGGCTTGTCTATACTATACGGCTGTGTCTACATTGGCACCCATTTCCGGAAAAGGGATGCTAATGAGACAAGTTGGAATTGCAAATGCCATGGGGGATTTAAATATCCTCCGCGGCATTTGCATGAACATGGCTGCCGCTTTTTTCCGGCTCGGGGCTTTGCCGGAGAAATCGCCAGTCTAGATTTTATTCCTCTTAAAATCAGGAATAAGGGATCTTCTGGAAAAGGCTTTATTTTCTGAAAGATCCCGTCTAGGCTGGTGCTTTTCTCTGGCAAAGCCCCAAGCCGGAAAAAAGCGGCAGCCATGTTCGTGCAAATGCCGCGGGGGATATTTAAATCCCCCGCGGCATTTGCAATTCCAACTTGTCTCATTAGCATCCCTTTTCCGGAAAAGGGTGCCAATGTAGACACAGCCCTTTAGTGTGGATGCAGTTGGCAGTATAAAGGTGGAACATGTGATCTTTATACCAGTATAATTGCATTCATGCTAGGACTTTTACCAGTATAACTATTTTGGTAAAAAAATCTCTCCTGTGATTGACTTAAGTATACCAGGAAAGCTTTTAAGTATAGACCAGGCTATCCTAGGTCGATAGTGAAGGACAATGTTATCACTTTTCTATTACCATAAGCTCCAAATGTGCTGGCAAAGATGTATATACACAGCCAAAAGGAAATAACAACTGAAGTGAGTGTCTTCCATAGGGGTATGAAAAGGATAAATATCTTTAAAACATATTAGTACACCATATACTTTCTCTTCTCTCTGCTCTTTCTTATTCTCTTTTACTCCTCTTTGATGATGATGATGTTTGAGTATGTGTGTGTATTGTAACTGCTTTGACTTTTCACTACACCTATAGATGGTTGTGTGTTTAACTTTTGCTATTTGTCAAAGAAAACAATATAACCCTCACTGAAAAAGAAACTTATTCCATTGGAAAGGAACTAAAAATGTCAAGGGGACCATAAGAGGAAAATAACATAGTTTGTTTTGGAAATTGTTCTATGACAAATTCTGTAATCATTTTTACAAAACTTCTGTAAACTGAAACCTTTGTACTTTTTCAACCGAATGAGTTCTGATGGCACAATGCATCACTGGAAAATATAAATTAAACAGCCTTTTTTTCCTTTTTTATCTCAGGAAAAGCACTGCACTCTCTTTGCCCCCAGAGTAAAGTTGTTCACTGCAACAAACAGGGAAGTTCTGTGTGTGATTTATTATAATGTGTACCACTTTCTTGGCTTATTGTCCTTTGAGCAGCTCTGGGAGCAAATCAAATCTAGCTACTTTACATACTAATAAAGATTGGTGCCTGTAATTATTCAGCAGTTACAGTATTATTCCTTTGAGATAAATCATTGCTCGTTTCTTCAGTTTTCTTTGTTTAATTTTTTTAAGTTCAACTGTAAAACATAGCTATGCTTCTTGAACCATGGTTGCAATAAAGGCCCACTTTTATAGTTTTGCTGCTGCTTTCCGAAGAAGGAGCACAAATATTTAGAGCCTGATTCTCATTTTCATTTATGGAAAGCTGCTTTTCACAACTTTGTCCATAAAGTAGATATAAATGTAATTAAAGTCCACTTCAAGGCCCCTTTATACTTCCAGAATAATATAAAATTGCCTTAAATAAGAATTAAGTCATTTCATAATTTTATTACAGATAACTATTTATTACAGACACACTGGGATTGTTTACATAGATTGTCTACACTACAAAGAAAAACCAGAAAAAGATACACAATTTGCATACCTTTTTGCATATCACAAATTGTGTTTCTTTTTCTGATTTACTTCCGAAAGAGGCTTTTCCAAAACTTGGCCCATCTACACAGGGCCAAATTTCAGAAAAAAATCCTCTTTCAGAACATCCCTTCTTCCTTGTATAATGAGGTTTACAGGGATGCCGAAAAAATGCTTTTCCAATATTTTTTTTAAAAAAGCAGATGCATTCCTTGGATGCGGAGGTATCCCAGAAAAGCTCTGCTGTGTAGACATAGCCATAGATTATGAGCTATAGTAAGAATATGTAAAGTAGTATGAAAGCTGCATCCATGACTTTATCAGCTAGAAAGAGGAAATGTGAACATACACATACATAGATCAATAGCTATTTTTCCTTTATTTTTTCACCCAGTGCATGAGTTGCAATAGACATAGGAAGTAAGAGTTGGGGGTTACTGCAGCACCCTGAGGTTTTGCACCCGGCATTCCCACACCCTGGGGCAGGCCATATTATTGACTCACTGCTGTCTCTACCAGTCCTGGGTCCCATCTTCCAGGTGGCCTCTCCAGTGTCCCACAGCCCCGCTGGGTTGGCCATCTCCCAGGTTCCTGTTACCTGCCGTCCCTGTAGATTCTGTAGCTCACCATCCACAGGGTCCAGGCCACTAGCCCTCAAAGCTCCACTGTCACTCTGGGTCCTGCTGCCAGCCAGAGGCTCCTCAGCAGCAATGCCATCTGGTCCAGCCAGTCCAGGAGAATTGGCATCCTCAGGTGTAACCCCATCCTGGGGTGGCAGTGAGGGGCTCAAAGAGGTGTGTGTGGGCGGAGCGGGGGGACACAGCTCAGCAACCATGTCCTAAAAATAGCTCCAGTGCCTCTGTGAGTCCCTGAAGGCCGAGCTGAAAAAGTGGAGTAACACAGAAGCCTTGGTCTCATGCTAGATCCTAGTCTACAATGCCACGTGATTCAGTCTGAATAGCAATTTCTGTGGTGTGTGAGATTGGAATGGCATGGGTGCTCAATGTCAAGATTGAAGCGGTGTGATAGAGGTGCATGAGGGAAGGCTCCATAGCCTTTGCAGTGGATTTAGTCCCTTAGAGTGTGTCTACACAACAGGGCAAAAGTCGAATTAAGATACGCAACTTTAGTTAAGTGAATTGCGTAGCTGATGTCGAAATAGTTTAATTCGGCTTTTGGGACTGTCTACACAGCTGGCAATCACTCTTCCTTTGACTTCCCTTACTCCCCATAAAATGAGGGTTACAGGAGTCCTCCAGCTCAACATTATTTCAAAATAATGGCTTGTTGTGCAGACGCGCATTTTGTTATGTTGAAAAAAGTCAGTTATTCCAAAATAAAGCGGCTGTGTAGATGTACCGTTACAGTCAAGAGAAGGAGCTACAGTATAGAACAAAACTGAAAATTTAAAAAATTAGAATGTAGACCTGCATAAAACTAAGCCCTCTAGCCCAGTTCAGCGAAGTATCTAATCTCGTGTTTAATTTTAGGCCTGCGAATAGTCACACTGAAGCCACGCAGGCTGCCCATGTGTCAGTGTTCAACTCCTTGTATGGCTGAGGCTGATTTCAACCAACGGAAACATCAAATGTTCAAACCCATGATAGTGTCTTTATCCAATGTGACAGGATAATGGGATAACGCAGCAATGCTTTTACACTGTGTTTTATACGATCAGTTATTGAATATTGTCTCCTAACCAAAACTGTAAACAGACATGTTTATAAATACCATCTGAATCTTACCTATACTTCAGTGGAGGCTGCTTGCTCCCATTTCACCCTTACAGTGTAAAATGTATCCCCCATTTTATTTCCCCAATGTTCTCTCCATGGTGTTTATAATGTTATAGAGTATGATTAATGTATCAGGAAGGCTGATTTAAAATGTAGTTTTTATGGGAAGTTCTTCATTAAAGATGCATGTTTCTAGGGAGTTTGTTTATATCATCATCTTGACTGGACTAGTCCTACAGGAAAGAGCAGCTTTAATAATTAAAACGTGCATTGTTTTCATTTTCTCTGGAATTTTCCTGAAGTATAAAATAAAACTGTATATCCAATACTGATTTCATTCTCAGAGCACTAATTGCCAAATAAGTGATTTTAGGAGGTTTTTTTAGGAAGTTTTTTTTCATAAAGGATTATTTTATTTTGTGGGAAGGCTTTTCCCTCTGCAGAAATGCAATGCTCTGTTTTGTACTATTGAGATATGAGAAATAAGTAGGCCAAAGTTGATAGTAAGCCACATAGAAAAATACATATATTACCTGTGATTTAGGAATTGTCTTCTTCAATATCTTAGAATCATAGAATCATAGGGTTGGAATAGACCTCAGGCGGTCATCAAGTCCAACCCCTTGCTAAAAGCAGGACCAATGCTGAATCACTCCAGTCTTAGTCAGGACTTTGTCAAGTGAGGACTTAAAAACCTCTAGGGTTGGAGATTCCACCTCTTCCACAGGTAACCCATTCCAGTGCTTTACCACCCTTTTAGTGAAATAGTTTTTCCTAATATCCAACTTAAACCTTCTCTACTGCACCCTGAGACCATTGATCCTCATTCTGTCATCTGTCACCACTGAGAAGAGACTCAGATAAATGTCTCTCAGGGATGGTCTAGCTAGACAGTATTTGGTCCTGCCATGAGAGCAGAGGACTGGACTCGATGACCTCTCGAGGTCCCTTCCAGTCCTAGTATTCTATGATTCTGACTCTTTCCACCCTCTTTGGAACCCCCCTTCAGATAGTTGAAGGCTGCTATCAAAACCTCCTCCCCCCCACACACACTCTTCTCTTTTGTAGGCTAAACAAGTCCAAATCCCTCAGCTTCTCCTCATAAATCGAGTTCTCCAGCCCCCTACTATTTTTTGTTGCCCTGCACTGGACTTTTTCCAATGTGTCCACATCCTTTCTGTAATGGGGGGCCCAGAATTGGATGCAATACTCCAGATGTGGCCTTCCCAGAGCCTAATAAAGGAGAATAATCAGTTCTCTAGATCTGCTGGCACTCTCCTCCTAATGTATCCTAATGTGCCACTAGCCTTCTTGGCTACAAGGGCACACTGTTGACTCATATCCAGCTTCTCATACACTGTAACCCCCAGGTCTTTTCTGCTGAACTGCCTGTAAGAGTGCTTGGGATTCTTTCGTCCCAAGTACAAGACTCTGCACTTGCCCTTGTTGAACCTCAGCAGATTTCTTTTTGCCCAATCCTCCAATGTGTCTAGGTCACTCTGGACCCTATCCCTGCCCTCCAGCATATCTACCTCTCCTCCTAGCTTAGTGTCATCTGTGAACTTGCTGAGGGTGCAATCCACCCCCTCATCCATGTCATTAATAAAAGTGTTGAACAAAACCGGTGCCACAATTGACCCTTGGGACACTCTGCTAGATACCACATCAGTATATGGGGAACTTAATTAAAATTGTCCCCCACTTTTCTCCATATTACGTCTGATTGTGCTTCCCAACAGGCAAAAAACAGAGTAAACAAAGCGTGTTTTCTGCTATGGCTCTGCCTATAGCATATGGCTTTGTTTTAAGTAAACTGGTCATATCCCACCTGTGCTACGTGGTACAGAGGGTTAAAAAAAAACTACAATAGCTTTTATCTAGAGGAAAGATGCCTACATGAGATGTTACTCTCCAGGTACTAATCCTGCCCCTGATACCTCCATATACCAGTAATGATGCTCCACACAGAAAATTCATGCAGTCAATGGGACATCCAGGAGTAAAACATGTGACTAATGAGATGAGGAAACAAGATGGAACTCCTGAATGACACTAACCCTCCCAAATGCCTCATGAGATTGTGAAGATTTGCACTTGCCCCCTATATATAGCTGCCTCTAAAGGGCACGTTGTGCACCAAACTAAAGTGATTTTCATTGAGTTAGTGTTGCAATGATCTGGTTATTTACCTGCAGTGTATACAGCCACTATGTGTGCTGCACAGAGTACAGGCAGTCCGCGACTTACGCGGATCTGACTTATGTCGGATCCACACTTACGAACGGGGCTTTTCTCGCCCCGGAGCTCGCGGGCGGCGGGACAGCCCAGAACGCAGTGGTCCCGCCACCGCGTCCTCCGGGGCGAGAAAAGCTGCTCCGGGTCTCCCTGGTGTGCTGGGGGGGACTCCCCAGCACAGCAAGGAGAACCGAGCAAAGCCGCACAGGCGGCGGGACCCCCCACCTCTGCGGCTTTGCTCCTGTCTCCCTGCTGTGCACAGCATGTTCAATTAACATGTTCAATTGTGCACAGCAGGGAGAGAGGAGCAAAGCCGCAGAGGCGGGGGACCGTGCCGCCTGTGCGGCTTTGCTTCGGGGCAAAGGAGCAAAGCCGAACGGGCAGCGGGGTCCCGCCGCCTGTGCGGCTTTGCTCGGGTCTCCCTGGTCTGCTGGGGGGGGGGTGCAGCTAGTGCGCCCCCCCCCCCCCCCCAGCAGACCAGCCTTTGTTGCGGGATGCCTGGGGTAGAGCAGCTGGGGTGCTGCCGGGTTGGTCCTGCGGGGACCTACCCGGCAGCGCCCCATCTGTTCTGTCCCAGGAGTCCAGATTCAGCCGCTGTTGAAACTGATCAGCAGCTGATTCCAGGAAGCCGGGGGCAGAGCAACTCTGCCTAGGGCTTCCTGTAGTCAGTCGCTGATCAGTTTCAGCAGCGGCTGAATCTGGAGCCAGTTCCGACTTACATACAAATTCAACTTAAGAATAAACCTATAGTCCCTATCTTGTACGTAACCCAGGGACTGCCTGTACTTCGCATGGTTTTGTCTTATTGAGGTCCACAGGTGAGACAATGTTGGAAATCAAGCTGTGTGGAAGATTGCTCATTTGTGTGTGAAGTTATAGGGTTTTATTTTTTTTAAACAAACACCTCCTCTTTCAGAAGGTCTGTGCATCTATGATGTAGAGATACCATAATATTAGTGAAGTTTTCATTTAGCAAAACCAAAGCCAAGGGTTGTTAGGTTTGGGATTCCAAAGTGACTGAAATTAGCACAGAACTTGTGCTTCCAGTCAGGGCTGAACCCAAGGCCAGAAATAAAAAAGGAAAAACAATGAAGAAAACATAATTGAACATGTTATTTCAGAATCTTGGAAAACTTTTATTAAGGTTCGGGGCTAGAAGTAGGCAGGGGTTTGTGGAAAGATTGTTCTTGTCTTAACTCCCCCTCCCCCCATCTTTAATTGTAACTTACTTCGTCTGACTTCTACATAAAATATATTTAATATAGTGCTTCTACAAACTGCACTGATAGGCAACAATTTACGCCTTTCTTTTTATGTCCCATTCAAGGCATTGGCAGTGTGAGAACAGCATTCAGCTGAGAAGCAAGCTCCATTCCATCAACATCTGTGCTTCATCTGTCTTTAGTTATCTATTTTCTATGCACTGTATTAGTGAATAGACCCTGAAACACAAACAATTGGTGATCATGCTGCTGGCTCTGATAACATAACTCATAATGCCACCCTAATTGCGTACATTATAAAACTGTCAGGTCTGGAACATTTGGTCTCTCAAGGCAGCTTTCCAATTAATCTTTCCCTTCTTTATTAGCGATCTTGTATAATTGTCGTTGTTGTGGATTTAATTTTTTTATATATTTCAGTGATGATACTGAGGGCAAGAGGACTTTAGATTTACTAACAGTAAAGTTATCTATCTCTATCTCTGTATCAATCAAATCTAACGCAATATAATGACTTGAATTTTACTTTGTGATACATGCAAAAGCCAGGTGCTGTCACTAGCATGTATTAATGTAAAACCAAGGTGAAATGAGAGTGCTTGTTTCCATGAACAAACATCAATAGTGAAATTATTATGCCCCGAGCATGATCTGTGAGCTATTGTGAATTTTGGATGCAGATTAAAATCCACCTCTTATATGAAGACAATTTTCTATATTCATCATGGTAGCTAAGTAGATAGTGGAGTTGCAGATTGTTTTATTTTCTTTGCTCAAGGAATTTCCTACCTTCTAGAAGCTGCTTTTCTTACTCTGAGGCACAAACATTATGTTTGGCTGGTTCACTGATTCTAAAATCTATAAAGCCACATCATCCCCTTCATGTTGTGAAGGAAATCCCAGCCTTGTTTCTTGGACAACAAGTCTGTCCATGGAAGCTGAATTAAGTCAGCCTCACTTCACCTTATCACACGTTCCGCTCATCCCCATGAGAGGCTCTCCATGTGTTTGCTGTCAGAGAGGGCTGAGAATGGTTGGCAAATGCAGGATAGGGCAGAGCTATGGAACATCACCCCTTCAGTCCCACAGGGATTTTCCACTGTAAGATAATGCTGAGGGTAATGTAGCTGTTCACACAGCACTAGCATACTTCTCTTATGTGGAGAACCTGGCTGACTAGGGTCCCAGTGATAGCATGTTTCTTGAGTAGAAGCTAAGTTGCAGGGGATATTGGAAAATCAGAACAGCTGCCCTCCTCCGGTGGAAACAAAAGGGAGATTTGGGATTCCCAACTACTTACGCCTGTAGCCAGGTTTTATTGGACTGCATGAGTCACATATTTTGGACTCATCTTCAGTCTCACACAAATTGGCAGAGGAGTAGGTCTTGGTGTTAACATTCCAATGATGCGAATGAAACAGTTCACAGCTCTCACAGCTGTTACTTTGTCTGCACATATAGGCAAAGATGGCTCACCCTATTTCATTAAATCCATGTTTTCAAGCTTTTCCGCAAAATAAAGATGGTCAGAAATATACTTAGAAAAAAATTTAGAGAGTCTGACATCTCTGGTGTTAATAATTGGTGCCTGTTGTATTCATGTAGGCTATGTCTAGACTGCCCTATTAAATCGGAAAAAGATATGCTATTTGCGGTACGCAAATTGTGTATCTTTTTAATTTACTTTTGAAAGAGGCTTTTTCGAAATTTGGCGCATCTACACTGCGCCAGTTTTTGGGAAAAAGTGCTCTTTCAAGCCATATCTGATTCCTCATAGAACAAGGCTTCCAGGGATAGCAAAAGAGCGCATTTGTTCTTTTGATTTTTTTTTTTAAGCGGACATGTTCCTTGGATGCAGTCTAGACATGCAACAATTGGGCTTAGAGAGTTAAAGCTGTTACCATGACCCTGAAATTGTCCAGAATTAAACAGCTTAAATGAGGTTTGGATTTGATATAGAGACCTCCTTTTTAAAATGTCTTTGCAAATGCTCTAAGAAACATAGTCCAATGTTTAGGTGGAGGGGCTAAAATTTAAATTTGGAAGTGTGAGATGGAAAGGGATGGTTACTTTTCCTGATTTTGATAAACGAAGGGCACAGTGAGGAGACAAGTCAGGCTAGAAAAGATGGAGGGAATAGAGCTTTTGTGGATGTTCTTGGGATTCCAGGTGGCAGGTTAGTCATAGATTGAAGCTCTGGACTGGCAGGTCAGCCATGGCACTAGTGCATTGGCTCATATCTCAGTCCAAGTTCTGGGCACCATCTGGCTGGCCTCTCCTTGACTGGTTTTATTCAGGCTGGGTAGAGCTGGATGGGCTGCATTGTCCACTTGTGCTGCTGCCATGTCATGCAGTTGGCATTACGATCAGATCAGGAAGAAAACTGAGAGAGGGGGAACAGGAGGGAAGATAGGAGGGCCGAAATGAACACGCAAGGGAAGAAGCAACAAAACAGGATGTGTGCGCCTGCTGGAGTTTCTACTGGTGCAGCAGTGATGAGTAAGTCTCCCTAGTTGTGTGTTGAGGTCTGGACTTCATGATGAAATGGTGACCTTCACAATGCCTGGGCAAAGGACAAAGTCCCTGGAGTAGGGTAGGACAGAAGCCTGATAGCTTTTTCCCTCTTCCAGGAATCCACCCAATCTATTTACCAGTCCCCACACACCAAAATGTCTTTCTAAGGGACCCAAAAGAAGGGTGATGGGAGAACAATCCACTCTCTCTTTAGTTTCTTTGCTAATTTATGATACACCAGTTTTGGTTCACTGATTTCCAGTCTCTTGGGGTATGTCTACACTACCCTCCTAGTTCGAACTAGGAGGGTAATGTAGGCATACCACACTTGCAAATGAAGCCCGGGATTTGAATTTCCCGGGCTTCATTTGCATAAGCGGGGAGCCGCCATTTTTAAAACCCCGCTGGTTCGAACCCCGTGCAGCGCGGCTACACGGGGCACGAACTAGGTAGTTCGAACTAGGCTTCCTAGTTCGAACTACCATTACTCCTCATTTCACGAGGAGTAACGGTAGTTCGAACTAGGAAGCCTAGTTCGAACTACCTAGTTCGTGCCCCGTGTAGCCGCGCTGCACGGGGTTCGAACCAGCGGGGTTTTAAAAATGGCGGCTCCCCGCTTATGCAAATGAAGCCCGGGAAATTCAAATCCCGGGCTTCATTTGCAAGTGCGGTATGCCTACATTACCCTCCTAGTTCGAACTAGGAGGGTAGTGTAGACATACCCATACTGTTCTTGGTTACCAGGCATGATCTTAATACACTCTTGGGTTGGTCTTTTATTTTCTCAACTAATTCAGTCTTTGTCTCTTTTTTTGCACCTTTTCACATCAAAGTTTGTTATAGGTTATTGAGTGACATTTTATGAACTTTCACTCACTTTTAACAAGTTGAGCTCACAGTTAAGGTAAATATGTAGGCCCGTTTATTCAGGCCCCAGAAATAGTCTCATGAGGGTTAGGCTGTAATCTTGTTCTGACTCAAGGTTTAAGAAATTTTTCACTTTGAAAAGCTTGATATCCTTATAGTCTCTACTTGTGTAGGAAAAAATAAATCTCGCTCATCTTATAGAATGAGAGTTGTAGGGGTTTTGCTGTTTGTTTATTTTCCTGTGGATAAATCTCAAGTCTGCAAAGAAAAATAGTAAAATATTGCCATTGCAAATTCAAGATTCTATCTTCAGCAAAGTGTTCTTTCACACAATGCAACTCTCTTACACTTTAATCTAATCCACCTTGTTTGTAATTTACCATTCCCTATATGATTATCATAAACCTGAAAAGGGGTGCTATTTCTGAAACTCACTATAAACCAATATCGTCTTATTTCAAAGTCTAATTCAATTATGAACACACCATAACTTGTGGATGATTAAATTGCAAATTGTGGGTGTCCACCAGGCAACTAGATATATTAAATTGATTCACCACCATAATTCACCTTCATACACACGATATATTTTCCAGGATCTCTCAAGGATGTGGTTGTTCTGCCTGAGATGCATCACCTTCTATAGTATTTATGTTGCATCTGATATAGAGAATAACTTTTTCAAGGAGACACCCATATGTCATTTGAACTTTAGTACATATTACATTCTTTTAATGGAAAACAGCTATAATAGAAAAAAAATCATTCATTCTGCAGCATTCAGATATTTGAACACAGCATTTTGAAATATGTTCATTTCCATTTTATTGGAACATGAATCTCTTGTTTATTTCTCCCCTACCAAAAAAAAATGTCCATAGGAGTTGGGTAGCAAGAAAATACTTGTGTGGAAGTTTTGTAGAATAAATACAATAGCTGTTTAGACAACCTTTTAGACATGTCCTTCTTTATAATCTAAACTAGGGGATTTACTTGGCATTGCTTGGTGGGGGCTGAAGGAAGAGGGTGGAGGGTGCAGGAGTCATGGCTGGAAGGTCTCAGGGGCTCACCAGGCTGCTCGTGACAGTGACGATGGTGCTGTTCAGATATTGCCCTATTAGCAGTTCCTTCTAAGTGGAGACATGGCTGCACTGCCTGGCCCTGGCCCACAGCTCCCGGAAGGGTCTGGGAGCTGCACCCCCCTACCCCGGCACACATCTTCTCTGGGGGGAAGGTGAGCAGGAGGGTTGTGCTGGCCAACCCTGGACCATATGGCTCCTCTGTAGAGGGGAGGGAGACCAGGGATGTGCAGGCAGGTTACGGCCTGCGTGACTCCTCCGTAGTCCGCATGGCTCCTCTGTCCTCTGTGGCAGGGAGAGGACTGGCCTACACAGTGCCCCATCCCCAATCTGCGCAGATCCTTGGGGGAGGGGGATTGTGCTGCCTGGCCCCAGCCCACAGCTTCTGGAGGCAGGGTGGCAGGGCCATGCTCCCTGGCTCTGGTTCACAGCTACTCGGGAGGCAGGAGGGGTATGCTGCTCAGCCCTGGCTGTGCTCTCAGGGGGCCACAGTGGTAGGGCCACTAGCCAGCAAGGGTGGTTATCCAGCACAGCTCCCCTCCCACTCTGGTGATGCAGCTGGGAGGTGGGAGGTGTTGGGGATAGAGGGGCCAATAACATGTGGCTGGTGCCTGGCAATATGGAGAGCCCTGGCCCCAGCTGCCCACTTGTTTCATGGTGTAGCTGCCCTCCGGTGGTCACGCTGCAGTATAATTGTCCCCCATGCTCGCTGCCCCTAGTGGTCATTGCAGAGCATAACAGTCTCTGCTCTCAGATTTTTTTGTGTTATGGAAAACAATCCCATGCCAGGCATTTCCTGTTTTCCTAGCACAACAAAAGCTTGACCTTGTTTTAAGTCAGGATCAGAGGAAGATGCCTACCAGATTTGGTGGTCCTAGCTCTTACCATTTAGAAGGAGTTCTTGAACAAATGAACTCATAGATGGGCAGACAGACTTACAAATAGACACATAGACAAGAGAGCAAGAAAGCAAGCAAGAAACACTGCTGTTCAGCATCACTCATACAAGGTGTCTGCCACATTCTACCTCTACAAGGCAGCATTTCAGGGGGTGGTTGGATATTCCTTAAGTATAGAAGATCAGGTTTTCTAGTATACAAAGTCCACTTTGTGCCTCTCTAGGGCTGCTCTATACCACAAAGCTAGGTTGGCTTAACTACATTTGAAACCCTGCACAATGTAACTAAGCCTTGGTGTAAATACTACTATGTCAAGGGTAGCATTTTTCTTTCAACCCAGCTGCCACCTGTCACAGAGGTGGATTTACTACACGGATGGAAAAAACTCTATAAGCATAAGTGTTCACACATCCATCCATTTCTGGTATAGATGTACCCTAAGTTCAGGATGGACAGAAAAGTGGCCCATGGACCACTTTGTCAGTGTTAGCATCTGGAGGCCAGCTAAGGTCTAACCCTGGCAAACCAAGTCTGGTCTGTGGGCCATGTTTTAGCTCACTCTAGCCCTAAGTAAAGATAGTGATTCTTACCAAGCTATCGTAGATAGAGGACACTATGGAAAGTTTAGACCAGCAACAGAGACTCATGCAATTTTCCTGTCATTTTAAAGAATCTTGTAGTACAACATGAGGACAAAAAGCAAACACAAATTAAAATACCATCCTTAAAATATTCTACGTTCAATCCAACTTGATAATCTTCTGAGGTCTGTCAAAAATACTAGGGGTGGAACAGAGAATATCAACAATGCTGCAACCCAGCAGATAGTGAGTGTTGCTCACTACCCAGTTGTTGTGCAGATGAAACAGAAATAGAGTCGGTAGCATCCGTTTGATAACTGTTTACATTCAGAAATGTACCGAAGAGTGCTGGCCTATTTTCTTCCCTTTCACGGGTTAAAGACATCAGGATGTTTTTGATGTCTTCTCCAGAGAACTTAGTATTTGCTTTATCTTTTGTTTGTCTTTTACATAATTGCACTGGATAATATTGGAAAGTCATATAACATTAAAATCAAGTTTGAAATAAGGTTTGTTAATTACAGTATTTAACTGTTGTGGTTATTGTTTCCTAGGAGATTAATGAGGTGAATTATTGTAACATAATTAGACTACAGTATATTTAATCTCCTACATACCCTTGTGGTTTACTGTTATTCAAGTATCATTTGAAGGTTAATTTCACTTAGCTGGTATATATTTGACTTTGGCAATACATTTTATACTGAAATATGTTTTTAATTATATTTGAAAATCATTAGGCAATAGCTCTGCCAAAATTATCACTGTAAGCTTTATTAGGGAAGGTAAGGACATAATAAAGTTTACAATCTGCAGAAATATACACACACATATGTTCTAACCATTCACATAAACCCAAAAGTCAGCATATCTTATCTCTAGGATTCTGGTGGAATTAATCCTTTCACTTGTCTGTGGCTAGCCTGTGGGTGGGGAAGCACTTTGACCCGTTGGAGATGCTCCTCAAACCAAGTGGCATTTAGATTTGATGAACGGGGTCCCTTGCGATTGGTCTGATTACTCATTTGTCATGATAGAGGGCCAGCTGGGTCAAACCTGAGTATCTCTGGGGGTGGTGAGTTCAAGTCCCACCTTCCCTGGGAGCAACTGGACAGGTGCCCCAGGAATGGAGTAGCAAAGCCAAAGCAGCCTTACTCCTGCCCTGGCCCCTGCACCACTCCCCAAAGTAATTGGCATGTACAGCAGTGGCTTCATGTCCTCATCTACAGGCACCAACTCCACAGCCTCCACTGGCCAGAGTTCATCAATGGGAAGCCGCAGGAGTGGTGTCCAGCCTGCACAACACAACACAACACAACACAACACTGCCCATGCCAAAATGCTTCTTGGTCAGGACACAACTGCACACTGCCTAGCAACAGTGCTAAACACTACAGAGTTTTTTTGGAAAAACAGCTGTTTTTCTGGAAAAACTTCAGTTACGTCCAGACTGCAATCACGCTCTTTCTAAAGAAAATCGAAAGAACAGAGGGTTTTTTTCTGGCATTGGTAATCTTCTTTCTACGAGGAAGAAGACTTTTTCCAAAAGAGGTCTTTTGGTGTGTGTGGACGAGGAAGAGTCGAGTTCTTTTGGAAGAAGAGGAAAAAGGAAAGAAGCACAGGTGCCCTGGTGGCCACTCCATCCATAGTAATAACAACTTACATGCAAGATAACGTCCATTCAGCACGGACACTATCTGTCGAAAAAGCAGATTGCTTTTTCGATGCGCTTTGGCAGTATCGACACACTCTTTTGGAAGAAGTTTTTTCTGAAGATCTCTTCCGGAAAAGCTTCTTCCAAAAGAAGTCTGCAGTCTAGACATACCCTGAGACCCTGCAATCAGCTCACAATGCCTGGAATGGGGAGAAGGCCTGCCCCATAGAAGAGCATTTTCTCTTGCAGGATGAGCGTGGGGTCAGCTCAGTTTCCAACTTCTTTTTTGTCTTCCCCCTTTGCCCTGGAGCATCCCCACAGTGGCAATTTTTGGAAATGTGGGGGAACCTCAGTTTCAGATTTTGCCTTAAGCCCCCCCAAACCTCTGTAAAGTCCTGGTTATCTATCACGATATATGGCAATTATTGAACGAAGCAAATCAAAGCATAAGGATTCTGCAAATTATATAATTGTATGTGCAAAATTAAAAGTCCAGTAATCCCCCAGCCTCCCTCAGAAATCTTTTTGTAACTGCAGCCTTCTACTATCAGTTAATGAATTCCTCATTTCACAGTCAGAAGCAGTGCCTCAGGCCACCGGAACCGGAAAACTGGCTATTTTCTGTAGTACCCTGTCAGGGCTGCTTATTATCTTACCAGAGATAGAATAAAGATGTACAGTTCTATACTTAAGGGCCAAGATAAAAGTACAAATTCATCAAAAACTGCCTTTCTTTTCCCCGGAGCGACCGATCAACCTGTATCTTCATTATTTTAATCCCCAAAACTTAGCTCCTTCCTCTTCTGAAAATGCACCCACCTTCATTTTAGGTCCATGCCTGCTCACTTAGTCTCATACTGACTTTATACAAAGGATGGCAATGCTGTACTCCACACTCCTAAACACACACTGCCAGACCTGCTTATATTTTAGTTCTTATCTCAATTTCAGCCAGGATGTATTCTTTTCATTCTCGTACCAAGCGTGACCTGCTTTTCTGACACCCATCCAATGCTTTCCATTCAATAATTTCAACAAATCCACTTCTCACTCTCCTTTTTCTCGCTGTGGCACTGGAAGGCTGAGAGGCTCTCAAAACTGAGCCTGGGAAGCTGCCCAGGAGTAGGGTGACCTTATTTACCCACAGAAGTGGGGGAGGGGAGGCTGCTGGTGCTTGGGGCATCAGCCCTGCAGTGGTGGTGGGCTGCTTCGGGCTTCAGCTCTGCGTGGGAGACAGCACTTAGGGCTCTAGTCCTGCAGGGGAGAGGGAGGAGATCCGCTCCAGCCTTGTGGGGGGCGGGGAAGGGGAGCTGCAGTGCTCGGGGCTCCAGCCCTATGGGAGGGAGGAGAGGGGAAGCAGCCACTGGTGCTTGAGGCTTCAGGGGAGGGAAGGAGCCATTGGTGCTTGGAGACACTTGGGGATCCAGCCCCAGAGTGGTGGAGGGAAGGAACTGCTGGTGCTGGTGCTTCAGTGGCTAAAGCCCTGAGTGTTGGTGGCTCCTCCCCTCCCCCTACTGCAGGAGAAATATGGGACAACATGGGTCTGGACGCTCGGAACAGCCCTTCAATAAGGAACTGTCCCAGTAAAAACGGGATGGATGGTCACCCTACCCACGAGTGAGCACTGCCACCCTACGTGTAACCATCTTGTGCTCCACTATCCATGAGTCACACAGACCACAGAAAGTCCCACCTCAGGCGGTCTGACAGGCAGCAGCCTCATGGCTCTTGACTGGCTTCCTGCTCTATATAAATCCAAAAGGAGGTCTAGGAATTGCTCAGGCAATAGTGAGGATTTTCTGTAGTTTCCACAAACATTCTTACACTTGAACTCACCTGGCCTTGATTTGACCGCACCTCCTGACCCAGACTAACTTTGGTCATTGAAATGTGTCTAGAACTTAACTACAAATTCCTCTGCTCCTATTCGCCTCAGGTTTGGCCCCACTGTGGCCTTTGTTCCTCACTCACATGTCAGGATCCTCACAGGTGGGAGTCCAATACTTTTTCCATAATTTGTACTTAGAAAATTGTACCGGGATAAATTAGTTTGGATAAAACAAAACCCTCTTCCCAAACTTTTACTCAAATCTGGAAGCAAACCCAATATGGAACTCTGCTGTGGCATAGAAAATATCGAACTTTTCCTGATTATTTTCTGAATGACCATATAAGCAGCTGCTGAGATGCCTCCTGCTGATTACACTGGGAATTAGCTCTGACTCAAGGGCACCATTTCGGAGGGCAGCAGCCGTGTGTACCATGGTGTGACTTGATTTTCTGCCTGTTTTCCTGATAAGGGAGCAAGGGGAAAGAACATAGCTTCTGTGTGTGCCTCTTACTCCTAACTGGTGAGGAGAGGGAGATGAGGAGTAATTCACAGAACCCAAGTATTTGTCCCTTACACGGTATCCACGGCTGCTGCCCCCTCCCTCCCGTTCTCCCAAAACAGCGCCCTTGCTCTAACTCTCCACAGGTCGCCATCTTTTGGCTGCTGTCTGCCTTGTCATCACTCTGCACTCTCTCCATTCTTTAGCTCTGGGTGCACGTTGCTCCTAGGACCATTGCATCCTCTTCAGACACTGCCCTCTGGCTGTGCCCACTATTCCACTCAGTCTTGTGGCCAACTGCAGCCCCTAAGTCTAGCACTTTGCTTCAGGGGAAAGCCACAGTCTATATAGGCCACTCTTCAGTGTGGCTAGGTGCAGTGCAAGGAATGGGGGAGGGGGCATCTTTCCAGGCCTGCTCTCTTCTCTGGGTCTCGACCCAGGGAGCCTATGGTGGCAGCTTTGTCCTGTCCTCCTTCACTCTCCTTTATTGCCTCCTGTTCCCTGGCCCTCTTCCTCTGTGACCCTTGAAACGTCTTGGCCCTTGTGTCAAAACCTGCAGCCTGGCAAGTATCAGGCCGGTGCTGTTCTTTCTCTGCTCCCCCAAGCCTGCCCAGCACTGCCCTAGCCAAAGTGCTTCCCTGGTCAGGACACAACTGCTCACTGCTCTGCTGAGCAGCGTCTTATAGACAGGGCTGCCCTAGCAAGCTGCCCTCTGATTGGCTTCTTACACGTCCCTCCCAGCCACCCTTCTACATGCCCATAACTTTACAATGCTAAAATAAACTTAGCTTTCTGTTCCATGTATCTCTCTCTGTGTAAAGGTCCCAAGACTAATTTGCCTTTAATTGCAATTGACTATTAAACAGGCAATATAATAAAATAATGTGCATGATCATTTCTTTCCTATTTCTGTATCTGTACTGTTTTGTCATTCCTTTTGAACTACAGTCTGATTTGCTTTAGTGCTCAGTCTCAATATCAGTGCATGATCTTCTCATAAGACTGTAAGCTTATTGTATCCAGATCTTTCAAACTTGTTTGCCCTTTTCCTCTGTATTCGCCTCCTTACAATTGCCATCAGCAAATGTAATCATTTTTGATAGAACAGTGGTTCCCAACCTGTGGGCCCATTTTCTTTTTCTTTACTTACTTTTCTTTTCCTTATCTTCCTCCCTCCCTTCCTCCCAAGGAAGGGGGTCCATGAAATTTTAGTGGACTGAAAAGGGGTCCATATGCTCAAAAAGATGGGAACCATTGTGATCTAACATTCCCAAGGTCACCATAGAAAATCATCTAAACTTGAACTTGTCCTAACTTCCCTCAACACTCATCTGTTCTTCTTCCACCTTACGCAATCCAAATTTTAAAGATGCCTTCTGCTTCCCATCTTTATATACATTTGACTCTCCTTTGGTGTTCTTCCTTTGAACCAGGTTCAGGAAAATATTTAATACTGAACCACAAAACAAATCAATCTGTCTTGCGGTTCAGTACCAAATGTTTCCTGAAATCCTGATAAATTGTCCATTGTGTCACCATTGTCTACCAGATCAGTAATGTATTCAAAGAACTCACACAAATTTGTCAGGCATGACCTTCTGTTTTTGATGAATTCATCCTGTGGCCATCCCATCCTTTACTAAATTATAAATCTTTAAATGTGCTCTAATAATTGCATGCCTTCCCCACAACTAAATTCAGGATGATAGGTTTGTGCTTTCTAGGGTGTCGGAACCTTTTAAAGAAGAAAGAATTACATTAGCCTCTACTTCAGTTCTCTTATACTCTCCTCCATACATACTAAGCTATCACAAATCCTGCCAAGGGCTTTCCTTATCCCCTTACTACTTTCTACAGATTTCTTGGTTGTAATTTATCTGGGCCTGGAGCTTTGTCGACATTTAATAGTTTTAATTGCCTAATTAAGGTATAAGCTCTGGTGGAACCATAGAGCTTTTTAAAGATTTTTCTTTCTCCAGTGAGTAAATGTGTTTCCAGCTTCCAGGCGTGCACTGTTTCCTTTTTGTGTATTCATTACAAACTGTAGTTAAAGATGTGAATAGTCTAATTTTATTTAGAATATCTTAGCTTGTTAGTTTGACACACACTTTTCATTGTCTCTCATATCCTCCGGATTACAAATTGGATAGGAGTGAGAAATGCACAAAATATTGACCCATGGTAGAGGGACCTACTTTGCTATTTGCATTTCCTGCTTCTGATCAGGAAAAATTATATAATAAAACAAATACCTTGCACTTGATACAGTCACTCTTACTTTCAGAGTGGCAGAGAAAGTTAGTGGCAGAACCAGTCAAAGAACCCAAGACTTTTAACTCACAGCTTCTATGCTGAATATTAGGCAACATGATTCAAATTATGTTAATATAGCAAGTTGGATATTAATTTATCTTTATAGAAGGCTAGAAGGGACATACTTAAGAAAGTAAAATGGTGGGCAGATTTGCTAAATGTTTTGCATTTACCCAAGAGACGATCTTGTGGTTAAAATTAATAATCTTTTCATTCTGTCAGACACATACACCCTGAAGAGTTAATTTCTCAAATGTGGATTGTTTATGCAGTATCAGGTAATCACATATTTTGGAAATTGGTAACATTTACAGACACTGATGAAGTGGAAAATTGTCATTTTAGAGATGTTCATCCATAATTGTTAAATATGTGGCCATTGATTTCAAATGTTGATGTGGATATTAGGCTGACACCGTTCTTTTGTTTTGCTGGGATCCTCTACCTTTTTTCAAGCATGGTTGCACAAATAGTAAGCCAGAATGAGTAAAACTTCTCTAGATTAGGGAGCTCTTCCTGAGGATGGTGGCTTGTCTTCCGTGACTCCAGCTTCATGGACAAGAGCCATAAGACAATCTCTTACTCAGAGGAGTTGGGAAGAAACATCATTTGTGGCCAGTGAGAGGTTCTTACAGAATTTCTTGATGTTTAAGGCAGTGGACATTTAAGGCAGTGGATCTGGCAGATCACAGCCCTGATCGAGTATGGCACTTCTTATGTGTTTATAGACTGCTCCCCCATAAACCAATTTTCAATTTGTCATTAAGGCTCTCAATTTAAGTATCCCCTTGTGTTTAATGAATGGATTATTAAATAAGCATTTAAGCTAGGGATGTTTAAATGGTTAACCAGTTAAATAATAGTTCTGAAACAATTAACCATTTTAATCAACAAAGCCAGTCTTAGGGGTGGGCAAGCCAGGCTGTCACACGGGGCCGTCATTTTCAAGGGCCCACTGACAGAGCCGGTCTTAGGGGAGGTCTGCAACTGCATTTTGGCCCAACCTCCCAAATCCTTCCCCCAGGTTTTCCTGGTTATTCCCTGACCCCTCCCCCCCTTTTTTTTTGCATGACAAATTTTTGTCCAGTATTTTTTTTAAAACCACTTGGCAACCCTACGGGTGATCCGGGAGGTCACCTGGGGCCGCCAATTGGTTAGGACTGGCCCTGTTAATCAAGGTCCCACCACCCCACTGCGGCCAGGACTGCTCCAGTCCACCAGCTCTGCCAAGCCCACGGCTTCTCCAATCCAGAATGGGCTGGTAAACTTCTATGGCTGAATGGAACATTTTAGGGGGGAAGGGATAGCTCAGTGGTTTGCATATTGTCCCCCCCCCCCAAATCAAGGGTTATAAACTCAATCCTTGAGGGGGCTATTTAGGAATCTGAGGCAGGGATGGTACTTGGTCCTGCCATGAAGGCAGGAGACTGGACTCCATGACCTCTCAAGGTCCCTTCCAGTTCTATTAAAAGAAAAGCCTCATGCTTATTGGTATGCTTACAGATTAATTGGTTAACATCTCTAGTTTAACCACATGTAGAGTCTCTTCCCACACCCATGTTTTATGTAAAAAAAAAAAGTTCAACAACTCAAGTTCCCATTACAGGCACCTGCCACTTTTCTCTCGAAAAGAGAAAGAAAAAATGTCATTAAGACAACTGGGGCTGAGACACTATGCTGCTGCCTGCATTAATATGATGGTGATAAAGTATGACAGTATGAACTTTACACTGCTCAGTCTTGATAATTGTCAAACTGTTATCCTGGCTATTTCTAACCTGTATGGTGGATGCATAAAGCTGAGTGGTGGCTGGGAAGGCATTTACAGTAAATTACACTCCATAGGATTTCAGAAACATTATTTTTTCTGGAACTGGCTATGAATAAAGTTGTGTGGGAGAGAGAATGTACATTAGTGCCATCTGGTTGTAAATGTTTTCATTAGTTGACTGGTCAAATGTAAAATTTAGCAATATGTACTTTGTATGAGTGACCACTCCCTGCCTTCTCTATTCCTGCTACATAAAATTATTTTTTCCTTTTCATGACAGAGTTTAAAGGGATCTTAAATGTCCTGTGGCCCTAGTTTGCGGTAGGAATGAATCTTGTAGAAATCCTTGTGAAACTGTAAACATTTACAAATTTAAAAAACCTGGGTTCTTCATTGTTCTTCACTGCAAAATTATTAGCTCTTAACCTTCACAGCATTCATACAGTGCAGGATACTTTAAACAGCACATAGTAAGACAAAACCTCATAGACCTTAAGGTCAGACAGGGCTATTACGATCATCTAGTTTGACCTCTTCTATATTGCAGGCCACAGAGCCACCCACTCCAAAAACAGACCTCCTAATCTGTGGCTGAGTTACTGACGTCCTCAGATGATGGTTTAAAGTCTTCAAGATACAGAGAATTCACTGTATTAATTTAAACCTGCAAGTAACAATGCTGCAGAGGAAGGCACACACACAAAACCAACAACCCCAAATTCAAACCCCAAACCCAGAGTCTCTGCCAATCTAACCTGGGGGAAATTTTCCTCCCTAACTGCATAGTTAGACCCAGAGAATGCAGGCAAGACCCACCAGGGAGATATCTGGGAAAGAATTATCTGTAGTAACTCACTGTATCTAGTGCCATTGTAGGCAGTCCCATAATATCATTCTCTCCCTAAATTAATCAATCTCAGTCCTGAGCCTACTAGGTTTCATGGTTCCCACCCTAAAGAATTTACAATCTAAATCCCAGCAAGTACTGTTGCACCTCATTTACTTTAAGCATAATCAGTCCTACAGACTTCAAAAGGGGGTACACATATGATTAAAGTTAATATCTGTGATGAGCTGTACCAGACACTTTGAGTCCTCCTCTCTGCACCCCCTCCCCCGGATGCCAAGAAACGAGCAATAAAGGTGGGTCCTCCAGGCTGCCTGGAAAGGCTGCAGGGAAGCAGACAATCAGAGTTTATCAGGCTCAGTTAAAAGGATCTGCAGGGCCTGAAGAGTTCATTTGCTGCAACTAGAAGGGTGAGGAAGGACTAAAAGGTTATGGTTAAAAAGACTGAGGAGAAATCCTGCTCAAACAGAGGCACTGAGAGAGAACCATGATTAAAAGGGTGTGGAGGCTGTTGCAATGTCTCCAGGCAAAGAGTCCTGTAGCACCGTAGAGATTTATTAGGTCATAGGCTTCCGAGGGCAAAACCCACTTCATCGGATGAATGGGAGTGGAAGTTACAGAAGCAGGAGCAGGAAGCTATATAAGGAAGAAGATGCTTGTGTTAATGTCGCTAATCAAGTCAGAGTGGAAGTGGCTCATTCACAGTGTTTGGTGTGACAGTGTGAATACCCAGAGAGGGGGTGATAGTGCTAAATTTGCAAATGAATTCCAGTTCAGCTGTCTGCCTTTGTAATTGGTTTTTAAAATTATTTTGCAGAAGGATAGCTACTTTGAAATCCATTGCTGAATGTCCAGGGAAAGTGTTCCCCTACAAGGTTATTTTTGTTACCTTTCCTGACGTCTTATTTGTGTCCCTTTATCCTTTGGCGTAGCAACAGACTGGATTGGCCAATGTACATGGAAGAGGGGCATTGCTGGCACTTGATGGTATATATCACATTAGTAGATATGCAGGTGAATGAACCCCTGAGGATGTGGTTTATGTGGTTAGGTCCTGTGATGGTGCCGCTTGTATAGATGTGTGGACAAAGTTGGCAACAGGTTTGTTGCAGGGGTAGTTCCTGGATAAGCATTTCTGTGGTGCGTTGTGTGGCTGCTGGTGAATATTTGCTTCAGGCTAGGGGCAGTCTGTGGGCAAGGATTGGCTTTTTTTCCAAGGCCTGTGAGAGTGAGGGATCTTTTTCCAGGATTGCTTGTAGATTGTAATGATGTGCTGGAGGGGTTTTAGCTGGGACCATAGGGGACCTTTATTTACCTTGTTGGGGCTGTCCTGAAGCAGGTGACTTCTGTGTACTCATCTGGCTCTGTCGGTCTGTTTCCTCACTTCCCCAGGTGGGTAATTCAGTTTGAAGAATGCTGGGTAAAGAAGCGTAGAAACAAATTGACAGATCAGCCTGAGAATCCAAGTAGGTAATAGGACAAAGCAGCAAACAGATGAGGGAATGCAGTAGCAGCAGAAATTATTAAACAAAGAAGCGCATGGCTGCTATTTGTAGGATACCTGGGTTAGGACCCAGAGAAGTGGCTGGGACCAGGTGCCAGGGACCAGGCTGGGGAACTGGCCTAAGCCTGAAGAAGGGGATACGTAGCCCGAGAAAGGGTCTGGATTTTAAACTGGCCTGGAGAAGGGGCTGAAGACCCTGGACAGGACCAACCATTTGTTGAACCATGTTACCCTGGAAGGGGTTATTTCATGCATTCAACTAGACATGGTCAGAGGACTAAGCTGCTGAAAACCCACATGATGGGGACAGTGGCTCATCACAGGTGGGTGTGTTACATCACAGCATCTCACACCAAAGTCTTTCAGAATTGGCCCTTTACCTGCAAATGGATCTGTTAAAGACAGACTTCTTCTTTGCCTCTGAGCCCCACCAAAATCAGCGGAGTTCTACATGGGCATAGAGATTTGCCCGCAAGATAGCAGTCCTCAGTTCAGACCTGACTTATCGGGTGGCATATATGATACAAAGAGTAGAACTATGAAGCCTTGAGGTGGGATTAGACTTTCAGCAACACTATCACGTAGTTATAGAGTTGAGACATTAGCACATCCTGTTGATTCAATGCTTATTAAATATAATTCCAGATTTTACTCACTTTTCCTGGGCAAGCCTTAACGAGGGGGTTTAATAAATTAACTAGAAAAGAAAAGAACAACCGTGAGGTTATTCTGCTTTCTGACTGAGATCTCGTTTATTCCCTTAACTCTTGGGAAAGTATCAGTTTCAAGGGCTTTAGAACGAACTTTATACCAGGAACTGAGCAAGGATTTCAGCACCCGAGAAACATGACAGGGCAGGATTCTCACCTAGAGCCAGATCTGAACATAGCCTTGCTATGTTCAGAAACCTGCACTAAAAACCCCATCATATACTTCCCATCCAGGTCATCTAGAATCAGAGAGGGAAATCCATTGGCTATAGCATGCCTGAGCGGTAAAGAAGGCTGATGGCAGTTGAGAGAGGTAATTAGGGTGATTGAGTAAAACAAAGGGTAAGGCAGAATAATATCTTAGAATGCTACATTTTTACTTCCCATTTCTCCCAGTCTCTTTCAAACCACCTATATCTACAACCATTCAGCAGTGCTTTAGTACTGCTAGATTTAGGCCTGGTGTATGATTAAAATGTAGGATGACTTAGATATTGTGTTCAGGGGTTTGAAAAATCCACATTCCTGAACATCGTAGTTATGCCAAACTTACTGCTGGTGTAGATGCAGCTTGGCTTCACTACCTTCACTCAGGCTATGTCTAGACTGCAAGCCTCTTTCGAAAGAGGCTCTTTCGAAAGATACTTTCAAAAGAGCCTCTTTCGAAAGAGAGCGTCTAGACTGCACGTGGAACTTTCGAAAGAGCAAGCCGCTTTTTCGAAAGAAAGCACCCAGTGAGTCTGGATGCTCTCTTTCGAAGAAGCCCTATTTACATTCAAGAACGCCTTCTTTCGAAAGAAGCACTTTCGAAAGAAGGCGTTCTTCCTCGTGCAATGAGGTTTACCGCCGTCGAAAGAAAAGCCGCGTTCTTTCGATTTAATTTCGAAAGAACGCGGCTGCAGTCTAGACGCAGGTGAAGTTTTTTCGGAAAAAGGCTACTTTTCCCGAAAAAACCCCTGAGTCTGGACACAGCCTCAGTGAGGTGATAATTTTACAGCAATGAAAAAACTCATCTATCACTATAGACTGAGCCTAAACTATGGGGATATGCCCATCTAGCTACGTCACTAGAGCCATTTCACTATAGTTCCTATAACATAGAAATGGCCCACGTGTTACTATTCACAAGAGTTTTAAGGGGAAATCTTTCACAGAGACCTAGTAAGAAATATAAAACAGTGTTCCTTAAAAATAGATACATGATCATTAAAATGTTAGGAAATATAAGTTGCTTCTCAAAATATGGGACAATAGAGTAGATTCATTGCAGACATGTATTTTTTCTTCAGATTTTGATGAATAATCAACGTTCCCAATCACTATTTATCTCCTTTTTATATTTTAACAAGTAATTCTAGTCATAATTACATCATTTCATGATTTTGTAGAAAATTGGTATCTGCTGCAGTTAGGAGAATAGCACAATTCAACATCTACCTTAAGGAGAACTGTATTTTTTTGCTAAGTTTTATCTGGAAATGTTTGAATTTTAAATAGAGTTGCCTGCCTGTTAAAATTCATATGTATTGTGGATGTAGAACAAATACAAGTTGTGAATTCTACTTACATGAAATTAAAAACTCCTAAATAGTTACTGGTTGCTTCTATCATGGAGGCAATGCATAGGCACCATAGCTTTAAACATGGAACTTCTTTTTGTAGACCACTGGATTTTATGTGCTATTGTCTGTCAAGCGATCGGCCTAGGGAGAGGACAGATACAAAAGTGTAACCCAGGATGAATTAGGGTAGGACACATGAGAGAATAAAAATCCCTGTTCCTCTTTGAGAAAGAAATTCCCTCTGGTGTGGACAGAGGGATGTTGCGAGTAGATCTATGTGAAATTTGTACCCAAAACTATTTACAAATGTGAATCACTTTTGCTAGAGAGTTTTGATGGAATATGAAGAATCAGAATGTTCCGGTAATATCAAAACTGAATGTTTTGTTTTGACCTATTTTGTTTTATTTTGTTTCAATCTTGGGCATTTTGACAAAACTGAGGAGGACTAGATTTAAAAAAAAAAGGTGGTGGGGTGGAAGAAGGTGAAAGCAGCAACAGCCTCCCTTAAAACTTTTAGCCCAGGGATTAGGGCACTCATCGTGGATGTGGGTGACTTTGCCTGATGTGAGTCTCCTGCATTACAAGAGTATGACCCAGCCACTGAGCTGTGGAATAATCTGGAGCGGGTATTTCTTAATCTCACCTGTTGAATCTGTTCCATATTTTATAAGTATTTAAATGGGAACAGGGATGTCAATTTATGAATGTCTATGAAGTGCCACTGTAGATAGCCATGGGGCCAAGGGAAGGGAGTGACACTGATTCTATAGCCTGCTGGTTATGGCACTCAGGATGTGGAAGCCCCAATTAAGCATGGATAATAACACACACCCTACATATATTACTGAAATCATCTGTATGCCACTAATGTCAAAGGGCATGATGTACGATGCCACTGGATATAAACAGAAACATTGGCCCTAACGCCCCATAGAAATGGTTCTGAGAGTCTCCCATTGCTTCTTGAGCCCATTGATTTGCATAGCAGCTGCAGATGTTCCTGCCCAACAGCTTTGATCACTAGTCTCAATTTTAGCTCAGTCTTTCCTCATTCCAGTGGACCATTATTTGGTCCTTGCGCAGGTCACGTGGATTTGACATGCAAAACTCAGTGAAAGCGTTTGGAAGGGGGCACTGAGGACCCTATTGCTGGGGCTGTGATTATCAGTAGGAGGCCCTGGGGGTTGTAGTGCTGCAGTTAGAGCTGCAGTTCGCACAAGGGAGTACTGTGGGCCTGAGCATATTAAAAATTGGTGCCTGGTCACTGGTCGTTAGTTTGCACTGGGGCGGTGGATAGGGAACGCTGTTTTGGTTAACCTTTCCTTTGTGTAACCTTTCCTCTTAACAAAATACTTAGTTAACGATCTGCCTTACGGATCATAAACCATACAAGCATCAATGAATTTTTTGAAGGATACTATAAGTTATGTCTAGAAATGCACTCTACATATACAGTAACAACTGAAACTGTGTCATTTATACAACATCTGTTTACAAATACGGAGTTTTCTTCCTACATTTTTAATCTGATATTATTATTAAGTGTCGTGCAGGGCATTTTCTGGGTACTAGTCTAAACATGTGTACCTGGCAGTATTCTATGTACAACCATGTATATATGTATTACTGCATATAAACGGTAAATCACTTCCCAAATATAAACCTCCCCATTTTATGAATTAGTTAAGAGAAAAGTTGTACAAAGCCACTTCAGGCAGAGTTGGAGATAGAACTCTGCTTGCCAGTGAGGCCAATCTGGGATTTACGCATTAATCCATGTCCTGAAGAATGGACATGCCAAACAATGTGTGCTTTGATTATTGTCTGACTAGCAACACTCCCTTCTTACAGCTGGGGAAAGATTCCAGGATTCCAGATAGTTGTATAATGCCCTGGTGAAATGTGTGCCAGGTACCCCTCTAACAGCTAGTGCACCGAAAGGAACGCCATTATGATTGTAGCCCAAGTAGTAGAATATTTAAATATCCAGCATTCAGACAGGCTGGCAGTCTGGATGTAGGGAACTATGATCGACTATAGTACGATTTTTGTTTTCCCAAGTTTTTTTTAATGGTATGTTAACTCACATACTGATCTCAGTGCCTCGGGGTTACAAATGTATGGGTAGGCATGAAGGCTAGAGTATGGACATCGGCAAAGCCTCCTCCCATATCTGAAGAAATCTTCTGGCCCTCAATGGGAGATAAGCCAGACCTAGAGAGATAAAAGGGGTCCATTTGATTGAGGTGAGTGAGATTGGGGAATTCAGGTTTGGAGGAAAGGAAAGGAAGGACTGCTAAGATTTCACTGCAGAGAACAAAGTAGTTTTACCATCTTTAATGCTTTCTTACATTAGGGTTAACCCCAGAAACTAACATCCAGACCAAGCCACTGGGTTTGGGGCTGGGCAGATCAGTGAACCTGGAGAGGAGGATTCTCCTACCTAAAACATTAAGTTTCTGCGGAGCTGCTCCACAATGGATCCTGCAATCTATTCTCTACAATCCATCCCCAAAGCATGAGAAAACTTGAGCATCTGTGTAGCACTCATCCCTATGCCCACCCATGCTCCATCCCAGTGCACTGCAGGAAAGGGAAGTCTCCAAGAAGCAAGGGTGCCATGCTGATGAGGGACCACCCACCACCTCCATGCAGGCCCCCGAACTCACAGGGGAAGGAGACCAATTCTATTTCTAGAGAACCCTGCTGAAGCCACAGAAAAAGGGGTAGGATTTGCTGCGACATATTAAAATAAAACCACCAAGAGAAAAAGTTGGGAGTTGGGTATTTTGTGTGTGTGGGAGACAGAGAGACAGAATTTGTAGCCTGAGGAATATTGTCACCTCTTTTTTGTTTTTTGGAGGTTGTTCTCCTGTGATTTTTAATTAAACTTCCCTTTGGCACAGAGAGCGCAGTGAACTATTTTTCTTTCTTGAAGTTTCCCTAGATTGTCTCAGCTTTAATTACCTTTGTAGGATTTAAAATAAGCCATTTCAAACCTTCATCAGATCATGTTTACTACAGAAGGAAATGACAAAGAGATCTGCAATGATATCGTCTTAAAACTCAGTATCAGAGGGGTAGCCGTGTTAGTCTGGTTCTGCAAAAGTGATGAGGAGTCCTGTGGCACCTCACAGACTAACAGATTTATTGGAGCATAAGTTTTCATGAGCAAAGACCCACTTTATCAATTGACTGAATTGACCTAGTTGTCTCCAGCCTTACTCTTGATTGGTAACTGAATTGACCTCGTTATCTCTAGCTTTACTGTCAATTGGTACTCTTTTCTTATGCCTGTATATTGATACCTGCCTCAGGAATTTCTACTACATGCATCTGACGAAGTGGGTCTTTGCTCATAATAGCTTATGCTCCAATCAATCAGTTAGTCTATAAGGTGCCACAGGACTCCTCGTTTCTTAAAACTCATAATTTTTGTTTGAAATACATTTTAAACATAGTTAAGGAAACATCCCCCAGCGTCATGTGCCAACAAGTTCTTTGGCCATGTTTAATAGTGTTTCGTTTCTTTTTAACTGAATAACAGTTGTCAAGTCTGCTATTCCAATACTATTCAGTTTTTGCTGGGAATATTATTGCGTTGAAATGAGCCTCTGCTCTGCTGCCCATCTAATACCTTATTACTCTCACAAAGAGAATTTCTGAGCAGTTTGCATAAATGTTTTTCCAACCATAATGCAGCTTCAGAACTTCAGCAAAAGAGCTAAATGGTAAGTTAACAATTTCTGTTCATTGTTGGTAGGAACACTGTGTGTGCCAGGACTCTCATCAGGTTTATTTTGTGTTTACTAGCAGATAAATTAAAAAAAAAGTAGCATATATGATGGATGTGAAGGGGGGAATAAATATGAAGACACAAATAAATACAAAGGTCACAATGAGTTCATATACTATTTAAGTAGCTTGATCCCAATCGAAGAGTCATTGTCATAAATTGTAGATAATGTTATAAGCCACTGAAGACACCCTATCAGTAATACAGGCTTGCAATATGGAAGGGAGTGTGTGTCACAAGATGAACAATGTCATCTCTGTAATTTCCTGTTATTGACCAGAGTAGTGCTGGCAGGTTTGTAACAAGCACAGTCAAATTGCAGGAGGTCTTGGAATAAGGATAATCATGTAATACTTGGAAGAAAACACATTGTGAATCATTTTACAGCAGAGAAGTGCCCCATCTACAGTAATGAGCCCCTTTGCATAAAGTGCTTTTCTGCTGACTGAACCGGTGGCAGTTTCATATGCACTGCTGAAGTTCGCAGCCACACATAGTGAAAGTAATTTGTTTTTAAAATGGTTTTGTTATATAGATATTTTCAGCTAGGCTCAGTTCAGAGGCCCATCATAACTCATCAGCCACCTACTGTGCAGTTAGAGCTAAGTTTTCCCATTTTGGGGAGAGCGGGGAGGAGGTTTGGTATAAATCTGAAAAATCTATGCAAGGAATTGCTTCCCAACATTGTATTCTCTAGATGGCTAAGCGAATTTAAAGGGGTGGGTGGGTGTTTGTGACTAAGGTGGCAATATTAATACTATTGTTGGATTCAGACCAGTGATCCTATTTTTTTTTAATTTCATCCATTGCCTAGAATCCATAACAAACAGCCAATCAGGAAGTGGGGTTAAAAGATGACTGGCTTTTTACTGATTCATTTATACCTAATCAGAGTACGGGATAAAGAAAATAGTAGACTCAAACTTTTCAGGAACCTAACAGAAAATTGCACATGCAATTGTTTCTTTTGCATTCTAGCATACATTAGCATGTGAATTTATCCATGTTTTTTGCATACACCCATGAATATTTTTCAGTTGCAATTGCTTGTTTGCAGAAAGGTATTTTGGGTGTACAATTGAGATGCTGAACAGAGACTAAACAGATTAGAACTGTTTAGAGAAGAGGCAAATAACAGCAGCCATGGAAGAGAGATTCAAAATAATGAGTGGTATAAAAATAAATAGTGCACTTCCTTTCCTCCCCTTTTCCTAGTATAAGATACAGGGGTTATTCACCAAACAGAAAGGCAGTACATTTAAAACTGATGAAAGGGATTACTACAAAATGCATAAGTAACCTGGACAACTTGCTGTCACAAGACTGAGGCCAAGAAATTAGTAAGAGGCACAAAACAATTTCACATGTAGGTGAATTTTAAAAAGTGGGGTATTAAGACATTTTTATGACAGACTTGTAACCTCATGTTTAAAGGCATAAGTCAATCACTAATTGGAGTAGGAATCAGCTTGTATGGGCACACAATTTCATGCTTGCCGGCGGTGGGGTTTCTCGTGCTACTGATACTGTCACAGAAAGGATACAGTCTGATCTGGCATGGTATTACACACATTTCTAAGAATTGTGTTGGTTTAACTCTGCACAGAACTTCAGCATTGTAAGCAGGCACTACTTCCTCATCCTATGATCAGCGGGGGTTTGTATTAGCATTCCCTACATCAGATGTACATGCCTTTTAACTCCTTAAAGGATCATTAGAATATAAAAAATTGTTGCCAGTTCAAATCTGACCAATTTTGCTTCCTTCTGCCACATATCCTACTTTGTTCAAGTGAGCACATCTCACTGCACATTCTGATTAGAAAACCTGCCTACAGAACTAATAGGATTCTGTGATTATCTACATGAGACACAGCGTACTTTGATCACCTGCATTATTTTTTTCATGCCTGACAAAATGTAGGCATATCACTCATTATTTGTATAAAGTCTGCATGAAAGGTTAGAGAACAAGACTATTGTTTTCCCCTCCTTTCCCCCACATTTCTTGTTGCTTAAAGGGACATCATCACATGAAAAATCACATTTCTGACAGAATATTTTGCATCTGTTATCATTACAGATAAGATTAATAAAATTGAAAGAAGCCATTTGAAAGGGGGGAAGATTTTTTTCTCCATTTTTCAATTTATTCATTTTATACATTTGACAGCATTTTGTGAATAGGTAGTTTGACAATTTTCCTGCATAGTCAATTAGATAGGAAGAAGATGGCTAACTAGAAAACCCTTTATGAATATTGGGAGGAGAACAGACAAATCCTAATATATTTTATCTCAGAGGAGTAGTCATGTTAGTCTGTAACTGTAAGGTCCTGTGGCACCTTAGAGACGAACCAAAATATATACCGTCATGAGCTTTCGTGGGCAAAACCCACTTCATCAGATGAATTGGAGTAGAAGTGAGTTTTGCTGATGTCAACATACTCACCGCAGTGTCTTGCACGTACTAAGGTCAGCAGGGGCTGCTCTCCCATCTTACATTGGCTACTCTTCTTTTCCTGATAAAGTGTCATCGTTGATGGAAATGCTCTCGGAGATTGATTTATTCTGTCTACAGCAGATACGATAAATCAATGTCTGGTGAATTGATCTCTGCAGTGTCGATCCACGTGTAGTGTACACAAGACATGAGTGCCTTGCTCTGCAGCCTCTTCATTATGAGATCTTGGGCAAATTGCTTAGTTTCTCAGTTCCCTGTCTATAAAATAGGGGGCAGTAGCTCTTCCCTACTTCAGCTGGGTTTTCTAACGATAATACATTAAAGCTTGCAGATAGGCATTTTGGGCATGCAGTTGAGATGCTGAACTGAGAAATTAATCTCCATGCATCTGACAAAGTGTTTTTTACCTACAGAAGTTTATGCCCAAATAAATATATTATTTAAGGTGTCACAGGATGCCTCATTCTTTCTGCAGATACAGATTAACACACCTAGCCCTCTGATATATTAAAGCTTGCAGAAGTATTCGTATGGGATAATAATGGCCCATATTATACCTTAAAACTTGTCTTGCACAGAGAAATTGTACCTTTTTAGCTACATCGGTATCTTAAGGCATACAGTCCCCCAGTGTGGATGCAGTTATTCCGATATGGAGGTTCTTATACTGGTATAGTTTACTGCTGAATAGGAAGGGGAATAAACTTTTAAAAAGTGGACATCAAATCCTAGTGCGGAAAATAGAAAGGAGCATAAACATTGTCAAATTAAATGTAAAATATTTAATAAGAAAAGCCAAAAAGGAGTTTGATGAACAAGTCTTGCCAAAAATTCTAAAAGTAATAGCAAAATGTTTTTTTTTTAGTACATCAGAGGCAGGAAGCCAACTAAACAACCATTCCTTTGCTTCAGTCTTCACGACTGAGGATATTGGGGAAATTCCCATACCTGAGCCATTCTTTTTAGGTAACAAATCTGAGGTGTCGCAGATTGAGGTGTCATTAGAGGAGGTTTTGGAATAAATTGATAAACTTAACAGTAATAAATCACCAGGACCAGATGACATTCACCCAAGAGTTCTGCAAAAACTCAAATGTGAAATTGCAGAACTAACAACTGTGGTTTGTAACCTGTCTTTTAAATCAGCTTCAGCACCTAATGGTTGGAAGATAGCAAATGTGACCAATATTTAAAAAGAGTTCTAGAGGTAATCCTAGCAATTACAGACTGGTAAATCGAATGTCAGTACCAAGCAAGTTAACTGAAACTATAGTAAACAATAAAATTGTCAGACACATGGAGGAATATAATTTGTTGGGGGAAGATCAACATGGTAAAGGGAAATCATGCCTTACTAATCTACTAGAGTTCTTTGAGGGGATCAAGAAACATGTGGATAAGGGGGATCCAGTGGATATAGTATACTTAGATTTCCAGAAAGCCTTTGACAAGGTCCCTCAGCAAAGGCTCTGAAGTAAAGTAAGTTGTCATGGGATAAGAGGCAAGGTCCTCTCATGGATTGATAACTGGTTAAAAGACAGAAAACAAAGGGTCGGAATAAATGGTAAGTTTTCAGAGTGGAGAGAGGAAACTTGGGGTCCCCCAAGGGTCTGTCCTGGGACCAATCCTATTCAACTTATTTATAAATTATCTAGAGAAATGGATAAACAGTGAGATGGCAACATTTGAAGGTGATACCAAACTACTCAAGATAGTTAAGATCAAAGCAGACTGTGAAGAGCTTCAGAAAGATCTCATAAAACTAAGAGTGTGTCTAGACTACAGGTTTTTTTTTTAAACATTTGCCTTTTCTCAAAAAAACTTCCCCTGTGTCTAGACTGCTGCCGCATTCTTTTGAAAGTAAATTGAAAGAACGCAGCAGTTTTTTCGACTGTGGAAAACCTCGTTTTACGAGGAAGAAAGCATTTTTTCGAAAGTGCTCTTTCGAAAAAAGATGTTATGTAATGCAAACTGTGCTTTTTTGAAAGAGAGCATCCAGACTGCCTGGGTACTCTCTTTCGAAAAAGTGGCTTTCTTTTTTGAAAGCACTGGTTGTAGTCTAGATACTCTTTTTCGAAAGAGGCTTGCAGTCTAGACATAGCCTAGATGATCGGGCAACAAAATGGCAAAATTAAATTTAATGTTGATAAATGTAATGTAATGCACATTGTAATAAATAATCCCAACTATAGTTACAATATGATGGAGAATAATTTAGCTACAACTACTCAAGAGAGAGATCGTGGAGTCACTGTGGAGAGTTCTCTGAAAACATCCACTCAATGTGCAGCGGCAGTCAAAAAAGCAAATAGAATGTTAGGAATCATTAAAAAAGGGATAGAGAATAAGACAGAAAATATCTTATTGCCTCTATATAAAACCATGGTATGCCCATATCTAGAATACTGAGTACAGATGTGGTCTCCTCATCTTAAAAAAGATATACTAACATTGGAAAAGGTTCAGAAAATGGCAACAAAAATGATTAGGGGTTTGGAACAGGTCCCATATGAAGAGAGATTAAAAAGACTGGGGCTTTCCATGTTAGAAAAGAGGAGACTAAGAGGGGATATGATAGAGGTCTATAAAGTCATGACTGGTGGAGTAAAAGTGAATAAGGAAAAGTTATTTACTTATTCCCACAATATACGAACTAGAGGTCACCAAATTAAATTAATAGGCATCAGGTTTAAAACAAGCAAAAGAAAGTTTTTCTTCACTCAGTGCACAGTCAACAGTTGAACTCCTTGTCAGAGGATGTGGTGAAGACTAGGACTTTAACAGCGTTCAAAAAGAGCTTGATAGATTCATGGAGTTTAGGTCCATCAATGGCTATTAGCTAGGATGGGTAGGAATGGTGTCCCCTGCCTCTGTTTGTCTGGCAATGCGTGACAGGAGAGGATTACCAGCTGTGTTCCCTCCCTCTGGGGCATCTAGTATTGGCAACCATTGGCAGACAAGATACTGGGCTAGATGGACTGTTGGTCTGACCCAGTATGGCCGTTCTTATGCTCTTATGCTAGTATAAGCTGTCTGTATGCTTCTCTAAGGGTGTGTCTAGACTATAGGGTTTTTTTTTTTTAAAGTAGCCTTTTTTTCGAAAAAATGTTCCCTGTGTCTAGACTGCTGCCACGTTCTTTTGAAAATAAATCGAAAGAATGCAGCATTTTTTTCAACCACGGAAAACCTTGTTTTACAAGGAATAACACCTTTTTTCGAAAGTGTTCTTTCAAAAAAAGGTGCTATGTAATGCAAACTGTGCTTTTTTGAAAGAGAGCATCCAGACTACCTGGGTTACCTCTTTAAAAAAAGTGGCTTGCTTTTTTGAAAGTACTGGTTGTAGTCTTGACGCTCTTTTTTGAAAGAGGCTATTTCGAAAGTATCTTTCAAAAAAGCCTCTTTTGAAAGAGGCTTGTAGTCTAGATGTAGCCTATCTGTCTGTTCTAGGGGTTATACAGGGTAGAATATTTCAGAGAACATTAGTTGTACCAGTACAACAACTGTGTGTAGATCAATCCATAGATAGACAGCATTATATTAATGATTATATTTGATTGTTAAGTTGGATTGCATGAACTGGTGAAAATAAACTTTTAGGATATCTGATAACAATGGTGAGGCTACAACATTAAAATATCTTGACAGTCTCATTTTGTTGCCTTCTGCACTAAGCACTTTCCATTCTTCTCAGCTTTCTCATGTCTGTTAGGCTATGTCTAGCCTTGTGATTCTTCCGGTGCATTATCTTTCAATGAAAGCAAAAGAGATTAGAGATTAGAGGAAAGCAAAGTGTTCAAAATGAAAGAATTAAATGAAATGTTAAGCTGTATGAATATGGTTCCTGTTTTGTCTCTTCAACACCAAAAGTACTTCCTGAAAAATCAAGAGAGCTGTGTTTTGTATATACAATAGAACCCTTAATATCTTCTCTTCATCCTCCCACTATAGGGCTAGAGTTTCTCAATCATTTGGTCAGTAGAGAGAAGAAAATCAGAGATAAAGTTAAATGTGAAATGAATTAAAAACAGCCCTGGCTCCCTAGGCTAGCTAATTATTTGTGTTTTATTTTTTCCACGATATTTCTGTGTGAAGAGCAACTGTGTATTTGTTAGCAATGTCAAGAGTGAAAAAGGGCGCGGTTATAATGAGACACCCTGCCTATCAGGAGCGAGAGAAGCACCCCCAGAAAAGCCTAGCTCTCAGGACACATTGTAGCATGGATTAGTGTCTTTCTTTTTAATTCACTGTGATTTTTTAAAAAAATTGCAATATCTGTTTATTAAAGGTATTTTAAATGGTAAACTTTGGAAATGAGTTATTTTCAACTATTACATTTTTTGAAAAATATAACTGTCTCTCTGATCACACAAAAAGCTCTGCAGGGATATGGGTTTATCTTTATGGACCTCAGTGAAAGACTGGCTCCCAAATTAAAACAGTTTGCCAGGTAAAACTCCCGAATCATACACAATATTATGTGTCAAGAGGTATCTGATAATTGGTGTCTCTGTAGGAAGGTTTATACCACTACAATACACATATGTACTACTGCTATCATTTACATAGATAATATGCATACCCAGGCATAAAATAATTGGAGGACTGGCTAGGAGGGATCTTAAATATGTCAGTAATTTATGCAAGCTAGCCGCAACCTCTGTCTCTTGTGTAATCAGGCCAAGGTGCACCATCTGTAGCTGTGCCTTTGAAACAGATATGGCTCAAATGGAGCCAAGTACTCAATAGCAGGCTGGTATTTAAATGCGGCAAGAATTGATAATTTTTTTTTCCAACCCAAAGTTGTTTGTTTAAATATTCCGGATGTCCTTTAAAGTTCATTCTATCAAAATCCAACAACTGTCAAAAAAAGATGATCTGAAACTGGTATTGTGTCTCATGAGAGAGCAGCTTATATGTTTAGTTTTTAAATAGCTTTTCATTTTTTATTTTACTTTTTCTTAGTTGATAACTTTCTAAAACCATTCTGGAAAGGAGGAGGCTTACTGTTATGAAAACCCACTGCATGATACATACCTGTTGTTACTGGCCTATTTCAGAAGGAAACATTACTTAGAGGATAGAATACAGAACTAGGAGACCAGAGCTCTTGAATTCTAATTCTTGCATTGCTGTTGATTTTAGCTTTGCCTTCACTACAAATGTTTAACTGGTATAGCTCTATCAGCAGAACCAGGGTTTGGCAAAATAACTCTGTATACTAGGGCATGTAGCTTTTTTTACACCCTTCACCAACAAAACTGCTGACAAAACTTGATACCTGGCTTCTGGACAGCCCTTAGTCAAATCAGTTGGATCCCAAATTAGCAGAGTTTAAGTACTAATTTTTATGGGATTTAAAAATGTGCTTCAGTTTAACATATTATTAAGTACTTTGCTGAATGGGGGCCTCTCTTAGTTTCACCATTGGTACAATAGTACTTATGCATTTAAGTCATTGGGGTACTGTAGGGATTAATTAATGTTTGTGTAACACTTGGAAAGTGATGTTAGGTGTGTCTTTTTGGTGGAAGATTTACTCAGTGTTACTGTTATTTGTTTTGGTCCACCAGTTTGAAAATGCAAATATAGAGTGAGTTCTTCTAGGCTACGTCTATATTGCACCCCTTTTTCGTAAAAGGGATGCAAATTAGACGTATCGCAATTGCTAATGAAGCGGGGATTTAAATCTCCCCCGCTTCATTAGCATAAAAATGGCTGCTGCTTTTTTTCGGCACTGAGCTTTGCCGGAAAAAAGCGCCAGTCTAGACACGGATCTTTCGGAAAATAAAGCCTTTTCTGAAAGATCCCTTATCCCTTATTTTAAGAGGGATAAGGGATCTTTTGGAAAAGGCTTTATTTTCCGAAAGATCCGCGTCTAGACTGGCGCTTTTTTCCGGCAAAGCCCTGTGCCGAAAAAAAGCGGCAGCCATTTTTAAGCTAATGAAGCGGGGGAGATTTAAATCCCCGCTTCATTAGCAATTGCGATACGTCTAATTTGCATCCCTTTTACGAAAAAGGGGTGCAATGTAGACGTAGCCCTAGTGTTTGCAGTGACTGTTTTTAGCCACCCACCAGCAGTTTCATCAGCAGAATGAAGTGTCCTAAGGCCACCATGAAATCCTGTCAGTTGGCACTCATCCAAAACATGCACTGTTATATGAATGGTGATACCTATCTCCTAGAGCTGGATGGGACCTCGAAAGGTCATTGAGTCCAGTCCCCTGCCTTCACAGCAGGACCAAGTATCATCCCTAACAGATGTTTTTGCCCCAGATTCCTAAATGGCCTCCTCAAGGATTGAACTCACAACCCTGGGTTTAGCAGGCCAATGCTCAAACCACTGTTGATGTATGAAAGCCACAGTGATGAAATGTGTCATCATGGAGGCCCCACATGTAGAGGCTGGCTGCGCATATTCTGTGACTGGTTCAGAACCTGTTCAGCGGAGTCCAAAAGTGATGAGCCAGGTCAAAGCCAGGTGATCAAATAATCGGATCAGAGACAAGATCTGTAGCTGCCCACTCATCTCACCATAAAGTTGTGGCTGATAGACTCCAGTCTGATAGCTGAGATCCGAATGGATGCCTTAATGTAAGATATACCCTGATGTGACTGAAAATGTCCATATACAATGGAACCTGGATTGATATGTTATTTTTCCATCAGTCTGGCTATAGACTCTCTGTGACATATGTGTGGGCCTATGAAAAAATGCTTACATGAAGAGAAATTGAAAAGATTAGGGCTTTTTACCTCAGAGAGATACCCTACATACAGTTTTCAAAACCACTTAAAAGTCCCATTTTCAAGAGATTTAGGCATTAGGGGAATGGTGTTTGTAAAGAGCCAAGCACAATGATCCATGAACAGGCCTCTTAAGTGTGATCACAACACCAGTAATAATTAATAATAACAGGTCTATATCTCACCAAAAATCAATGAGAGGTCTTAGGTGTTTTTGGAAATTTTATTTGAGATGATTAAGGAGGCACATGATGACAAAATAGTAAATGTTTAGAGAAGATAGGTTGAATAAAGTTCCTAATCTACCTCCTAAATGGAGTGGAAAATTGGCAAATTTGAAATGGACGAAAGGAAATATTTTTTACATAAAATGCGCAATTAGACCATGGAAATTATTTTCACAAGATGTCATTGAGGCCAAAAGCTTAACAGAGTTCAGGAAAAGATTCCAAATGTATATGGATAACCTGAATATTCAGAATTTTAACGGTAAATATATATAAAAACACTCTGAGAACTTTGGAGAGGATGTTATGAAAGCTTCCTGGCATACACCAACCTCTGTTTAACAGTAGATAGGAGGAAATTTTTTCAGCAAGAAACTTATCATTATTGACTAATCAAGGGTTCCTTCATCTGAAGTAGCTGGCAGTGAATATTGTCAGAGGTAGAACAAGGGACTACAAAGTCAATTGCTCTGGCAGTTTCTATATATGACAGTTTTGTAGCTCTTGACCTGCTGCTTCCTCCATTCCTGCCACCAATTCTGAAAACAAGTCTTGCCATGTCCCTACCACTGTCATCACATTAAAGCATTAAAGATACACATGCTAATTAAATCCTAAACTGGATCAAAAATTTTGGGATCTTCTTGTGTTCCCTAGTAATTACAAAAATGAAAAGGGGCCTCCCGGCTGTGGAGTGGTTTTTGTTTGTTTGGGGGTCCTGTGTGTCAGTTTGACTAGGTAACACCACAAACAGAACAAGCATGCAGCACTGTGGGGCTGGCATACACATCTCCAGACTTTAAAAAAAGATGAATGATATTTCAGCCTGTCCCTCTGGGACCATCTCTAAACTTTCAGCTTGATCTAGGCAGCTGTAAGTGCTTTAAGTAATCTCAGTCTGTCATTTCAACCATCTCTCTCTCAATTGTCCTTTTGTTGATTGCTAAATTGTTCCACTTCATTGTTCTCCTTTTAAAAATGGCATTTCTGTATTTCATTGCCTATTATCTTATCATTTCTCCCCCCCCTTGTCTAACTCTTTCCCTTGCTGTCCACAGAAGCTGCTTTTGCATAAGTAGCATTATTACTCTTTATGATTTACGATACATAACACTTATAGGACTCAGTACCATTGTACTAGGTGTTGCACAAAGCAGGGTGGTGCGGTAGGTACAGCACTGCAATAGAAATGAGAAGCCCTGGGCTCCATGCCCTTTTCACCCACCAACTATTCTGTTGCCTTGCTTAAGTTACTTAATGTCTTGTTCTTTAGTTTCCCTGCCACCTTTAATCTGTCTTGTCTGTTTACTTTGTCACTGCCTTAAAGAGCTGATGTTCTCATACTTTATATAATGCATACCAAAAATTGGCTCAAATCTCAGGGAAGTACTAAGGTATGTTCTATAGGATACCAGAACGCTTGGATGTGGCCTTAAATTTCTAATACAAGTAATGTCACATAACCAAGAGATTAGCTCTCTCCAAAGCCCTGTGGTCTTCCCCTTGCCTTGTCTATATTTTGGGCACCTATCATCTTACCAATCCAATTTTTATTTTCTTTATATTTTTTCAGTTTGAAGCTGTACTTGAAAACAATACAGTGGACCAAAATTCTCTTGATTTTCAGAGTGCTGCTGGGACAACTTTATGAAAAAGAGGATTCCTTATGGCATTCCAAGTCAAACACCCAAAAATATAAGGCATCTGAAATCACTAGTTACATCTGAAAATCTTGGCTATAATACAATATATAGTATATATTCAGTTTGTCATGAAGGGGCATGGGGCAAAAGAGTCAAAAGGGATTGTCTTACTATGAAGCACAAAGAATTTATTGACGGGTTCTACTTTACTGTCACTTCAGGCAGTGTGATCTAGTGGAAAGAGCCCATAATTAGCAGCTTAATTCAGGCATACGTAAATTCTGGCACTGATATTGATATACTGATTGGTCCTGAGCAAATTGCTTAACCTTGATTTTATTTCCCCAGATTCCCATTATCTATCTTATCGACATCCATCCACCGATACACATAAACTATGTCTAATTTTGAAAATATATTTCCAGATATCTTACATGAAGGTTTTTGAATGACTACCCAGATTGCTCTTAACTTACAAGTTCTGTAAATTATTTGGAGAAGCTGCATTATCAAGATATTAACATATGAAATGCATTAGTCCGATCAGTTCAGTGCCAGATAAAATTAAAATAAAGCTTACTGCATAGAGATAGATTGTTATCTAACGGCTAAAAATTAACCCCAAAATATATAAATTAAACTATTTCAGAAATGCAACCCCCCCATCCCATAAAAGCAAGTATTCACACTGGGAATCTTATGCATTGCCCTAATACACCAGGTTGAATTGATTGCCAGCATTTTAAAAGAATAAAATGGGAATAATAATATTCACATGTGAATAATAATTTTAAAAAACCCATGCATTTCTTCCCTGTAATTAAATCACTAATCATGCCAAATCTATTGAATTACTATTCTCAGGAGTTGTGTACACGATGATAATAATACTTCAGTCTATGTATCGTTAAACATGGACTTTTCTCATAGGTCCATTGTTAGGGAATGCTCAAGTTTTGACAGTTATTCAAAGGAGGAAAAGAAAGAAAGCAATTCGTGAGAGCTGCATATTAGAAGCCATTTGAGTTCAGTCACTTTCAGTCACAAAATACATTTGGAAAAAATTGTTTTATTAAGTAAATAATTCAGAGCCCACTGTACATAAGACAACTGGTAATAGTTAACATGCATTTCATGTCAATAGAGTTAGGATGAGAAGCACACATGTGATATCCCCAGTTGACTTCAGAAGCAAGAACCATAAACTCTCTGAGCCTGGATCTGTTACTCCAGGGACTTTTTATCCTGCTGTAGCAGAGGAAAGAGGCCTTAGCTGCAGCATAACTGATAGTCACACCTTCTGGTACAGTACCATTACATAGTCTGTGATAGGGTTCCCTAAGGAAGATGTTTTTATCTCTCTTGTCTCATTGTCATTTCAGAGTTTTCAGATTGTGTTTAGATAGCTGCAGATATGTTTCCTTTTATTTTTATTTCTGTGACATCTTCTATTTAGCAATGGTTAAGACACAACTGAACAATATCCTGAATGATGAGCATATCAATGAGCAAAAAAAAAAAAAAAAAAAAAAAGTTAAACATTCCTCACCAGCTTTGATTTGAATAAGAGATGTGTATCTACCATGGAAGTGAATCAAATTTATAATGTGGTTACATTGTTTAAAGAAAAGGAATAATTGTCAGTACTGTTTTATTAAAATGTAATCGATGAATAGCACTGTGGATAATTCTAACATTTCTGTATTTAGAGAAAGCAGCCTTTCCAATGTGTTGGAATATTAAAATGTCATCACTTGGAATTACCAAGGTGGTTGTTTATACAGGTTGAAACTCTCTTAACCAAGATTCTCTGGTCCAGCAACATCCATGGTCCGGCACGGTTGTTGCAGGACCAGAGAGTCTTGATGGTTGGCCAGCAGCTGAGAGTGGCCTGCTGCTGCTAGCTGATGGCAGGGCCGCCCAGCACATGGCAGCAGGCTTGGGAGACCTGGTGCATGGCTGCCTTGTGGGGCTGGGAGCTGTGGTAACTGTGTCTTGGTGGGACAGGGAGACACAGCAGCAGTGACTTGATGGGGCAGGAAGCCGTGGCGTGCAGCAGCAGCTGCCCGGTGGGTCCCAGGGACATGGCACATGGCTCCCTGGTGGTCCCAGATCTCCAGCGCACCTCAGCTTGGTGGGTCCGGGAGCTGCAGTGCATGGCTGCTCGGTGCATTGGGAGGAATTGAAGGTCCCCTCCCCACTCTCCCCCGATTTGTATGGGAACATTTCTGGCCGTTCCCCTGTGTCTGGGAGTGAGGGGAAAGTGCACAGTTTGCTGCATTCCTCTCTCTGCCTGGAGAGCACAGGAAGCAAACAAACCTGGACCTGCCCCTGATGGGGGACATGCACCCTTCCCCCAGCTGTGCCTACTGGAGCTGCAGTGGCCATGGCCACTTCTTGCCTAGCCCCAATCTGCTGCAGTAAGAGGGGGCTGGGGTTGTCCTCTCTCTCTGGAACAGCCTGCATACTGAACCCCTCATCCCCAGCTGCACCCCAGATTTATAATTCTGATGAAGCATGGACATTTTCATTTTATTTTCCAAAACAAAACAAAAATTAATTGAGCTAAGAACTCATGTAAATCTTCTAGTTATGACATATTTGTCTTTCACCGCTGGTATTAGCAGACCCAAATATCTGTTTGACTTCTGTGCTTGCTGAATTAATGTACAGCACACTTCACTGATTAAAGCCTAATCTTGTGAGTGCGTGTGAGTGAAAGGAACATGATATAACTGACGAAGGAAATTATGGCTAAATACACATGTCTTTAAAAGGCAGAGACGCATTGATTAGCTTTCTGTACAGATAAAGAATGTGGAATGGGTTGATGTAGATGAAACTGATAATAGTATATCAGCATGAGGTCCATTCACTTTCCTAACTTAAGGGGGGGAGGGAAGACACATGTAATGATCAATTCAGGGTAATAGAAATGTTGGAGCTCACTGGTTTGGGATGAGGGATTTTGTCAGACCAAGGAAGGTCATTTCTGACCTCTTCCCCCTGCCTGGCCACCCCACTGTGCTTCCCGGTTCCCCCAGCAACCCAGCTGGGATGTGCACCAGCCTTCCTGACTCCCCTCCCCTGCACAGCTGAGCCGTGTGCTGGCTTTGCTGCCCTCTACCCCCAGTAGCCCAGCTGAGCCATGTGCTGGGCTTCCTAGCTCTTGCCCTCCCATGGCAGTATGGTAGCTTCCCAGCTCCTGGCCCCCCAGCAGGGGCATGCACCAGCCTCCAAGACCCACCATTCCCTCTCAGTGCATCGGGACTCTCTGATCCTGGAACATCTGTGGTCTGGCAGGATCACAGATGTTGCCGGACCAGAATGTCCCAGAATCTAGGGCTGCAACCTGTAGTCAGTTTGTGGAAATTGATTTTGCTGGGTAACAAAAAAGTCACCTATTAAAATTCCTTACTCTAATTATTTTTGTTTATTCAAATTCTGTTTGTTAATTCCAGCATTCCTGTGACAATGCTCGTAAGAGTGTTCAATTGCACATTGACAATTTTCATATTTTCACCTTCTGCCCATACTGGCATGCAATAGTCAACTGTGAGAAGATGAGGACCAAGATTGCTGTCCAAAAGGTGTGAGCAGCTACTTTTGGATTATATTGTATCGTGCATTTATCTTGGTAATAATTTTCTCGAGTTGTGGGTAGCTTGTGAGGCTGTGATACAGAATCATTCTAAGATAGTTCAGGAAATCTTAATTTCTGAGGTTGATGATGTAGAAAATGACATTCGGATACTTGTTTGCATGCTGGCTGATTAGGTGGGAAGCAGAAAAAAACTGTTTTCCAACAGTTTGATTAGAGTCACCAAAATCCATTATCTTTAGTATTTCAAGATTTTCTGTAAGGATACATCCCACTCAGATAAAAGTGCTCATTTGGATGGATACCCACATTTCTGTGACTGGATCTCCGATTTTTTTGGATATAAAAGTGCACCTATTACCAAATGTGTAGGTACAAATAAAGTGTTCACAAAACTTTAGGTATCTAAAGGGTACGTCTACACTGCAACACTATTTCAAATTAACTAAGTCCACGTCTACACAGCAGGCAGTTATTTTGAAATAGTGTCAAAATACTGTCAAGCTAGAGGACTTCTTACTCTGACTCCTGTAACCCTCAGGCTATGTCTACACTGCAGGCTTCTTGCACAGTAACTGTTTTGCACAAGAGTTCTTGCACAAAAGGTTTTGCACAAGAGAGTGTCCACACTGCCATGTACTTTTGTGCAAGAGATGTGCTTTTGCGCAAGAGTGTCCATGGCAGTGTGGATGCTCTCTTGCACAAGAAAGCTCTAATGGCCATCTTAGCCATAGGGGTTTCTTGTGCAAGAAAGCCCTGTTGCCCGTCCACATTGTCTTCTTGCACAAGAGCTTTTGCACAAGAGGGCTTATTCCCCATGGGGAGAGGAATAACTCTTGCACAAGAAGCCCGCTGTTCCTATGCTTTAATGTAAGTTTACTTGAGCAAGAATGCACGTGCGATGTAGACTCTTCACAAGTTTTTGCGCAAGAATAGTTGTTCTTGCATAAGAAGCCTGCAGTGTAGATGCAGCCTTCATTGTACAAGGAATAAGGGAAGTCAGAGGAAGAGTGCTCTATTTGGGTATGTCTACACTACCCCGCTAGTTCGAACTAGCGGGGTAATGTATGCATACCGCACTTGCTAATGAAGCCCGGGATTTGAATTTCCCGGGCTTCATTAGCATAAGCGGGGAGCCGCCATTTTTAAATCCCCGCTGCTTCGAACCCCGTGTAGCGCGGCTACACGGGGCTCGAACTAGGTAGTTCGGACTAGGGTCCTATTCCGAACTACCGGTACTCCTCGTGAAACGAGGTGTACCGGTAGTTCGGAATAGGCACCCTAGTCCGAACTACCTAGTTCGAGCCCCGTGTAGCCGCGCTAACGGGGTTCGAAGCAGCGGGGATTTAAAAATGGCGGCTCCCCGCTTATGCTAATGAAGCCCGGGAAATTCAAATCCCGCTTCATTAGCAAGTGCGGTATGCATACATTACCCTCCTAGTTCGAACTAGGAGGGTAGTGTAGACATACCCTTTCAGAATAAGTGCTGTGTAGACCTATTTTGAAATAAGATATTTCAAAATAAGATACGCAATTGACGTAGCTCAATTTGCATAGTTTATTTTGAATTAAGTCCTGCAGTGTAGACACACTCTAAATAACATGTTTCTCCTTTGTCAACCAAAATAAACTCCATTCTGAACACAGATAAATCTTTATTAAAATCATAGAATGACAAGACTAGAGCTGGAAGAGACCTCAGGAGATCATCTACTCCAACCATCTGCTCAAAATAGGACACATCCCAACTAAATGACCTCAGGCAGGACTTTGTCAATCTGGGCCTTGAAAACCTCTACGGATGGAGATTCCACCACCTCCCTAGGTAACCCATTCCAGTGCTTCATCACTTTCCTAGTGAAAAATGTATTCCTAATATCCAACCTAGAGCTCCCCCATTGCAACTCGAGACCATTACTCCTCATTCTGTCATCTGCCACCATTGAGAACAGCCTTGCTCCATCCTTTTTGGAGCCCCACTTCAGATAGTTGAAGGCTGCTATGAAATCCCCCCCTCACTATTTTCTTCAGCAGACGAAATAAGACCAGTTCCCTCAGCCTCTCCTTGTAAGTCATACTTCCCAGCCCTCTAATAATTTTCACTTCCCTCTGCTGAACATGCTCCAATTTGTCCAGATCCTTTTTATCGGGGGAGAGGAGAACAAAATGGTACTCCAGGGCTATGTCTACACGGCCGGGTTCTTGTGCAAGAACTCTTGTGCAAGAACACATCCACACTGCCATGTGCTTTTGCGCAAGAGTATCCATGGCAGTGTGGATGCTCTCTTGCACAAGAAAGCTCGGATGGCCATTTTAGCCATAGGACTTTCTTGTGCTAGAAACCCCTACTGTGCGTCCACACTGCCCTCTTGTGCAAGAGTTCTTGTGCAAGAGGGCTTACACTTGTTAGAAAAGAGTGTAGCTCTTGCGCAAGAATCTCTCTCTTACTACTCTTTACTGTAAATCTTCTTGCACAAGAGCAGGCGGGCTGTGTGGACGCTCTGTGGAAGAATGGCTATTCTTGCGCAAGAACCTGCCCATGTAGACATAGCCCAGATGTGGACGCATCAGTGCCAGAGAGAGGGGAATAATCACTTCCTTCAATCAGCAAATATGGCAGGCAACCAATATTCCCTGCAAGGTGAGCACTTGGGTGGCCACTAATGAGAGATTCAGGTGCTGCCCTGCTGATTAGTACAGTGCCCACAGCTGCCCAAAACTGGTAGCATGTGTTTTTATTGGTGGTGCACATCTGCACTTAACTTGGAACACGTAAAAAAATGTATTCCACACTTGTGTGCAAAAAATTAGAGGGAACGCTGTCGGTGACCAGCTTGGCTTTTCTTTCTGTACATTGGGATGGCTTGTTCCTAAGTCTTCAATAAGGGTGATTGACAAGCATGCTCCTTGTCTGGTGGTCTAGCGCAGAGGGCCGCAACATCACTCTTGTTTCTCTAACCTCTAAATTTAACCCAAAGACTCTCAACAGGCTTTTCCGGCAGTTTCACACTGGAACTCTGAGCAATCATACTGCTTTCCTACATCCAATACAACTCCTCCACCGTTCTTCCCCCACCTGTCCTTCTGAAGTTTAGACCCATCCATGACAGTGTTCCAGTTATGTGGTTTCCTCTGCCAAGTTGCGTTAGTCCATCTCTTACTGATTCTGAGTAAATAACACTGTAAATTGAAATTAATATTCAAGAAAGAAAGATACTCATTACATTTGTCTTTGCCTCTTGAATATTAATTTCAATTTACATTCTTTCTTTTGGAAGCTTCAGGGGGTAGTTGAGTTAGTTTGCACAGAAAAAAACCCAACAAATGGTCTGGTAGCACTTTATAGACTAACCGTGCCAACGAAAACTCATGATACCATCTACATGTTTTGTTGGTCTATAAAGTGCTACCAGACCATTTGTTGTTTTTTTTCTTTCTTTTGTCTTTTTCACACATGTTTAAAATGTTCTGAAAAAAATGTGTGCCTGCGATAACATCATTTAGTGCAGGGTTTACTTATTAGATAGAACATCAATACCTATTTACTTAGCTTTTAACAGCAGTAAAAGATGCCCATATAGAAAGTTCTAGGCATGCTAACAGTTAATTAGATTTACAATAAAAATATTGACCACCCAGCAGCAAAAACATAATCACATACAAATAATAAATTAACTCGGACAACCAATAAATCAATACATCATAGCATCCTGTTTAAGTTCCCCACACAATCTATCCCAGAACATACCCTCAGTCCTAATCCAATCTCACTGTCAAATAGATTCTAAAATTTGGAAACAAATTTCATAAATGTCCTCCATGCCTCTGGCATACTTGAGGGATGTTCTAGCAGGGATTTGGTTCTGCCAGTTGTACAGAATCTGTGCAAATTCAGATTTGTATTAACCCAAACGGTTGGGGGATGTCACATTTTGCTCTCGGTAGAAACTCTATAGATGACTTTAAGCAAAACCAATATAGAAGAATTAATACTTACCAGAAATATTTTTAAATATTTTTTACTTTGCAACTGTAAGAACTACTAATTATTTATACAGGTTGCACCTCTATAAACAAGAATTCTCTGATCTGGCAATATCCGTGGTCCTATGTTCTAGGATCAGAGAGTCCCGGCACGCTGTGGGGGGAGAGGGGGTTGGGGAGCTTGGTGTGATGCAGAGGGAGCGTGATGTAGTCTAGCTGGGCTGCGGATGGGGAAGAGCCAGTGCTCGGCTCAGCTGGGCTGCGGTGGCGGGGAAGGGACGGTGGCTTAGCTGGGCTCCTGGGGGAGGCAGCAAAGTAGGGGGGCCAAAAATGACATCTCCTGGTCCAGAAAAATCCCTTATCTGGGACCAGTCTTTTTCTGAGGGTGCCAGACCAGGGAGGTCCAAACTGTACCAGACAAGGATACATTGTGTCCTTTCAACATCGTTTCCAGATTTTAAGATGATTGATATATTGGCTGAACAAAATCAGAATGAATTCTTAGATTCTGATTTTTGAGCCACTGGGATTGACCATAAAACATCTTGTAAAGAAGTTGCTAAAGACACACCTAAGTTTCCTCTTTACAGGAGGCGTTATCTAAACAGAATATAGTTGGTCTTGTTCTACAGGCCATGGTTCATTATTTCATTATTCCGTTTTTTCAGCTGAGCTTTGTGACAGTCTTCACCTCAGTGCATTATGCCAGGATAAGATGCATCAGCTCCATTTGTGACAGCAGGTGGTTTGGATGCATCACTGTAAAAGATTGTCCTTTCTAATCTGACTGCTTCTTCATGCCTCACATAAACATAGATGGCAGCAATTTATTGGCTTGGGATTGCAGCAAAAGCTCCCTGCTTACTTATTTGACAGCAGTGTTTATATCCTTTGACTGTGATCTCATTTACTTTGGGTTAAAGCCATATTTCCCAACTCCTAATAGTTATACCCAAACTTAATAGAAGTTTAGTGAGGTTCTCCCTTCCCTCCCCCCCTCCCTGCCATTTCGCTTCTCTCGCTTTCTTCCCAGTTCTTTCCAAAATTTGTAATGAAAGAATCACACGCATGTCACACCACTTGGTGGTGATGGGAATTTTCTAGCTGAAGAAAATTTTAAAATTCCTAATTTGTGGATGTTACATTGAGGTAGCTTTTTTGGGGGGGGGGGATTTAAACTGCTTGACGTCTCTGACATAAAGCATTCTCTGACACAAGCTATTCACAAAGCTGTTTTGCAGAAACATTTCTTATCTGCAATCTCAGTTTGGCTGTCACAGCCATCTCCTCCTTGATACCGCTACATCCTTCAATGTAGCTTGATCCTGTTCCTCCTCTCTCAGTAAAATATTGATAAACAGTACAGCTGTGTTGCCATTTGTATGTGCCCAGTGTAAGGTAATTTAGCTAGGGTGTTAGTGAGAGAGCCAAAGGGTGCAGTCATTCCTGTCAGTCCCCTGACCTGTCTGCTGTAATTAAAACAACTCATGCAGTGAGCTAATACTGACTCAGCAAATTGATTGACTGAATGTAAGAATAACTGTTTTGCTGCTCTTCTAATGTTTGTCTTATTTCTCTTAAATACTTACATGGCTCCCATTTTCATTGCATCTGAGCATTTCACCATCTTTAATATGTTTATCCTCACATCACCATAGTGATAGGCAGTGCTGTTATCCCCCTTGTAAAAATGGGGAGAGGTACAGCATACACCGATTAATGACAGAAGTATACTCTAATTCTGAATGCTCAGGGTCACACAAGAAAAAACAAGAAACTGCAGTCCAGTTTTCTGCATCAGAAACTGGCATGGTATCCACCTACCCTTCCTTCCTCTCCCTCTAGAAGCAGTAGTAGCAAGAGCATAATTTGTTATGAAATATTTTATACTGTGGTAGCATTGAAAAGACTTATTTTGTTAGGTCTCTACAAATATAGAGATATACGGGGTACCTCAAAGAGTTTGCAATCTTATCTTGGGATTTATGTACAAAGAGACAGAATCTCCCTGAACAGTGAAGCCATTATGTTTGGCATGTGTGTGTAATTGCTTTGTGAGAAAGTTTGTTGAAGAGCATAGCAGTAATGCATTTTTAGAAGTAAAAGACAAGATGCTGTTTGTGGTGTGTTTATCACAGATACCTGTGCCACAGTATCGGTGTCTGTTTACCTTCAGAAATGTGTGTTTGGTTCTAACTGTTGGTAGGTTACATTTTAAGTTATTAACAATACATATTGTATACTTTATGTAGAAAAAACAGATTGTATGCAAAACAGCAGCATGGAAGGGAAATATTTGATATGAAAAAGGAAAGAAAACCAAAATCAGTTCCATTACATAGAAATTATTGCCTATTAAATCATTTGTCGGAATGGGAAGAGGCCAAACCCCCAAAGATATCATTTCTGTCGGGTAGGAAAAAGCAACATGACCAGCTGTTTTTCAGTATACTGCAGAGAAAGTTTCTCATTTGAAGTATTCTGTAACCAGCATTTTTATATAGCAGATACATCGCATGCTGAGTTCAGAACGGCACGAAGGAAGCAAAGAGGCCATGTCAGTCTGCCAAAAGTTGAGCCGTGAAAAGCAAAGTTGCAAACAAGGGTGGATGTTACTTTCAAGAGAGAGAGTGTGAGGTTAATATTCACAATATGCCATGGAAATAATTTGTAACGATCGGTGCGAAAGGTTGACCAATCAAGAATTTTTCCTTTGGCTTAAGAACCTTGAAGAGGGAATTTGATTGCCTTCCTTTTCCTGACCTATTCCCTCCTTCAATCAGAACTCCTCAAAGTTGGATTTTCTTGCATTGTCCCAACTATGTAATAATTAGTATGAGAAATGTGTTTTGGAAGAGAAGTGTATATTGTCATTCATTGGACTTTGTTCACTAAAATGAAAGCAGGGACATTCAGATTGTCATTGTAAGAACCTAGATAGATAGGGCTACCTGAAGTGTAAATCTAACCAAAGCTTTAACATAGATGCCTAGGACAGTTATAATATGTTCTGCCTTTTTTCCCCCCGAAATAGTGCCACATTTTCCTTTTACAAGAGAGAAGTTGCTCACTAGGACTTTTCATTCCCCGATTCCTTTGAATTATCCGTTCTTATTTTGTCTTTACTTTTTATGCTGGTGGGTTTGGTACCCTTGCCGTCAGAAACCTATAGGTTGGCCCTCTGGTCATTGGGAGTCTCCGTGGATCTATATGTGATTCAGAAATGCTCAGTAATGGTCTAACTCTGCTTCCACTGATGTCAGTGGTAACGTTCCAGCTGATGTCAGTGAGAGCAAAAGTGGACAAATGTTGAATGCTTTAGAAAATCCCAGCCTAAAGTTTCAAGGTTATATTAAGATCCTGGCATATGGTGGATTCCAAAAAATATTACAAAATTGAAATACTCTACACAGTTCCTAGCAAATCCTGACTCCAGTGAAAAACTAGACTTGCAGAGCAGGCCTATAACTCTTGAAAAGTAAAGTCTTCTGCATGACAGGGAGGCAGAAATAACAGGCTTTTCATGAACTCTCTGGGGAGCATACTGCCTTTCAACTTTCAACAGAGCAAAATTGTCATCTTTTGGGCTTGAATACAGATGGATTTGGTGAAAAGAGCTAGTATTAAAGGACTAGTTTATGCTAGACCAGGCAGGTTGGTTTCAGGTATGCAACTCAAGCTACGCAAAATGCATAGCTGGAGTTAACTTACCTTAAACTGAGCCGTGATGGCTTCCACAAAGCAGGAGGCCAATGAGAGCACACATTCCCATTGGCTTCCCTTAATCCTCACAGGATGAGGAATACCAGATGCCGGTGGTGGCTGCACTCAGCATTCGATTTACAAGTCTACATTAGGCCTGCTAAATTGAATGCTAGAAGACAGACCTCCGTAGAGTCAATCTTCTCCCCAGTGAAGATGTGTCCTCATTACTGCCTCACTCTCTTCGTTTCTTACTGCTTCCCAAACATTTCCTTCTCAGACTAACAGATTTTTTCAGAATGCTCGCCTAGACTAATTGCTTATATCTGGCCTGCTCACACCTACAGAAACCAAATCTCAATGCAGATGTTTCACATAAAGTAGGTTTCAGTGATGCCCACTTTAGCCACTACAGTGACCCTTAGAATCTCAGATATGAGGGGATTTTAAAGAAATAAAAAGGTCCTGGCAATGGACTAAAAGGGAAGAAAGTCATGAAAAGGGTATTGTCCAATCCCTGGATATGCCCTTAAAACTAAATTACTGCTCATCGGAGTTGAAGGGCTTGCTTTTGTGCATCCAGAATTCCTTTGAGGAAGTTATAAAATACAGAGTTGAATAAAAAAAAGCCAGTTTCCTGAGATAGTGAGGAAGACATTGTGAAAAACCACAGCCACATACATAAGTAATGACTTTAGGTAAAAATATAAATAGTGGTGTCAAATACATATTATGGAATATAACAGAACACGGTCAAAGATTTCTGTTAATATATCCACCTCTGAAGAAAACTAAAGAAAAGGTGCACAGTCTCACATGAGATTTACATAGCATTTGCAAAGCTCCATGGTACCTTTTCTATTCTGAAGTCTCAGGGAGCATAAGGAAATGCATTACACTGAGAAAAATGAGCTGTGGAATAGGAATTCTGCAAATAATGTCAACAGCAATGCGTTTTTCAATCTAAGGCACATCCAAGGACTACATTTTCATATATATTAAATGCAGTGCTTCATGCATTCTCTTTCTTTGGCTGTTTTTCCTCTGGAATTCCTCTATCCACGAAAGAGTGACAATACAGGTGGTGAGACTGTAACCTTGCCCTGACCATTCTGCCAATGTGCCTATGTTCTGATGTAGATAGGCAAGCCCATTTAGTCCTTGGTCTCCTTCCAAGACTGCTAGTGAAGGGTTCTGTTTTGGTTAGTGCCATATTCGATACTTCTTGATCTAGGAAACTGGAGTGAGCTCACATCTTCATAGCATGCAGGCCACTGAACAGCTACAAGATGGAAGCAATGTTGACCAGAACTATAGTCAGTGACCTCGAAGTGCAAGGTAGTGTATCACATGTCCAGCCACAGGGCGGGTCATAACTTCCAACCTTTGCTCTTTGAGATCATTCAGAAAGAACATAGAACTTCTCGAGTGACTTCATCTCTCTTGAAAAGTTTTACAAATGAGTCAACAATACCTCCTTATGGGTATGTTTACACTAGCCGCCTACATTGATCTAGGGAGGCTAATGAGGGCAACTGGAATTGCAAATCAAGCTTGGGATTTAAATATCCCGCACTTGATTTGCATGTTCCCGGCTGGTCGCCATTTTAGAAATTGACTAGCCCAAAGTAACTGCCCACGTCTACACGCGGCAGTGAAATGGGATTCCGATTTAAAGCCCCTAATTCGAATTGCAGGAGGAATACCAGCTAATTTAAGCTAGGGCTTTAAATTGGAATCCCATTTCACTGCCGCGTATAGACGCAGGCAGTTACTTCGGGCTAGTCAATTTCTAAAATGGTGACCGGCTGGGAACATGCAAATCAAGTGTAGGATATTTAAATCCCGGGCTTGATTTGCAATTCTGGTCGCCCTCATTAGCCTCCCTAAATCGATCTAGGGGGCTATTGTAGACGTACCTTATGAGTGGTATTGAAGGCAGCTGATAGACACCAGAGATCCAGTATAGATATCTTCATCCTTCCTCAGAAAGAGCTCATCCACCAAAACAATCAGGACAGTGTCCATGCCATCCCCAGACCTAACTTGTCTAAGAAATTATTTGAAGTAATGAAGAAATTCTTTCCGAAAGGAAAAGAGGGATCCTGTTGTCACAAAGGTAGGTAGTGACTATTCTATCCAGAAATGGTCTCAGTGCTTCCATGCTGATATTTACCAAGTACATAGACAAAATTCACATACTGTGCCTCCAGACCCCCATCCCAAAACTTTGAGTGGCACTAGCTGACCAAGAAAAGATTTCATTTATCAGGCACTAAATGGAATTTTATTATCACAGACAGAGACAACTCAATCTGGATGTGAACAAGTTAACCCCAAAACAATTTAAAGGCTCTGACTTTCATTTTCCTTACGGCCACTTTTGCCAGCATGATTTAAAGTGGGTTTCATGTAAGAGGCCCTGAATTTCCTCAGTCAGATGTACTCAGATCTGCCAGCAAGCAATGGATTATTCACAACTCAAAACAGTTCCTTCTTTTGGGATTTTGCAATTTATGTGGCGGAAACTGTTTTATCCTTACAGCATTGCTGGGGCACAGGGTTTCAAAACCTAAAAAATGCACTGGGGATGCCGTCAAACTCGTCTTATGGTTAGCCAACTCCAGCTACCTATTCTACATAGATGGAGCTGCGTACGTTAAGCCAAGTTGCTGAGTCTAGTGTAGACAGGGCCTCAGAAATATTCCTTCTCCCTAATGGGAATGTTTGCCCCAATTGTTAGTTCATGGTGGGATTAACTCCTGTCTCAGTGATCTAGAGAACAGGTCCAAAGTGTGCCCCAGGTATTCACAATGAGCCACAATCTGAACCGTGAACACACTGAACTCGCACAGGGATTCTGCAGCAGTAGAAGTAACCTCTACATGCACCGGAACAAATGCCACGGGAGTTGAATTTCATGTCTCAAGTTGTGGAGGCGCACCCTCTGTTAAAATCTGTATTTGGGTTGAGAAACCTGTAGCATTTGACAGTGACTCCAGCCATCTCTGCCATACCACTCTCCAATATTCCCTCTGTGCAGACTGAATTGAGCAGGCAACTTCTGAGCTAATAACAGACCCCGGTGGTGTGTTGTCCCACTAGGTCTTGGCTATGCATACTAAATCAGACACCTCATCATAAACACCTTTAATTTTGGTAGACCATTGTCCTTCTTTTCCACTTACCTGCCCTGGATCTGTACCTTTGTTGATGTCATCTTCAGTGACATGTCAGGAGACAAACCACCATTGCCAGCTGCACCCATTTTAAGGAAAGTAATAGGGGATTAAAGCTTTTTTTTTTAAAGAAGATCAAGTAACAGATGTGTATATAGATCATTTATTATATTAGACATTCCTCATGACCTAGACAGAATCTGTTCTGTGCCCTGCTGTATGTCTGTAGATTTTAACTTCTAAAGTTCCTTCTTACTCTATTGTGAAAATGACTTTATACCAGGAACACCTTTTTTAAAACAATCTGAGATTAGGTACTATGAATAACAGGGTGGAAAAAGCATTGCTAACCACTGGTGCTAGAATTTCATAACTTTCCTTTTCATAGTAGGCCCATTTTTAGAGATGAAGAACATCAATATAATTATTTCCATCATCTTTAATGTTAATTAGTTTTTTTCAAGTAAACATAAAAGCCATCTTAAATATCCTCATTAAAGTTGATGCAATTTCTGACCAAAGCATTATATATGTGTGTTTTGTGAAGAAAATGTTTTGTACAATATAACAGCAGTTTCTAGTGATTTAAAACATTGAGTTTGTATGACTTTTAATCATTAAGGGAGATGTAAAAACATATTTTATACACAATCTTTTATCTTACATTTATTTTTTTATTTCTCCATAGCAATTTATTGCAATAGATATATCACCATTACCATAGACGTTTATAGTGCCATTAAAATTCAATGCCACCATAAATTCATGCTGCTTAAAGTGTTGACATTTGTAACAGCTTCCACAAGGACATATTTTATACTGAAAGTGAAACTTGGAGTTAAACTTTTGTTAACAAAATTTGATATAGGCAAGAAAATACAGGCTTATCTAATTTCAACAAATCTGGCAGTTTGGACAAGACACCCTGATGTAAGCAAGAAACGTTGATGAGCGTACATATTAGAAGTCTTTAATCTTAGGATCCATGGGTGTGTCATCAGTAATTTTCCACAAACTAGAAAATTAAAAAATGCCTGAAACTTTGATTCCTGGTAGGAATGGTAAACATATGTGTGTGAAGGAGAATTAATCTCTAAATTGTTTCCATGATGAACCAAACAATATGGAATTTGTACTCTCTTAACTGACCCTTGAAAATGGACATGCTCTACAGGACTGATTTTGAAGTGGACTTAATGTTTTTACAAAATCATTTTACAAAACATAACCCATTTTGTAGTCCACAGTCAAACAAAAGTCACAGTGAAGGGCCAACTTCTTTGCTGATACGTGTAGGCAAAACTTTGCTAAAGTCAATGGAGCTGCACCTGTTTGCACAAGCAGAATTTGGTTCAGAATCAATGAGAATTTTGCACAACGAAGGAAGGATTGGTGTTCTAACAACCCATTAGCTGGTCCTTCCATGAAGAAGAGAGAACAGCACAGTGGTGGAAATTAGTTTGTGATTAGGACCTGTGCTCTTTCACAAAGTTGAGAAGGGTGCTCTTCTTCCACCTTTGTGTGCCACTCCACAGCAAACAGGGAACACCAGCTCGGCTTCCTCCTTCCCCTCTGTTGGCAACAAAGGAAGGGATCAGAACACGATCGTGACTACACTCCCGCCACACATGTACCCTTTCTGAGGCTGATGGAGCTGCTATTCTAATGTGCTCTGCTCCTGAAGTTTGACCCACCCAGAATGCCTCCTGCAAGTACCCAGCGCTAGCTGCCCTCCACGCTGTGATTTCCCAGGTCTCCAGTTCAGGCCTGTGTGTTCCCTGACAGCCATTACATCCTGGTCACCATTCGATAGTGGATAAAACCTAGCAGGCCAAGGAGCTGGAAGGACTACAGCCTTAGCCAAGGTGACCCTCACGGGATCTCTGATTAGAGGATCGCCTGGCTCACCAATTGATTCAGCCATGCTATTTAAGCCAGGAGGAGGACCAGGATGTTGTCCAGAAAATGAGGTGACTCCCTGTTGCTGCTGCTTTGCTTCCTGCATTCTTCTGTTCCCAATCCTATTTCTGATTCTTCTTCTGCTTCTAACCGGTGTCATGTCTCTCATACCTGTCTCGCCCCTGCTGTTGGTCTGAGTTCCCACCATGTTCCTGATCCCTACCTGCTCTCTGATTCCTGCCCTCACACCTGGCTTTATCCATTGGCTACCAGCAGAGAGGCTGAACGCCATCATGGGCCCCACATGTCTGTGAGACTAGCTCTGTGCTCCTGGAAGGGGTGGGGGCTCAGGTAAAAGGGGTATGGTCAAGAGCTGGCCTCCCCCAGCCCTCAAAGCCATGCAGCAATTCAAAGGGGCGTTGGCTATTCTCACCGTTGCTACTGCTCCAGACCCCTTTGAATCTCCGAGCCCTATGGCAATTATCCCTTTTGCCCCCACCCCCTGGGCTAGCCACCAGTTCTAGCTCTGACTCCTAGCTGTGACATGAGACTCCAACTCTGGTTTGTTCCTGGTCTCTGGCATTTGGTGTCTGACCCTGGCTCTGGTAAATGGCAGTTGACTGTAGTACTCACCCTAACCTCCATTCCATGATCTTGATGCCTGCTCTCCCCACTAGACCTGATTCCCACTTTAAAGGTATGTCTACACTAGCTCTCTAGTTCAAACTAGGGAGGCTAATGTAGGCATTCGAAGTTACAGATCAAGCCCAGGATTTAAATATCCTGGGCTTGATTTGCATCTTTCCAGCCGGTTCCCATTTTTGAAATTTACAAGTACGAACTAACGGCCCACATATACACGTGGCAGGGACCCGGTATTTCAAATTAAAGCCCCTAAATCAAACTACCTGTTAAACCTCCTTGTAGGAAGAATAGTATGATTTAGGGCTTTAATTCGAAATACCGGGTCCCTGCCACGTGTATACGCGGGCCGTTAGTTCGGACTTGTAAATTTCAAAAATGGCAACCGGCCAGGAAGATGCAAATCAAGCCCAGGATATTTACATCTCGGGCTTGATTTGCAACTTCGAATGCCTACATTAGCCTCCCTACTTTGAACTAGCAGGCTAGTGTAGACATACCCCTAACTAATATATCAAACCGCCTGTGTCCTGGTCCCTAACACACAAATCCTTAACCAGCCCAGAAGGCATTAACACACAGTCCAGGTTTGTTTAATTGTCTAAGCTGCGCAGGAAGAAAACAACAGAAAATCATGGCTGAGAGATCATCTCTGTGGTGGCAAAATTAGGCAGGAAATCCTTACATATTTTTTTTTCTCTCATGTTAACCGTTCCACTCATGGAGACAATAGAATGCAGCGTAAGTATCTCCATGGAGCTGGAGTTCATCTGCAAATGAATAGCAAGTTAAATTTTCTGTTGCTGCAATAAACGTCTTTGCTTTTGGAAATAAATCATTTCAACATTGCAAACATTTGACGGTTTAACTTGATGCAATAGTCATCAAAATCACCATTAACATTTTATCTTAATTCAGAATCAAAGCAGCTTATAGGTACATAAAACACTCCAGTGGGCCTGATTCACAGAAGCTGACTGAAAGGTATAAATGACATTGTTTTCCCCTGTACCATCCTGGGATCACAACTCCAGGAAGATTCTTCACCACATGAAGGCAGGTGTGTTTACCTCATAACCCTTTCTACCAGAGGATGAGGGCTAATGCTGATGTCCAGTTCTCTGTAGAACACCTGCAGGTATAGGTAGCTGCTTCAGCATAACCTCTCTCTAACCTTGAGGTGATAATTTCAGGATAGAATTATCCTCTTTTGGGGTTCTTGTTTTTTTCTGGATGATAAGTTACAGCTGCCTTCCTGTACTACAGCTTCTCATGGCAGATTTTTCACCTCAGGAGGTATGAAAGTAGGTTTACGCTAATTGAATCCAGCAGAAACTTGGACTCAATCTGGCCCAGACAGATAGTGACTAAGCATGACAGTCGCTCAGTACTCTTTGTGAATCCCACAGGAATTATTGCTGTTGGTTAGAAGAGCTGTCAAGTAGTTTCCAGCTCTCCTGAGCCATTGTGATGCCTGTTGCAGAATTTTCTAGACATCTCTAGCTGCAGTGTTTGGCTGCTCTCTGGGGGGAAAGCAGCAGAATACCATAAACTAAAATATTTTTTCTGCTAGTGATTATATAGTGATTATGGTGGGGAAAAGATTTGCATGTTTTCAACTGCCCTTCCAGTAACCTCTAGACAATATGGTATGAACAGTCGGATTACTCTTTAGTATAGTTCTCTTATGTAGTACTAGGTAATCAGGCTGGATAAGCTATGACCTTTCTCAGTTGCCTTTAATACCCAACAGTGGAGTTCTATCCATGTCCACAACTGTAACAATCAGGGAGAAGGAGGTGAGAGTGTCATGAAGTTAAAATAAAATGAAAGGTTGAAGATGTGTAGTGTTCTTTTGTGCCACCATAATTCGACTTCAGCATTATTATGTTCATGGCATACAAAAGATCTAATGGCACTGATATCCATCTGTTCTAAAGATAAAGACTGGAAAGTATTGATAAACATAGTACAAAACAGTAAACATATTATACAACTAATGTAATTTGAATAAAGTCTCAGAACTCTGGTTTTGAGTGCTTTGTCAGACATTTCTACCATCATTTTTAAAACTCTAATATTTTAGGGCACACAGCTATGAGACCTTGGTCCAGGATTCCATCAGATCTCATAAGCTATAATGAAAGGAAGGACTTCTAGGAACGCCTCGGTATTTCAGAAAATGGACCTGGTGAGACTTAAGGTACCATTATTAATTCAAAATCAGCCAACAGTGTACTTGTGCCCCAGCACGGTATTAGGGCATGCTGTTCTGGAACAGTCTTTGAAGTAAAAATTATGAGTCCCTGATGTCTTGTAGTCATTAGTGATTCCCTGGCACTTTTCATTTTAAAGAAGGGATATGATGCCTTTTTTGAATTCTAACATACATTTTTACTTTCTGTGTACCTAATTTTATCCTTCCGTTTCAATTGAACATTGTACTTTCCTTCAATTTCTGCCCTAAACTGCAGTATGATCTCACCGTGTGCTTTTTCATTTTAGGGCTTTGAATTAAAAATGCTGACCAGTGTTGCCCTCAATGTTTTTTTTAATTGAAAAAATGCAAATTTGTCAAAATAGAAACTGTTTGTGAAACGTGGTCTGTCTCAACAAATCTCCAACACAGAAAAACTTTTGAACGTATTTCAAAAATGCAAAATGAAAAATTATTTTTCTGTTCAACTTTACTTTTTATTTAAGCTAATAATGTGGGGGGAAGGATGTGAAAGGGTCTAAATCAAAACAATCCAATTCACCTGAATTTTTTGTGAAATTCATTTTAAAAATAGCTTAAAGATTTTGATTTTTTTCATTCAATTTCAGGACAGTGCAAAACAATTTTTGTTTTGATTTTGTTTTTTAATTTTCAAAAATGTGGTAGGATGACAACCATTTCACACCGAGCTGTAATGGGGGAGTGCTTTCTGCTGGTGGGTGTAGTAAATTTACTGTGTTGACATCTTTTGGATGGCAGGTGCTAAAGAATTGCTGCTTTTCCTTTTTGTTTTCAACTTTTAAACAGGGTGCATAGTGTGCTTAGAACGTTGTCTCTCAACCTCCTTCTCATTTTCAATCGCTTGACTTCAAATCAAGTTGAACATGATTCACAATAATAGAATGAACAAACCTAATATTTTACTAACATACAGAATACCTAATCAGTATTTATGGTATGTAGAATTTATCACACTCACGAGAAGAGACCTTCATAATTCATTAGTGTCTTCACCTTGCTTGAGTTATAAACTGTTCATTTCATTCAAGAGATAGAAATCCATATCCCATGAGTGCTCATTATATATCTCTTCTATGTAAACGTATTCATCTGCTCAACTGAAATAAGCTTGAATGATAAAAGGCATTTGTCAGCAATCATTACTGTATAAAGAGCTCCAACATGGTGATTCAGCAGAAAAATCTCTGGGACTTTTAAGGCTGCATCAGCTTAGCAGCTGTTGGAAGCTGACTCAGATGAAAGGCCTAAGGATGGCTCTTTAGAGTGGCGGATGGAAGAGAAAAAATTACCTGGCATGAATTTTGGGGCACATTGTTCTTAATCTCCAGTTACACCTAATGATGATAAATTATGCAAATGAGCACTGAATTTGTGAGGAGCCCTCAGGCCCAACAGCTCTTTGTTGGCATTAGGAGCTGCTGTAAGGGACATAGGTAATCTGTCAAAGGTTATGTCTAAACTACACCCCTCTGCCAGCAGAGGGATGTATATTAGGCACATCACTATTGCAAATGAAGCGGGAATTTAAATATCCCGTGCTTCATTTGATTAGAAATGGCCACCGCTTTTTGCCGATGCGGCACTTTGCCTGCAAAAAGCGGCAGTCCAGATGGGGATCGGTTGAGAAGGAAAGCCTTTTCCGACCGATTCTGTAAACCTAGTTGCACGAAACATAAGGGATTGGTCGGAAAAGGCTTTCCTTATTGATCGATCCCTGTCTAGACTACTGCTTTTTGCCAGCAAAGTGTCGCAGTGGCAAAAAGTGGCGGCCATTTCTACTCAAATCAAGTGCGAGATATTTAAATACCCGCTTTATTTGCAATAGCGATATGCCTAATCTACATCCCTCTGTCAGCAGAGGTGTGTAGTTTAGACACACAAAAAGAGCCCCTCTTCTTCCTGGCTAGCTCCAGAATGAACCTTTTATGACAGGAATACTGCACATTGGGTCTTGCAATGTCATTCCCATATGCCCAACAGACCTGCAGTTCCATTCGCTCCTGAAAATGGGGTTTCCTTAATGCACCCCACTTCCTTACTTGGCAGCTATTGAGGAGGGATGCAATATCACCTAGGAAAAGGGAACAAATTCTTCAGCTGTGAACCAGACCAAGGCCCCAGGGTTGTCCAAGTCAGGTTTTGCCCAGGGAGCTTTCAGCTGCCCAAGGATTTATGTAGTTTGCTGCTCTTCTCTACTGACTGAACGCTTCTAGAAACAAAATGCTGCATCTCCATGGAGTTGTTTTATGTAAAGTGTTCTTGATAGAAAATCCTGATGTTTTGGGAGCAGGTACATGGGACTGAGACTGAATTTAAATGAACAGCATCAGTTTCTGAGTATTTTGTCCATCTTTTGAATTTGTGTTGTAAGGATTAGTACTGGGGGGAGAAGGGAGAAATAAACTATATACTTACTTCTTTCTATGTACTAATTACAATTATGCATTTCTTTTTCACATTTCAAAGTGGTTATTGTACCCCTATTAATGAAAAAGAAATCATAACTCTTTTTACCTATGCCACAAAATGAATTAAAAATATGGAAGTGTGATTGCTGTCAGAAGTTACTCTGCAGGTTATACAAACTGATGATTTGTGCTGTTTGTATTGGAGAGGAAAACTCTATTACCATAACAGAACATCCCTTTTTAATAACGCAGATACTTTGTTATCTTTTTACTTTGTAAGCAGTTAGTGGAAAATACTGACTTGCACTATCATTTGTAGAAGTTTTCATGTTGTAAATGACAAAATAGTGTTAAAAATGGCACACAATTTACAATGAGTAAAACTTTATTGATGATAACTACAAAGGCTATCCACCTACAAATAGGCCTATGTGCCCTGTTTGTGAAGATTGTCTCTTGAATAATCCCAGTTTAGGAGCATAACTCTGTTCTTTGAGGAAGTGTCAGATTTCAGAGCATATTAATAGATAGAGTAGACAAAAGTTGTGTAAAACTGTATTGTATTATTCATTTTACAATTTTACAAAAGGATTAGAAGAGTAGATCCCTAATTATTTACAGTAATTGTACAAGTAACAATAACTTGTACCTAGTTATTTACCTGTAATAGATGGTACAAAAATTCTGTAGATTTTTAGTATATGTTTCCATTTATAACGATATGTGATGTGACTTCAGTTATTTCAAAATTATCATGGAGTTTTTGCCGACAATATAGGAAATAGCCATGGTCTAGAAATGGATATAAGGTGCCTCTGCATTGGAAGCAGCATTAGCATTCAATCAGCTGCAGTGTTAGATGGTGGGGGCCCTTGTTTATTTTAATGTCATCTTATTATTTTTTGTTGCAATACATTTTAATTTTCTTTTCCGTGAGTAAGTAGAAATAAGAGTTTTCAGAATAATACAAGAAAGTTAGCGCGAGCATCTCCTTGTCTTAGCAGTTTGTTTCTACAAGGAGTCGGGTGACACCTTAAAAACTAATAATTTGATTATGGCATAAACTTTTGTGAGCTGAAGCTCATTTCATCAGATGTGGGAAGTGAAAGAAAAAGAAACACATAGTAGGGCTACAGAAATGGGAGTGTTACAACAGAGCTGATTCAGTGAGGGTGCATGTGGATAAGAAGATGAGAATAGCTAAAGGGGGAAATTACTTATTGTAATGAGAAAGCCATTCCCAGTCTCTATTCATCCATTTTAATGGTGTCAAAATTGCAGACAGAGCCAACAAAGAAAGCAACAGAACTCCACTGGCCATTAGCTACAGCCCCCCCAGCTAAAACATCTGCAACACATCATCAGGAATCTACAACCTATGCTAGATGATGATCCCTCACTCTCACAGACCTTGGGAGGCAGGCCAGTCCTTGCTTACAGACAGCCCTCGACTTGAAACACGGACTCACCCCCAACCATCCCTACAACAGAAACACTAGCCCAGGAACCAATCCCTGCAACAAACCCCATTGTCAAACCTGTCCACACATCTACCTTAGTGAGGCCATCATAGAATCTAAGCACATCAGCCACTCTGTATGGGGCTCCTTCACCTGCACATCTACTTGTGTGGTACACGCTATCATGTGCCAGCAATGCCCCTCTGCCATGTACACTAGACAAACCAGGCTGCCTCTACACAGCAGAATAAAGGAATACAAATCAGTCATAAAAGAACTGTAACTTACAGAAACCTGTGGGAGAACATTTTAACCTCCCTGGACACAGTTACAGACTTGAAAATTGCCATCCTCAAGCAAAATATTCTTCAATAACAAGTTGCAATGTGAAACTGATGCGCTGGAATTCACATGAATACTTGAGACCATCAAAATGGATCTGAACAGGGTCTGGGAATAGTTCTTTAATTACAAGAAGTAATTTTCCACTTAGATATTCTCACCTTCTTCTCCACATTCACTCTGATGGAAAAATGAAAATAAATCAGCAAAATTTTCCCATAGAAACTTTTAATTTTGCAGAAGCTGCATTTTCTCTTCAAAAACATTTCAACTCTCAATCCTACAGACTGGGATTTCCAAAACAAGCCAAAGGGAGTGAGGGATCCAGTGTCCCCTGAACTTTATTTTCAAAAATCCTCCTTTGAAACTCCAAGTCATAATATTCAATATTAATACATGTATAACAAAAGAAATACAAATTTGACTCACTTGAGGAATGTATTTAGTATGTATTTTCACTTCATTTTGGCACCTGAATCTCAGACTATCATCACACATACACATACCAGGGGCTAAATTCAGACTGGTGCAATAGAAGTTGCTCTTATCTCACTGGGCATGAATGAGCAGTTCTAGTTGCAATGCTATACTAGCACTGGCTCTGAATCTTTATCTCCTTGAAGTAGGACAGATCTTGAGAGCATCTCCCTCTGACTTCAGTATTGTTAAGCATTCTGATAAACAGACCCAATTGTTCTTAGATACCATACAATACTTGCCATGTGCAGTTACCCACTGCACCAGACCATAGCTCCAACATAATACAAAGAAGTATGTAAAACACTGAATGTGAGCATTACAGCTTGGATAGACCTGCTTTATCAGTTTAGTTTACACTCTTCATGTTGGTATGGAAGGGTACAGCTTGCTCAGGAAGGATAGACAGGGAAAAAAGGGACGAGGTGTTGCCTTATATATTAAAAATGTACACACTTGGATGAAGGTGGAGATGGACATAGGAGACAGAAGTGTTGAGAGTCTCTGGGTTAGGCTAAAAGTGGTAAAAAACAAGGGTGATATCATGCTAGGAGTCTACTGCAGGCCACCTACCCAGGTGGAAGAGTTGGATGAGGCTTTTTTTAAACAACTAACAAAATCATCCAAAGCCCAAGATTTGGTGGTGATGGGGGACTTCAACTATTCAGATATATGCTGGGAAAATAACATAGCAGGGCACAGACTATCCAATAAGTTTTTGGACTGCATTGGAGACAACTTTTTATTTCAGAAGGTTGAAAAAGCTACCGGAGGGAAGCTGTTCTAGATTTGATTTTAACAAACAGGAGGAACTGGTTGAGAATTTGAAAGTGGAAGGCAGCTTGGGTGAAAGTGATCATGAAATCATGGGCTACGTCTACACTGGCATGATTTTCCGGAAATGCTTTTAACGGAAAAGTTTTCTGTTAAAAGCATTTTCGGAAAAGTGCATCTAAATTGGCACGGACGCTTTTCCGCAAAAGCACTTTTTGCGGAAAAGCGTCCATGCCAATCTAGACGCGGTTTTGCGCAAAAAAGCCCCGATCGCCATTTTAGCCATCGGGGCTTTTTTGCACAAAACAGTACTGTGCTGTCTACACTGGCCCTCTTGGGCAAATGATTTGTGCAAGAGGGCTTTTGCCCGAATGGGAGCAGCACAATATTTCCGCAAGAACACTGACGATCTTACATGAGATCGTCAGTGTTCCTGCGGAAATTCAAGCGGCCAGTGTAGACAAGTCATGCCAGTCTAGACACAGCCATGGAGTTCACAATTCTAAGGAAGGGTAGAATGGACAACAGCAAAATAGAAACAATGGATTTCAGGAAGGTGGATTTTGGTAAGCACAGAGAATTGATAGGTAAAGTCCCATGGGAATCAAGACTGAGAGGAAAAAAAGCTGAGGAGAGTTGGCAGTTTTTCAAAGGGACATTATTAAGGGCCCAAAAGCAAGCTATTCCACTGTGTTGGAAAGATAGAAAATATGGCAAAAGACCGCCTTGGCTTAACCATGAGATCTTGCATGATCTAAAAATAAAAAAGGAGTCCTATAAAAAATGGAAAGTAGGACAAATTACAAAGGATGAATATAGGCAAACAACACAGGAATGAAGGGGCAAGATTAAAAAGGCAAAGGCACAAAATGAGCTCAACCTAGCTATGGGAATAAAGTGAAACAAGAAGACTTTTTATAAATACATTGGAAGCAAGAGGAAGACCAAGGAGGCTAGGCCCAATGGTCAGTGAGGAGGGAGAAACAGTAACAGGAAACTTGGAAATGGCAGAGATGCTTAATGACTTCTTCGTTTCGGTCTTCATCGAGAAGTCTGAAGGAATGCCTAACATAGTGAATGCTAGTTGGAAGGGGGTAGGTTTAGAAGATAAAATAAAAAAAGAACACGTTAAAAATCACCTAGAAAAGTTAGATGCCTGCAAGTCACCAGGGCCTGATGAAATGCATCCTAGAATACTCAAGGAGCTGATAGAGGGGGTATCTGAGCCTCTAGCTATCATCTTTGGAAAATCATGGGAGACAGGAGAGATTCCAGAAGACTGGAAAAGGACAATATAGTGCCCATGTATAAAAAGGGAAACAAGAACAACCCAGTAAACTACAAACCAGTTAGTTTAACTTCAGTGCCAGGGAAGATAATGGAGCAAGTAATTAAGGGAATCATCTGCAAACACTTGGAAGGTAGAAAGGTGATAGGGAACAGCCAGCATGGATTTGTAAAGAACAAATCATGTCAAACCAATCTGATAGCTTTCTTTGATAGGATAATGAGCCTTGTGGATAAGGGAGAAGCGGTGGATGTGGTATACCTAGATTTAGTTAGTCATTTGATACGGTCCTGCATGATATTCTTATCAATAAGGTAGGCAAATACAACTTAGATGGGGCTACTATAAGGTGGGTGCATAACTGGCTGGATAACCATACTCAGAGAGTAGTTATTAATGGTTCTCAATCCTGCTAGAAAGGTATAATAAGTGGGGTTCCACAGGGGTCTGTTTTGGGACCGGCTCTGTTCAATATCTTCATCAACAATTTAGATATTGGCATAGAAAATACACTTATTAAGTTTGCAGATGATACCAAGCTGGGAGGGGTTGCAACTGCTTTGGAGGATAGGGTCATAATTCAAAATGATCTGGACAAATTGGAGAAATGGTCTGAGGTAAACAGGATGAAGTTTAATAAAGACAAATGGAAAGTGCTCCACTTAGGAAGGAACAATCAGTTTCACACATACAGAATGGGAAGTGACGGTCTAGGAAGGAGTATGGCAGAAAAGGATCTAGTGGTTGTAGTTGACCACAAGCTAAATATGAGTCAACAGTGTGATGCTGTTGCAAAAAAAGCAAACATGATTCTGGGATGCATTATCAGGTGCGTTGTGAGCAAGACACGAGAAGTCATTCTTCCGCTCTACTCAGCGCAGGTTAGGCCTCGGTTGGAGTATTGTGTCCAGTTCTGGGCACCGCATTTCAAGAAAGACATGGAGAAATTGGAGACGGTCCAGAGAAGAGCAACAAGAATGATTAAAGATCTAGAGAACATGACCTATGAAAGAAGACTGAAAGAACTGAGCTTGTTTAGCTTGGAAAAGAGAAGATTGAGAGGGCACATGATAGCGGTTTTCCGGTATCTAAAAGGGTGTCACAAGGAGGAGGGAGAAAAATTCTTCTCCTTGGCCTTTGATGATAGGACAAGAAGCAATCGGCTTAAACTGCAGCAAGGAAAGTTTAGGTTGGACATTAGGAAAAATTTCATAACTGTTAGGGTGGTCAAACACTGGAATAAATTGCCCAGGGAGGTTGTGGAATCTCCATCTCTGGAGGTATTTAAGAGTAGGTTATCAGGTCTATCAGGGATGGTCTAGTCAGTACAGAAAGGTCCCTTTCAGTCCTAGTATTCTATGATTCTATGATTCATCTTATGTTAATTCACCTTTTTGTATATCTCAAAGGCATTTACTGGTCTAGGCTTATACCATAGAAGACTCCAAATTCCAATCTATGTTCATATATATTAAAGATGGATTTTAAGTAGTAATAACTGAAGACTGAGTCCTTGGAGGGCATTGACAGCTATTGTGTCTTAACTAATCTCATGCTGTTCATGTAGTATAACATCTGATGACTAACTGGTAACTAATTCCCTCAATTTGTGGTTCATTACTGATTTTCAGCAAAAAAGCTCACACCTAGGTGTATGAATCAAAAATCAGTATGAAATCAGTAAAAAAGTTATTGCATTCACAGGCTTCTGTTTGGTAGTAATTGCATGTTTCACGAGGAGTAACGGTAGTTCGGCTTAGGAAGCACTAGCGGACATTTAAAAATGGCGGCGCCTGGCGAGATGCAAATGAAGCCCGGGAAATTCAAATCCCGGGCTTCATTTGCAACTCCGGTTGCCTACATTACCACCCTAGTTCGAACGAGGGTGGTAGTGTAGACATACCCTAAATGTAGGCTTCTAAATAAATAATGCCATTAATCCAGAATATGCTCAATTTGTTTTTCTTTTATTTGTTGAAAGGAGTCAGAACCAATATTGTGTTGTTTATTCCTCGAATAATGTTGCCATAGTAACCTTTCCACCTTATTGCAAGATAAATACAGTAGTTATAAAGTTATTCAAGAGGGAAGCAAGGACTCTGTCTAATAATTGGGCACATATGAAATGGGTCTGCCTATCAACTTCTTTTGAGAGGTAGGGCATAGTAATGGTCATCTGAGGGAATTTTAGCAAGCGATGGGGTGAAATAGAATATATTGCCTAAGATGCAGTGGTTTGTTACACATTGTTGCTTCATTTTTATCATTGTTTTATTGTAGCAATTTTGAAATGCAGGAATGTATGAGTAACCATGGAAACAGAAAATCTCCAAATTAAGATCCTACATGGAATGTATTGTAAGGTTCCTTCAGATGTGATTGAGCTGATTATTACAGATATTATGCAGAACCAACGCCATGCAGGCAGGGGGAAAAGTTAATGTTTGAATTTGGCTTGTGAAACCTACAGATTTTCAGAACATCATGCTGAGGCCCTGTCTTCCTCATTGCCTCCATACCCCTTGTCCTCACTGCTGTATGATTCTTGCAAAAATTGTATGGTATCCCTTGAGGGGCAGAGGGAGCAGGAGAGCTTACTGATTGGTAGAGAAGTAGTGTGGTTTAATGCTGATGGGAGTTAATTTACATCTCAAATCCATGTGTGATTAAATGGGGGAAAGGAGAGCAGACATCTTTCTTTCCATCCCTGCCCACGTGCAAATCCCATTCCTCCTCAAGAATCTGTAGAAGAACCACAGTAGTGGGATAGAGAAGGGAGAGCCAGCCCTGTACTTTTTGTTACAGATGCCTGATTCCTCTGCCTTCATTACTTCTTCATGCCACTTCCCTGTTTAGGCTCAGTGACTTTAATAACCTTCCAAAACTCATGGTCGTATGCCTGGCTGATACACAAATTTGATCTCTCTAAGGTCCACTGATATCAGATCCATGTACTCACAGGTGCTCACAGGGAAGTCAAGGTGCTGAAACATGCCCAGGTTTTGTGCCCAGAGTCCCAGCCATCAGCCCTATACCCCTGCCAACCAGAGTCCCAGCCACCAGCTCTGCTACTGGCCTGGGGTCCCATGCAACTGGCAGCTGTGCACCTGGGGACACTGATGCTGGCTCTGCATGCAAGGTCCTTGCAGCTGGCCACACCTCTAAGGGGCAGTGAGGGGGACAGACAGGGAAAAGGCAAGATATAGCTCAGCACCCGACTTCAAAACTGTTCCAATGCCATTGAATGTACTGACTCTTTGGCCTCCGTCCATGAACATAGCAAGGGCCATTGTACCAGTATAATTTTTGGGTCTCTATTGTACTACATTTGTAGCAATATCACCTACCCTCCATTAACTTGTTCTCAGTTGCGGCAACTTTCATTGGGAATATCACAACCTAATTTAATTTCCTATTCTGCAGTGCCCAATCATTTGACCTTCTCAACATCTTTGTTTCTGGAAGCAAAGCAATGTCTTCAGGCTGCCAACTCTCTGTTCTATATGTGAGAATGGGTGGAATTCTAATGATCTCTTCCATTTCACTTTCTAACTGTAGTGGCAACTTTTGAACACAGAACTGGTCTCAGCTTCCTGCCACTAGTGCCGAACAGGGTTTTCGCGGGGCTCAACACGTGGCCCATGGGTGGGAACCTTTGAATATGGCCTCCACTGGGAACATGCTCCACAACGGTGAGGCGTCTGTGGGTACGTCTAAACTACATGCCTCCGTCGACGGAGGTATGTAGATTAGCCAGATTGGCAGAGGGAAATGAAGCCGCAATTAAAATAATCGCGGCTTCATTTAAATTTAAATGGCTGCCCCGCTCTGCCGATCAGCTGTTTGTCGGCAGATCGGGGCAGTCTGGACGCGACGTGCCGACAAAGAAGCCTTTCTTGATCGGCACAGGTAAACCTGGTTTCATGAGGCATACCTGTGCCGATCAAGAAAGGCTTCTTTGTCGGCGCGTCGCGTCCAGACTGCCCCGATCTGCCGACAAACAGCTGATCAGCAGAGCGGGGCAGCCATTTAAATTTAAATGAAGCCGCGATTATTTTAATCGCGGCTTCATTTCCCTCTGCCGATCTGGCTAATCTACATGCCTCCGTCGACGGAGGCATGTAGTCTAGACACACCCTCTCAGGTGGGGTGAGCATTGAAAGATGCAAGCGGACGGGCTGGCTGGAACAGATGGGTACAGGTGTCGGCATTTCTAGCCCCCAGGGAGGAGGTGCTGGGAATCATAGAATCATATAGTCATAGAACCATAGAGCTGGAAGAGACCTCAGGAGATCATCAAGTCCAGCCCCCTGCCCTAGGCAGGACCAATCCCTGGGAGTGCCGGGCTTTGTGAGAAGTGCTTTGTATTCATGCCTGCCAGTGTGAAAGAAGCTATTTGCATATATATTTGCCTGTATATGCAACCACACTTAAGCTGCAGCCTTTAGTATGAGCTGTGAGTATCATTTTGGCCCCTGGGGCTTCCAAAGTTGAGTAGCTCTGTTCTAAGCTCTCAGCCTGTGATATAATATATAGTCCTCCCTCAGGTATCAAAACATTGGTTTTACCAGTGTTCACTCTAAATCAGGGGTTCTTAACCAGTGAGGTGAGCCTCCCCAGGGGAGGTGTGACGGGGATACAGGAGAGATGTGAGGTGCCTCCCTGAAAATGTATCTCAATTGCCTTCTCACTGGATAAAATTTTAAAGTTTAGATTTCTTCATAATTAATATTATGAATTAAAATTATAAAAATTAATTTCTTATTAACGTCTAGAGATTGGCACACTACAATAGCAGTGCGAATCAATCAGGCCTATGTGACGACACACTACATTAACAGTACAAGAGCATTGCCGACTTTCATCTTCAAATATTACGTAAATTTGTTAGGAAAAGGTTCAAAGTAAAAAGCTCATATTATTCATTTAGGCATTGTAACGGGGTTCACTCACCCCACAGCACCACCAGCCGTTGGACTTGGGAATTAGCTCGGACGGCTGCGTCCAGCATCCACCTGGTTTGCCAGGTCCCAGGGTTTAGGCAGCCCTCGGGGTTCGAGCCAGGCCTTCAGCTCAGGCCGGTCCTCCGAATTGCCAGGCACCAATAGAGCCTTGGGTTCCTCTAGGTCAGAGGGTAGCCCTGCTGGCCGGCTTGGCCAGGCCTCAGGGCCCAGGCAAGAAAGCCTTTGCTGGCCTGAGAGAAGGCAGCTGTGGGAGGCCCGGGGCAGGTCTCAGCCTCGTCAGCCAGCAGCTCTGAGCAGGCCTCTGTCTCCCTCAGAGGCTGGGCCCCAACTTAGCTCCTTGGCAGAGTTCTTATAATCCTAGCCACATCCTTTAGCTTCCTGTCAGGTGAGGGGGTGGGGCTAGGCTGAGCACAAAATGGCTCCCAGGGGGAGGTGAACATGAAGTTCACTTTCAGGGGGGTGTGAAGGTAAAAAGGTTAAGAACCCCTGCTCTAAATCTTGCCTGCACAAGACTTGTTAACAAGTGTTCAGTTAGTTTGCAGGGTCTCACAATCTTCCCAAGAAATCATGAAGTTATCAGCAATCGCCATATTCCAAAGCAGCTTTCGTTATGTATTTCTCACCTGTCACATAAGTGGCAACCACTAACAAAAAAAGAGGCTAATTCTGACCTCAGTTGCAGGCCAACATTACCTGGGAAATTCTCTATGGTAGCCCCATTTGATTTTGACTGTGGTAGTTGCTTCACCATACATATACTGAATAAAATGGTCACATCCTTCTGGCACCGTTCTCAAATGCCACCAGATTCATTCTCTTAGTACATGATTGTACACCTTCTCCAAGGACATGAAGACTATACCCAGACATTGTTTCTTTTCTCTAACCTTGTCCATGAAGATTCAGAGAACAAATATGTCCTCAATTATATTCCTTTCCAATAAATATCCTTCTTGACTTTTCCAAATTTCAACTGTTTCACTCAGATGCTTTTCAGTAATCTTCTCCCATACTCTCAGAGCATGTGACATCACCTTAATTGGGAGATAATTAGCATACAATGGAATATCTCATTTACATTAAAAATGGACACTGCAAAACTTTTACAGCCTTCATCTGCTATATCCTCTCTGTTAAGAATGTCATAGAACAGATTTGTACAGTATTTTACATCTTCCCTTCCGAATTACTTCAATGGGTCCAAGAATGAATGGATATTTCATCAGGTCCAGACACCTTTTCCTTCTCATTTTCATATGTTCCTCTACAATCTCTTCCTGACCCCCTTCTTCAATTTAGATGTTTTTAAGTCCTCCTTGTGTTTCTTCTCATTCATCAATCTTCCAAAATAATCACTACACTCTATGTTGAGTGATTTACCATATACTGCTGCAACAAATACCTTGAATGTGGCATGAAACTAGCTATGGCAATTGGTAATTTAAGTTCTGTTCTGGAATAATAAATTGAATTCTGAAATAAACTGACACTTACCTAAAGCATCACAAAAATCAAAATTGCTGAATTTGTTTGTTAGCTATACCTCCGAATTTTAGAGAGTGGTGAGAACTCTTGCTTCGATCCTTGTTAGTTAGCATAAAAATACTCTGAAGAAGAAACTTTAGTAAAACCCAAACAGGCTAATTCTGGCATGAACAGAATATTGTGTTAGTTATCATATACTGGATTAAGACTGGGCTCTGATTATAGCTATACTGGCACTTCTTGTCCTGTGGTTTAAAGTTTTGTAGCTGATTTGCAACAGGCTTCTTTTGATTTCCAATGCCATCATTATAAATATTTAAGGAAACATCTCTATTGGAATCATAAACTATATCAACAAATGCATGGTAATGTGGGAATTTCCTATAGTGAAGTCATTTTATTTTCACAACAACTTCACTTCAACTGGCTGACTGTGACCTGAAGTTACAGAGTTGAAATTTGTACTTTGGGAGGCACTGGAATGAGCCCTTCCAGTCTCCTTTACTCCACATCGTGCATCCTTGAGAATAAAAAGTCCTACAGAGTATGATAATCCACTCCCAAAATCTGCATATGCAAGCAATGCTATTAATCTGACAAATAAAGTTCTAACTAAGACAAGTATATTGCTGGAAGGCTTTTGTTTGCTGAATGCCCCCTTACAATTGCAGCCAATGCTCAGGTATATTTGTATTCTCAGCTGCAAGCATGGATAATTCTTTTCATTGTTTGAGGTGACTGAGCACTGCAGCTGCAAAATACATTGCAGAAATAAGTGGGCCTAGCACAAAAGCTTCCTGTGCGCTGTCAATACAAATGGCTTGCAGATAGTTTTCCAATTGGCTCTCATTATGACATTGCAGTTCCTACGCTTTTGAAATCATCTGGCAATGGTCTACCTAACAGGGCAAATTTTGTCCTCCACCTAACCCTGACAGCAAGGCTAATAGCTGTTCAAGAGGCCAATGTATCTTAATAAAAAATGGAAATGGTTTTGCCCCTTCATTTTAATTAACATTATGTCTCCATTCCTGTGATAATGGATAATTAAGTGAGCTACCTTGACATTGGAATGTTCTTGGAAATAATTTACTGTGTAATTTCATTAGGTTAAAGATGTTTGCCAGTTTTATTTTGAATTGACGTTTCATCATAAATATTTCTGAATACATTTTACATAAGCTAATTATTATTTATAGAGCCAGATTTCTGAAGCTCACAAAAGTTCATTGTGTGCGTTAAAAATATTTTTTTGCCAACATTCATATAACTGACTCATTTATTCTTTCCAAAAAAATTCTGAGCATTGACTAATCTGTTATTCCATAAGCACATCACATGCAGACAGTTTTAATAAACATCTTTATTTTTGGAACAGCAGTGCAAAAACTTTTGATCCAGCAGGGTTTAGCCTATTATAATTCAGAGGAAAATATTAATGAAAGATAGACTCTGATAAAATCCGAGCATTATAAATGGAAGTTTCTAGGAATATTTATTCAGAAAAAAATGCCAGAACATATACCTTTTGAGTACAGTATAGTATTCTCCCAACAAAATCTCTATTTAGGCACAGTCAATTTTGAGTATTTATTCCTTATACAAAAAGCGATATTTATCTCAAGTAAGAGCTTGGCATTTATCATAAATCTCCCACACACACACGCACATGCAGGCATACACACACACACACACACACACACACACACACACACACACACACGAATATATAAGGAAATGCCCCCTTTGCTTAGCTCTATGTTAATATATTGCATTCCTTTATTTTGCATTGCACTAACTGTACCTCGACTATAGCATTGTGTGTTATCAAATAGCAAATGTGTATGTGCATGCATGCACACGTGTGCATCACATATGCTATCTGAGCATAGTACAACTGTCAATCCATTTTGAATCCTAGTATATGCAGAAAGGGTCTAGTTAGGTGCCTGCTGACCACTTATGGAAGACAATTTGATATATGGTTACGCAAAAGGGGCAGTACCTTTTCATTATATCATAATGTGTTCTTGCTGAACAGTACGCCATATTCCCCCATGAGTGCGATTTTTCAGGTGGTTAGGTGCATTTAAAAATTAGGAAGATAAAGATAAAGACAGTGAATTTAATTGACTCAATTACTATAGGTATTATGGAAGAAGTCTGTTTTCAGGAAGGATTTGCATATGAGGAGAGTAGAAGGTTGGTCAACCAATGTAAAGGAGGTCACTTTGTTCATAGGGGAATGCAGAAGGATGCTTGTGGAAGACTTCAGCTAATGGGCCACCGAGGTTGACACCACTAGTGGCAGAGTGGAGAAGGCAACATAAGACATTGTGTACTGACTTAGATTTCTCAGAGTCATAAGCATGATGGAGGGATGCATTGATTTAGGTGGAAATTGTATGTGCTTACCACACTGCAGACTCATGGCCCAAATCAGTTAGGTTTCAGAACAGTGGCCGATGTGCATAGTCTAGACAAGACGTAGGCAATCATTTTTGTCTGGGGGCCACTTCAAAATTTTTTGAAGTGGCCCCAGGCTGCCCTGGAAGGGGCAGGGCCTAAACTGGAAGGGGCGGGGCCAGGATGCTTCTGGACTTGCCCATCCCCAGACCATGATTGGTCTGGGGATGGAGGAGCCCCTTTGCCTCCCCTTTCCCACTAGGCACCCATGCCTCTGGCAGGGCAGGAAGAGGTTTTGCACACTCCCCCACTCCCAGGCCAATCAGGGCTTGGGGGCGGGGGAGGAGACAAAGCCTCCTCCCGCCCTACCCTCTCTCCCCCGCCAGGAGCACATGGCACTTCAAAGTGCCAGGTGCTCCTCACAGGGTGGGAGGAGGCTTTGTGTGCACCCCTGCCCCCAGGTCAATCAGTGCCTGGGGGTGGGGGAGCTGTGCAAAGCATCCTTCACCCTGCCCCTGCCCTGCACGAGTGTATGGCATTTTGAAGTGCTGCTTGCTCCTTGCAGAGTGTGGGGAGGGCGGAGGAAAGTTTGTGCAGCTCCTCCACCCCCTGATCAATCAAGGCTTGGGGGCTGGGGAGCGTGTGATGTCTCCCCCCGCCCTGTGAGGAGCATATTGCACTTCAAAGCGCTGCCTGCTCCTGCCAGAGCAGGAAAAAGCTTTGTGCGCTGCCCTGCCCCCAGGCCCTAATTGGCCTGGGGACGGGAGGGCGGCAGGACCTCCGCAGGCTGGGTCAACTTGCTTGGCGGGCCTCATCCGGCCTGTGGAGGTCCTTTTGCCCACCCCTGGTCTAGACTCTACTGCAGGAAACTATGTTCTGCCAGGTGTCACTTCCAGCTTACATAAACAGGGACACAACTGTGACATTTTTCTGTGGCTTTCATTTAATAAGCATCATCATGTCAAATTCATGCATTTCAAATGTCCTTATGCCAGGGATGAGCAAAGTTTTAAAACTGTAAACAATAGTTTCATTTGTAGTTTCTGGCAGCCCTTGTGTATTGTGTGGCAACAGGGTGTGTAGGGAAGGAGGCTACAATTTCTTTTGAGGGGGGTTGTCAATGAGACAAGCCATTAAAAATATAAAGATTTTTTTTAAATGGCAGATCATCAGTCAAAGATTTTTTGTGATTTCTACTACTTTTACGATACATATTACCCACCGTGCCAGGTAAATAAATTGCAAATTTGTTCATTGTAAAGTATTATAAACTATCGGTATAAATGTTGGGCTACTGTCTGTGTGGGGAAGTGTATGGAGAAGAAATAGGCGGGGATGGAAATGCGGACTGAACATTGTCCGGAAAATTATTTTTATTGTAGTGTTGAAATGTGTTAAAATACACTGAGCTGTGCACAAAGTTGTACATGGTGTTGGTGCAAAAGAGAGAATAGCAGGAACTTTATCAAACTACATAACAAGATTCAAGAAGGCTATCAAGTGCATATTAGATCAGTACGGGTTGAACCTTTCTAGTCCAGCACTCCTTGGTCCAGCAACATCGGTGGTCTGGCATGATTTTTGTTAGCTGGATGTCCACTTACCATGGGCACAACCAAATTTTCTATGGATCCATAAAGTTTGTTTACAGCCACCAGTCCTGGCTCTCAGTGTTCTTTAGCTCTAATTTACCCCTAAATGTCTTCTAAGAGCCCAGTGAGCAGTGGAAGTGTTGGTAATGCTGCTAGACAATATTGACCTCCCGTGGTCCAGCAAATTCTCTGTTTCGACAGAGGTCCGGTCTCGAGAGTGCCAGACTAGAGAGGTTGAACCTTTATTGTCTATAACACTTTTTCTGTAGCTGGATCCAGTGTTGCCATTGGATCTAGCATCACACGGTTGGGACTTAAATATCATTGTCCAAATGAGTTTATCGTTTGGATGCACAGGAGTGGAAGAATGTCCAAGAAGTAATGATACAGATGAATTCAAGCATTAATATTAAAGACGGATCCAAGAAATAAAATAGCTTTTCTTTTGTGTCTGATTCTTTTAGATAAAGCCTTAATATCCCTCTGTGTTTCCACCAAATCATTTTCAGGTTTTTGTTAAATATTCCTTTTTACTTTCAGTTATTGGAAATTATTCTGATTAGTTCACAGCTGAAACTACAAGTACGAATGTCTAAAAATTACAAAAAAATGCTCCTCTGTGTAAAGGTATCATGGCTAAAGAACCATTTTTCCCACTCCCAGTTGTTAAATGCCAGTCTTCATGAGGCACATGTCATGGCAGTAATACATTTTTAATGGGGAAATTCCAGGGTTGGGTGTTTTTTAAGAGATTATTCTGCCTTTTTCATATTTTTACGGATTCAGGGATGATAAAAATTAGCTAATAAACACAAACTGTGCATGAAATCAAGAAGATGATAACATCACTGCTAGGTCTTGAGCCAGCTAATAATCCGGTAGTACATGACTTCTGAAGTAGCACTTCCCCGGTGGGCAGTGATTCTTTAGTGTATCTCAAAGGGCCTTGAACAAAATGATTTTCTGTTTTTATCACAATTGCAAGAACGCCTGTATTGAGTAACTAGGTTCTAAGGTACTGAGAAAATGAGCAGTTTGCAGTAGCCCCTCAGACTTTCTCATTTCTTACCTGTGGTGATCTAATGTTGCCTTATTTGACTGCAGCACAAAGCGCTGTTTCTAAAAGCCTTCTTAAAGCACCTTGTACATTATCTGAAAGGTACATACATGCTTCATTGAGGAGACCCGACTTCTCTTCAGAGATTGGTAAGTTGTCTTAAGATAGTTAGATGCCTTGTAATGCCTCCCTGAGAAACATGTAAACTTGTTTGAAGTGAAAGATTAGGTTTCTCCATTAATACAATTCAGTAAATTGTCAGCATGTTCCAGGCAGGTGCCCTACATGATGGAAGGCTGGGATTGTGGCTCATCATAAGCAGGATCCAAATCTGCTTCTTTTCTTCAGTGGGAAAAAACAAAAGTACTTTTCTTGTGAGTCAGCAAGGGTGATAGCATTGTTTAGATGCTTTCATTGACAAGATCACAAGCACAGTTTCAGGAACCTGAAAATGTCTTCATTCAAAAAAAGCAAGAAATGGAATAATTAGCTTTCGTTAAATTAATGCTGCAAATCATTTATGGAGCTTACTTTGTCTCAGAAAAATATTTCATAACAATTTATCCTGGCAAATCCTTGGTGAGGTATGGAACATCTGCATTTCTAGAGTTGGGAAAACTAAGCTGGTGAGATGAAAATGGCGTTGGGCTAATCAGACGGTTAATGTCATGACCAGGATTAGATTCCTGGAATTTCTGGCTCCTACTTGCATATTTAGACCACTAGGTTGCCTCATTCCTTCTGAAACTGAGCTCTGCCTCTCTGGTTAAAATGCATAAACTACAGCCTATATTGGAACAGGATACCATACTATAAGAGGCTCTGGGAGACAGACCCATAGTCTCCTATAGACAACCACCTAACCTCAAGATGATTCTTACCAACCACCACAGGACATACCACACTAATACCAACCCTGGTACCTTCCCTTGCAACAAACCCCGTTGCCAGCTTTGTCCACATATTCATTCTGCTGATACCATTATTGGACCTAACCAAGTGAGTTATAAGATCAAGAACACATATTCCTGCGCATCCAGAAATATAATCTATGCTATCATGTGCCGAAAGTGTCCGTCTGCTATGTACATTGGACAAACATCTCAGACACTTCGCCAAAGGATTAATGCCCACAAAACAGATATCAGACAAGATCACAAAGAAAAAACAGTTTCTTGCCATTTCAACCAGAAAGGACATTGTCTCAACGACTTGATTACCTGCATCCTGCTTCAAAGGCCTTTTAAGACTACACTTGAAAGAGAATCCTCTGAACTGTCATTCATGCTTAAATTCGACACTTTACGCCTAAGTTTGAATAAAGACTCTAACTATGTTACCCATTACAAATATAGCTTCCCCAATTATCACCTCTAATATCATTAGCTCACAGACATTTACCTCCACGCCCCCCCATTCCCCTTCTGTTCTGAAATTTGATTTGTCCTTTTCATATGTGTTCATTTTTTTAATTGTATCCTTTGGTATATATGGTTGTGACAATTTTCTTCCACTATTTGATATCAGACAAGATCACAAAGAAAAAACAGTTTCTTGTCATTTCAACCAGAAAGGACACAGTCTTAATGACCTGCTAACCTGCATCCTACTTCAGAAGACATTCAAATCTGCACTTGAAAGGGAATCCTCTGAACTGGCATTCATGCTAAAATTCGACACCCTCCGCACCGGACTTAATAAAGACCCCAACTATCTTACACATTACAAAGATAGCTTCCCCAATTATCACCTCTAATACTATTTACTCACAGACATTTCCCCTTCCCCACCTCTAATATCATTAACTCACTGGCATTCACCTTCCTTCCCCCCCCCCCACATCCCCCTTCTGTTCTGTAATGTGATTTGTCCTTTTCATGTGTGTTCATTTTTTTTAAATTGTATCCTTTGGTATATATGGTTGTGACTGTTTTCTTCCATTATTTGATCTGAGGAAGTGGGTCTGGCCCACGAAAGCTCATCATCTAATAAACCATCTTGTTAGTCTTTAAAGTGCTACATTGTCCTGCATTTTACTTGTTTCCCTGTGAGACTCATACTTAAGGTCCCAACTCAGGAAAGCACTTAAATCCATCACTGTTCTTAGATCATGCTTAACTGTAGGCACGTATTAAAGTCCTGTTGTTTCTAAGTGAATGCATGTGCTGATATGCTTTCCTGTAAAGAGAATTGCTATAAAACAGGATTGTTTATGTCTCACCCATTGGCCATGGGAAGGTTGCTTCTTCAGCCAAGAATAGCATCCCTCTGGTGCCAAAGGCCAAACTGCTCTCCTTGATTGTTACTTCTCTCCCTTGAATGAAAGGCATGTGTCCTCGACCTAAGCTTGTTCCAGCAAATGCTCAAGTATGTGATAAATTGCTTTCCAACAAGCTGGAACCTCTTGCTCTGGTTGTTGCTGAAGCAAGTCATTTTCTAGTGCCAGCTGCTGTTTTATTTTTAGTGCCATGGCCCTTTCACATTGGTCGTACAGAGCTGGTTCATGTGCCGTGTGTAAAATAATTGTATAATGGGGGCGGGGGATGGAGAAACAGCTCTGAGAGGCTTGTGAGTAAGGCCCATACTAAGTTGCTGTTGCTATCATTTCTGCAGGGTTAATGGGAATCTTTTAATGTTGGATGTTTCAGAGGATGCCTTTATAGGATACAGTGCTGATCCCTAATTATATTAACGCCATACTAGATCTGGGAATGTGTTGTAACATACTGTGGAATCTAGGCAGAGGTGCAGACTAACAGGCTATTGGGTTCTAAGGCTCCCTGACAGTCTGCCTGGCAGACTCCCATGCTTCCAGGCCTACTCATGCCCCAGCATGGTGGGAGACCAGGGACTTGGGGTCCAAGGGCAACCAGCTGCCTGCTTCCCACTCGGTGGACAGTTTGGGAAACTGACCAGCTCAAAAAGCCAGTCAGATGGGGAGCCCAGGAAGCTGGGCTACTAGTCTACCAAATGGGCATCTGATAAGCCAGAACATTTTTGGGGGGGTCTCTTTAAGTGAAACATTTACACCGTTCCTTCCTGTGAAACATGTCAAGATTTTTTTCATTGTAATTGAAAACAACTTTTGTTTATATTTATGTATTTATTTGTGTGGGATGGAGTCATGTGTCCACACAACTCTTCCTGGCACTGTCAGTACTGCCAGTCGGATGTATGCATCTTCAGCAATTAGTTGAATAACATGGTGCAACAGGGCATGCACAACCCGTCACAGGGGTGAAGATATTCGGGGGTGGACGCCGCTTGATTGGCATCAGCCATCTCTATAGTCTTTAAATATCCCCCTGTGGGCGAGGGTAGTTGTGCTTAGTGTTTAAGGTCAATAGTGCTGTCCCTTCTCTCAGGGCAGCACACTCTACCACTCAAGTCTGTCATGGTCAGCCCTCTCACTGGGGTAGTACGGCCTAGTGGCCAGAGCCAGTAGGTGGTCCTGGTTTCAGGGCAGTATAGCCTAATGGCCAGAGTCAGTAAATAGCCCTTGTTTCAGAGCAGCACAAAGAGTAATTAAGTAGCCCTTGCTGCAGGGCAGTAGGGTCTAATGGCCACTGTCAGCAGAGTTGGGTCAAGTGCCCTGGTAGGGGGACCAGGCCCATCCTGCTCCATTGGGTCGCAACCAGGTGCCCTATGAGCTGCAGAATAGTCTACCACACCCTCGGTGCGGAAACCAGCCAAAACCTGGGTGGCAGAAGCCGCTCCTGCACCCGCCCTGGGTCATTTCCTACTGATTCTGGTGGGTCAACATCCCACGTAGTAGCTGGGTCTCCCAGTTCCACAGCAGCAGCAGCTTCTCCTTGGGACTCCATGAGGGTTGCATAACGGCCGTCTCCTGGGACTCCGGTTCTCGCTTTCTGGGTTGCTCACTGCTGCAGCTCGGGGGCTCTGGATGGAGGTCCTTCTCCTTTGCTGGCCAGCCCAGACTGAGCTACTCTCTTGCCTTTTATGCTGCCTCGGCACTCGGAGCATGCCCAGTTTGGTTAAAGGGATGGGGCTTCCTCCACCCACAGGGTTTTCACTCCCCCTGCTTGAGTGTGGGGTATGCACATCTCGTCACACCTGGGCAATTGGGATTTTTCTTGGGAAAGTTTGATAATGGTCATGATCTTTCTTAAACATCTCCTTTCAACTCTGCTGAATGCAGCTTATTCCTAAATATCTCTCCAAAAGGCTCAAGAGAACACTATTTCTCTGGCATCGAGTCATGGAATCATAAGGTTAGAAGGAGCCACAAGCATCATCTAGTCTAAACTCCTGACAAAATGCAGGATTTGTGGTATCTAAGCCAATCAAGACCCTTGAGGTTGCTGGGAGTGACAGATTCCATGACTTTTGCAACTTCTATGGCATAATCTTAGCCTTAATTATCATATTTTTTGTCTTATTATCTAACTCTTTCCTAACAAGTCCTAACATGCTGCTGTTAGCTTTTTTGACTGCCATGGACACATGTTTTTGGAGGACTATCCACAATGACTCCAAGATCTCTTTCTTGAATGGTGGCAGCTAATTTAGACCTCAACTGCGCATTTGTCAACATGAAATTTCATCTGCTCTTTTGTTGCTCATTTTGTGAGATCCATGTGTAATTTTTCCCAGAGCTCTATATATTATCATGGGTAATGCTTTGGACTTCACTCTCTTTTAACCTCTTTTTTCAAAACCTCCAGTGGAGGTACTTCCATGACTTCCTGAGGTTGTTTGTTCCATTGTGCTACTGTTCTGAGAGTCAGAAAGCTTTTCCTGAAATACCGTCTACATTTGCTATCCTGCATTTGGAACTCACTGCCTCTTGTCCTGCCCTTTGTGGCAAGAAAGAACTATTGTTATCAATATTTTTATGGCAGCCTTTCAAGTATTTGAAGACCACTAATATGCCCCCCCTTCATTGCCTCTTTTGCAAACTAAACATGAAAGCTCATCACCTAATAAACTATCTTGTTAGTCTTTAAAGTGCTACATGACTGCTTTTTTTGTTTTACCAAGATCAGACTAACATGGCTACCTCTCCGTTACTAAACATACCCAGTTTCTTTCCAACCTTTTCATCTTCTTTTCACTCACCTTTGGATCCTTTTCAGTTTCTCTGCATCCTTTCTGTACAGCAGTCACCCAAATTGGACACAGTATTCCAACTGAGGCTTAACAAGCACCAAATAGAGTGGTGCTGTCCCCTTCCATGACTTCCATATTATGCCTCTGTCAATGCAGCATAACATTATATTTGCTTTTTTTTGCAACCGCCTCACATTATTGACTCATGTTAGCAGTTGTGACCCAGCACAATTCCCATATCTTCTTCAGCAATGCTATTGCCAACCCTATTATCCCCCATTCTGTATTTGTGAGTCTTTTTTTTCCTTCCCTAAGGCTATGTCTAGACTGCAGGCTTCTTTCGAAAGAGGCTCTTTCAAAAGCATCTTTCGAAAGAGCCTCTTTCAAAAGATCGCGTCTAGACTGCAGGCGGATCTTTCGAAAGAGAAATCCGCTTTTTCGAAAGAGAGCACCCAGCGAGTCTGGATGCTCTCTTTCGAAAACAGTCTCTTTACATTGAAGAACGCCTTCTTTCGAAAGAGGAACTTTCGAAAGAAGGTGTTCTTCCTCGTGAAACGAGGTTTACCGCCATCAAAAGAAAAGCCGCGTTCTTTCGAAATAATTTCGAAAGAACGCGGCTTGAGTCTGGACGCAGGGGAAGTTTTTTCGGGAAAAGGCTACTTTTCCCAAAAAACCCCCTGAGTCTGGACACGGCCTAAGTGTAGCTATGTGGCTACTAAGTGTAGTGTCTGTGTTGAATTGTTTTTTCTTATCTATAGCCCAGTTCTGCAATTTAGCAAGATTACTTTGAATTTGAGCTCTGTCCTCCAATGTGTGTGCAGCTCCGTTAGCTTTGGGTCATATGCAAATTTGATCAGTATGCTCTCTTCCTGCATCCAGATCATTAATAAAGATGCCAATAAACACTGGGCTCAGAACAGATCTTTGTGGAACTTCATTTGAGATCTCATTCCAGTGTGACATCTTCCATTAATATTTATTCTTTCTTTGTGGCTATTTAACCAATTATGCTTCCACTGGATGGTAGTAGTTCTTCTGAGCCTGCATTTCTTCAGTTTATTTATGAACCTGTCATGTGGAACTGAGTCAAAAGGCTTTCTAAAGTCTAGGTATATTGTATCCACCACATTCCCACTCTCTATCAACCCAGTTATCAGGTCAAAGAAGGAAATCAATCTGGTTTTGCATGATTTGGTTTTAGTAAGTCCATGCTGGCTGCTAGTGAACTGTTGTCACTATTGTTTTAAAGAAGAAGGCTAACTGAGCATTACAATGTGCACAAAATGGCACTTTGTAAAATTACTCCATAGCTTTTTGGGGCTATTTATTCACATATTACTTATAAGTTTTGTCTTTTCTTTTGTAAAATATGTATCAAGGAACAAATCTTATTTCTGACCAAGACGAAAGAGTTTCAATTTGCCCGACTTCAATAAAATTGGAACTTCCTGAAATAAAATCATGAACACAGTCATTTAACATACTTGCTGGATGGAAAATAAGATTTAAGTTTTAGCTAGGGGGCTTTCTTCAGGCTGTAGAGACACATTTTATCACACCAATACCGCCTTTAAGTTTGATACACGTTGAACCTTTCTAGTACGGCACCCTCAGGACCTGACTGGTTAAGAACAAGAGAATTTTCTGGACCATGGGAGGTCAATATTGTCTAGCAGCATTACCAACACTTCCACTGTTTATTGGGATGTTAGAGGACATTTAGGGGTAAATTATAGCTAAATAACAGCACAGAACACTGAGAGCTAAGACTGGTGGCTGTGAACAAACTTTATGGGACTACGGGAAACTTGGCCACACCCATGAGAAGTGGACATCCGGCTAATTAAAATCATTCCAGACGATGGGTATTTCTGGACAAGAGAGTTCTGAATCAGAGAGGTTCAACCTGTATATTTTATTGTAAAGATCTATGAATGTAAACTCTTTGTGTAATGCTAGTATTATCACAGTGGCACCAGAAAAAAATTAACATAAATAAGTACATGCGAACATTGCCATGTAACTTGTTCAACCTTTATTAAAATTATAACAAGATAAAATGACATGTAAAAATCAACATTTAAAGATTTCACTTCTTAATTTTCATCGTTTGTTACTCTGATTGCATGTTATTCCATCATTCTCACTTTATTTTTCCAAGCTATTAAAACTCATAAGCTATATAAGAACTCCTTTAATTGTGAGATTCCATTCAGTCCCTCAATACAATGACATCCTTCATATTAGTTGAGTATAGTCATGCAATTTAAAATATGTAAAAATATTAATTAATTTTGCATCTGAAATACAAGCTGGGTTATTTTAACACTCATGAATTGGCGAATGATAGTTAACATCTAGCTGCTTTTTGTTTTGGAAACAGAAGCAGGGAGAATCCCCTGAAGCATGCCAGATTTCTGAAAGGTTTTTCTGTATCCAGACCTATTCTATCTTTCTGTGTAATAGAAGCCTCTTTCTATGAGACTGAAACCCTGCTCCCCAGCCCTCTGAAAATGTCAGTATTGGCAGCTGACAAGTTGTTCAGCTCTAGAGCTAACATTAATGTGACAGACAAGTCTGCCATGGTAAGAAAAAGTTTATCAGAGTCATACAATGCTTGTGTAAATGAGGAGTCTTTTTTTTTTAAATATGACGGCGCGTCTAAGTAGGCCGGATTCTTCAAAATCTCTAACTAAATACATGACAGCTGGCGAATTAAAGCATTTTATCACTGGCATCCAATAATATTCCATAATCCTAAGAGTCCAAAGTATGAATTAATTGATTGCAAGAACCTATCCAACTAAGGATGTAGGGAGAAGGGAATAAACAAAAGCTTCTGTGAAAGGCCTCTGAGAAAGTAGAAAGCACTGTTATAATGAATAAATAGGACCAAATTATATCCAAATGACTGCATCTTATTTTGAAGAAGCGGAAGTGTTTGTGCTCTAGTTATGAGACTATTTGGTTAAAGAAACTCATTGTTTTTAAAAGTATCCATCAAAAATGCATATTTATTTTGGCCTTAAAACATACATAATTATTCACTGCAAATGCAATGAAACTCTTCAGAGACTAACATGCTTAAACTTTATATTCTGGAAGGAATCCCATTGACTTCAAGGACTGTGGTCTTATAGAGAAATTTGGCCAGAAACTCCATGAATAGACATTGATAGTTTTATTGAAGCTGCAGCTCTGTCTGGTTATGGTTTTCACAGAAATGGCAATGTAACCAACATAGGAATTTGTACTTGGAGTATATTCAGGGAATTTGGAACATTTTCATATAAAAATATTTCAGCTTTTCTGGGAGTTTAGTTCCACAGTAACAACATTTCCACTGAAAGCAGATATATTTCATTAAAAGATTTGTTGAGTAATTTTCCTTTGAAAAAGTTTCAGTAGGAAATATTTTATCAGACCTACTAACTACCATTGCATAGACCTCATTCTCCATTGCTTTGCACCCTGAATATTCATTTTCATTGCTACAAATTGCATGAAAGATAGATGCTAAAAGTAATCATTCTGATATGGTGAATTTTGATGCTCGATTTTGACACTCACGCAAAATGCAGGCCAATGGAAAATTAACCATATCTCTGCCTGAAATGTACTCATCACTTTCTTTGTACTTAATGAGAATTAGAAATACGTAAAGGGTGACAATTTTGGAGTTGGCTTTTAAACACTCCTGCACTTAGGTGCTGGGATTTTTATTTAAGTTCATGAAGATGATGAGGAAAATAAAAAGTGAATGACTGTAACGGACGTTTTGTACTTTAGAGCAAAAAAATGGAGAGAGGAAAATTGAGCAATATTTTTTCTTAAAGTTGCCATTTAATGTTCTGTCTCTCATCCCCTGGACTAGAACTGTTGTGTTACTGCATTCTGAAATAGTTTCCAAATGTCATTCAATGTAGTTGTATTATTAAGCAAATCAAATGATCTCACTTTGAGCAGACAATACAGTTTTTAAGTTATAGTCCATTCTAAAATCATGGTTGCATCACTCCTGCAGCTAATTATTATTTGTAGTGGAAAAGAGGTGTATTTCAGTCCATTGTGTTCCTTTGTGGTACTCCTTTTTGTAGTTGCAATGCTGACACTAACATAATTGGAATACTGTAAAATACATTTTGGACAAACTTTGGGACCATCATCAGAAGATTTTTAATTCCAGTGGTTTATTTTGGGCTTAGGAAAAAAATCAGATGTAATAATAATCAGCATTGTATCATTGTGCACCTCAACACTTGCTTGTTACAGTTCAGAAAATGTTAGCTTTCTTCTTTGCTGTATTTTCCTATGTGTTTGTGCTTCCATTGCTCTGTTCTTGATTCAGAAGCAGCACAATGATGCTGGAAGTTGTTGGTATATACCAGGTTTTGAACGTGCCCAACATCTATAACACAAATCTATCTTGTTTATATTTGTACTTGTGTTAGAATTCTTGTTTTCTTGTCAGATCTATATCGGACCAAACTGGTGAAAAACAAGAAGAGAAACTATTTCAAGAACACTTTCAAGGTTTCAAAATCTGGTTTTGCTCCACTTAGGAAGGAAAAGACTTGTTTATTGATTGCCTGATTTTATCAAAGAGAGAGAGGCCACAGAATAGACAATAGTCCAGTGGTTAGGGCACTCATCTGGGATGTGACAGAATACAGGGAGGAATTAGACCCATTAGGAGGGGTAAGGCAGAGTTGATGTCTCTCTTTAATACTGCATTGACGTTGTATTGAATTACTAACCCAGGAACCCAATGAAGATGACATGAGAATGGCCCCCATTATGCTCAAGAAGCAGAGAAGAAATCCTAAATAATCTGCAAACTGTTGGGGTTTCTTTTACTGATTGTTCATAGGCAAGTGTTGGAAGTTGACTTTCATGGATTCCAAGGTCAGAAGGAACTACTGTGATCACCTGGTCTGAACTCTTACATAAAACAGGCCATAGAACATCCCCAAAACAATTCCTGTTTGGACTAGAGCATATCTTTTAGAAAAACATCATTACCAGTGATGGGGAATCCACCAGTGCCCTTAGTTGGATACTCATTAAAAATTGTGTGCCTTATTTCCAGTCTGAATTTGATTAGTACCATCTTCCAACTGTTGGATCATGCTATTTCTTGGCCTAATTGATTAAAGAGACCATTATTAAATATTTGTTCCCCATGGAGATACTTAAAGACTGTGATCAGTTGCCCCTTTACCTGCTCTTTGTAAAGGTGAATAGATTGTGCTGTTTGACTTCAATCCATTAATCATCAGCAGGTCTCTTCTCAAGTCATCACTTCAGGGCATGTCATTTAAGACACTAAGCATTACTTCTGGCAGAGAATGCAAACATAGGATCAGCTCTCCTGAGAGACCACCTTTAAACATAGCTATGACGAGCCCACGGATTTATAGTACAACTCCTTCAGTATAATCCTGAGAGACTGACTTGCATAAAGGGTCCTATGACTATGGAATTCTCTCCTGTCACTGGCCTTAAATAAGTTACAGTTGTCAACTTTCAGGATGCACTTGTTACAAGACAGTTCCTTGTCAGTGTATATGTTGTTAGTATGCCTAGATGGGTATTTTCTGTCAAAGTACTGTTTTTCAAAGGCAAATGTCAAAAGTGTCTGCAAAATTTACATTCCTTGTGGGAAAGTTTCAACTTTGCTGATTTTTCATTTTATTTTATTGTAAAAATTGAAACAAAAGGTTGTATATTGTATCAGCTTGAATATGCTGACACAGAGCGTTATAGTCTGTTGGCTTCCTACCCCAACCTACCCCTTATGGTCTAGGGTCTCTGGTTGGATTTTATATCCCAGGATGCACCATGGAATCCACACCTACTGACCCTCCACAGTGTATCATGACCATCTTGTGGTCAAGGTGTAGCAAGAGTAGATAAAACCTAGCTGAGAAATTTAGCTATAGAGCAGAATGGCTTATGCAGCATCTACCCTAACATTCTGAGAAGACAGACTCAATTCAGCGTTGAACCAAGCCTAAATGAAATCGTTTAATTTGGTTTGCCGGATAAAAATATTCTGTTTCAACTGAAAATGTCAAAACAACAACAAGACATTTCTAGACCAAATATTTTTGAACTCCACATTCCTAAAAATTTTCATTTTTCCCAAATTAGGAATATATGTGGAAATAATAATTTCCATTGGATGAGTATTCTGGTTTTTTTCTGCCAACTCTGTTAAATGGGCAATAGATAAAATTCCAAGAGACAAAACTGAAGAACATGTAGTGTGGTTTAGTAGGTCAAATAAAAAGTTTTGTACATTACAAATGACCTCCTATAGGGTTTCTCATTTGTCAGGGTCTATGTGTTCTCTGGTGTATTGGAGTATTAGTATCTTATATTATTAAGATCTGTTGCTAGGTGGAAGGATTGATATTGACTGACATGTGTTTTGACTTTGTAAATGTAAATTATTATCAGGGTGATGACACCCTGCATAAACTATAGGCAATAAATAATGTTCATTTCTCCCTGATTGAACAGTCCTATACTGTTTTAACTATCCTAAAGAGAGCTGTAATATTTAAACAATATCTATTAATTGTAGTGGTTTATTGTCTCTTGGATTCGGTTCTCACACTGCTATCTAGTGGCCCTATAATTTGAAATCACTTTTCAGTTTTATTACATCCACCAGCAGGAGACTCAGACATGCCAAGAGTAATTAAAATAAAAAAAATCACAGATAATTAATAGTGAGAAACATTTTTTCATAATAACTTAGACACTATGCACTGGGCAAAACTAGGTGCTTTTTTGTTTCTTAAAAAATAATAAAACCTTGCATACTTGCATTTTCAGTTGGACGTTCTTTCCTATTTTATTGCAGATTTTTGTTGATGAATAAGGCTACAGATTTAATTTATATAATTACTCAATGGCACTAGTAATTGTTTGGTCTCCTGAGGTTGCAGCATACTGCATGGATAATTTGTTATTGTTACCAGTAATATTTATAAAGTTGTTTCAGAAGTGTAGCTGTGTTAGTCTGTAACTTAAAAAAACCCCACAAAAAAAAATGAGTGATCCTGTAGCACCTTTGGGTATGTCTACACTAGCCACCCTAGTTCGAACATTTAAAAAAGGCTGCACCCGGCGAGATGCAAATGAAGCCCGGGAAATTCAAATCCCGGGCTTCATTTGCAACTCCGGTTGCCTACATTACCACCCTAGTTCGAACTAGGGTGGTAGTGTAGACATACCCTCATAGCTTAGGGTATGTCTACACTACAGCATTATTTCGAAGTATCTTATTTCGAAATAGTTAATTTGAAATAAGTTATTTCAAAATAATGCATTTACACACAAAATACATTTCGAAATAGCATTTGGCTATTTCTAAATAGTGCGTCCACACTGAGTGGATGCTGAATCGCATTTAAGCCCGGCCGGAACCAAGTCCAGCAGGGCATGAGGTCAGGAGTTACTTTGTGTGGCTGCTGCCTGACGCTATCTGAGGCCTGTGCTTAAAAAGACCGCCCCCCAAACATCCGGTTCTCAGTTTGCTGGAAGCTGGAGGACTGGTCCTGGGGAGCATTAGAGGGCTGGCTACCTATGGCTTGCTGGCTCATGTTTTGGGGCCACTGGATCAGGGGCAGTGACTGCCTGCTCTAGGCTGGCAGGCTTGGAGCTGGCACAGGCTCTGTGGCCAGAGTCTACCCCTTTACAGGCTCTGTGGGGGGGAGGGAGAGAGAGGAGTGTTCTCGGTTGAGGCTGGAGTGGCCACCAGGGCACCCTGAGAAGGATGGAGGCCCCCTATTTTGATATAAGTGTCTACACAGCACTTATTTCAAAATAGCTATTTCGAATTTGGCATTATTCCTCGTGGAATGAGGTTTACCAAATTTGAAATTAGCGCTCCGCTATTTCGAATTAATTTCAAAATAGCGGTTTGGCTGTGTAGATGCTAGTAAAGTTATTTCGAAATAACAGCTGTTATTTCAAAATGACTTTGCTGTGTAGACATACCCTTTACTTTGACACAGCAACAAGCCATGTAGATGGGTGGGAAATAGTAGATGTGATATATAGAGAGACTTTAGTGAGGCTTTTGTTAGTGTCTTGCCCGTCCTCATTAACAAAATAGGGACATTCTATCTAGATGGAACTACTCTAAATTGGGTGCATAACTGGTTGGATAACCATTCCCAGAGAGGAGTTATTAATGGTTCACAATCATGCTGGAAGGTCGAGTGGGGTTATACCGGGACAAGATCTGTGTCTGGTTCCATTTAATGTCTTAGTGAATGATTTAGATAATAGTATAGAGAATCTACTCACAAAGTTTGCAGATGATATCAAGCTGGTTGGGTTTGCAAGCATTTCAGAAGATAAGATTAGAATTCAAAATGATCTAGACAAACTGCAGAAATGGTCTGAGGTAAATAAGATGAAATTCAATGAGGACAAATGCAAAATACTCCACTTAGGTAGGAACAATCTCTTGTACACATTCAAAATGGGAAATGACTGCCCAGGCATGAGTACTGCCGATCTCGGGATCATGGTGGACCATAAGCTAACTATGGGTCAACAGTGTAACACTGATGCAAAAAATTAAACATGTTGGAAGAAAGACATGAGAAGTAATTCTTCCACTCTACTCCAAGCCTCAACTGGAGTATTGTGTCCATTTCTAGTTGGCACATTTCAGGAAAGATGTGGACAAAATAGCTGTCCAATGTCTGTTGGGTTGGGTTCTCACACTGCTATCTAGTGGCACTATAATTTGAAATCACTTTTCAGTTTTATTACATCCACCAGCAGGAGATTCAAACATGCCAAGTGTAATTACAATTAAAATAAAAAAAAATAAAAATAAAAAAAAGTTCAGAGAAGAGCAACAAAAATGATTAAAGATCTAGAAAATATGACCTACGAGGGAATATTGAAAGAATTGTGCTTATATAGTCTGGAAAAGAAAAGAAGGGGAGGGGATAATGGCTAAAACGTTATTATGAGAAGGGAGAAAAATTATTCTCCTCAACCTCTGATGATAGGACAGGAAGCAATGGGTTTAAAATGTAGCAAGGGAGGTTTAGGTTGGTCATCGGGAGAAAAACTTGCTAACTGTCAAGGTGGTTATGCACTGGAATAAATTGCCTTAGGAGCTTGTGGAATCTCAATCATTCAGTAAAGCACTTAATAATTGAATCCAAACTTTTAAGGGACATGGTAAGCACTATGTAGAACTGGGATCCTAGTCCAGAATGCAGATGCCCAATTACATGAGACTTATTCACCCTAGGAAAATTACTCATTTCTGGCAATCTAAGCTGCTGCACTAGAGCTGAAAACACCTAACTGCAAGTTTAGATAATAACAAAGAATATTTGTGATCCAAGCTCAGGCCTGCTCTACATTGATTAAAGAGAAATTCTTTATCTCTCAGAAAGGCACTTGCTTGAAACATTCTGAACAAGCAGCTTGGCAAAATCTTCATACACTTTGTTAGCTAATCAAAGACAGATTGCAGTCAAGAACCATATCTACATTTATTAAGAAAATTAATAGACCATTTAAATTTTACTAGAATTAGGCTAAGATACAATACGCGTTTGCTGCAGCAGACATTCATTAGTTGTAACACTGACCTCCAGTCTGGGTGCATAATGAGAAATTGACATCTAGATTTCAACTGAGACAATAGTGGTAATAATATGAATCTGAATTATTAGGGGGGGGAAGACTAACTATTATAGTTCTGTCAGTATTTATTTCTCATATTCTTTCTTATGAGTAGATTTTTTTTAAGTTCTATGTTTGTCACAGTCTGCTTTTCCCCTAGTCCATAATATTCCATATTCTTTGGATTACATTGTCTCTTTGGTTAGTGATGGGCAAACATTATTGTTTAAAGGATCTAAAAGGAATGTTTGCCCAAACATTAAGAAGTCTTCCTAGTAAGGAATCTTGTGAAAATAAGCGATCCAGTAGTATTTTCAGGACATCCTATTTTGGTTTCAGATGAGTTAAGGATTCTTAAGAGACTTATCTTTTTCTCTCTGGAATTTTCATCCTTTTTTATTAGCTTATTTTTAAAACCTTCAGATAGGTTCTATTTGAGTTTGATTCTACTTAAGTTTGGTTCTAGACTGAGACTAAGTATAGGGTCATTTTTATTTCAACTACATTAATGATTGTTACTACGTACATACTATTCCTATTAGTTTACCTCAGAGTAAACCTACATCTAGACTGCACTGCTCTTTCAGGATACTGAAAGTATCCCAAAATAGCAACACTGCATCTTTAAAAGGGCCCAAAATTTCCTGAAATAGCAGGCATGCTATTCTGGCGTCTCTCCTCAATCCACGAGGGTTAAGGGATTTGTCAGAATAGTACCTTATTTTGAAATTTGGTGCTGTCTACACCAAATTTCAAAATAACCTCTTTTGATTTAGACTCAGAATAAGCTATGCAATTTGTGTGGCACAAATTGTGTTGCTTACTCCAACAGAAGGGTGCTGTCTAGATGCACCCTAATATTCATTACTTTAAAGAAGATTATATCTTCAAAGTTAATTTTTTACAACTTTACAAATTGTAATGAAACACAATGTAAGAATATGTATTATAAATGTGCAAAGGGATCAACATTTGGACTCTTGAAAACCAGATAATCTCGATAAAACTCTTCTTTGGAGTCCTTTGCAAAACATACTCAATATTATATCTATGTGCCATATCTTTTTATAATTAATTTCAGAAATGGAGTTGTTTTTTTAATGCATCTTCTTGGGAAATGTATAGAACTTAGAAGTGTTCTAAATAACATATGTGCCTCTCATTAAATACAAAATAATCTGTATGGTCAAATGGACATCACTTTTTAAATGTTTCTCTGCATTTCTAAGTAGTTTAGTGAAGTAGTAATAATTTTCCATTGTTGCAGGAAAGCGTAATATTATTTTACCTTGCTTGCAACAGAAGACATCTTATTTCCACTACAGTTTTAATCTTGTGGGTCATCCTGTCCATTTCATCTGGTAAGAGCTATGGTGAATCCTTGGTGACAGCCAAAAATAGCTACCAAGCTGTTTCATGGTTTGGATGAAATAAGTGTGTGGTCCCAATCTTGTGGTCCCAAATTGCTTGCACCTACTTGTGTAAAGTGCTTAGTGCAGGTGGTCAGTCATTAAGGCATCTGGTTCTGGGATAACCCCAAAACTGTAAACAGATTAGGAAAAGCATCTTCTAAAGGTGAAAAATGTGATTGGTGTTCCTAATGTCATACACATTGTGGAAACAACGGCTGTTCCTTCACCCCTCAATCTCAGCAGTGGTGTTAGGCCCAGGTTAAAGTGAAGGCAGGGTTGATATCAATTCTCTATCAGCTGTAGTGGATTACCAACAAAGACAGCCTGCACTAGATGATAGGGGTTTTGGCCAGATAACCTTCCACTTGATATAGTGTCATAATATAGTTGGGGATTATTTAAACCACGTTCCTGGTGTCCTTTCTTGTCTTCCTGTAGTGTATGGGACAATGATCTGGTAGACATAGTCATTGTGGGGCTGATGACTAACACTCACTCTTGGTATTGATTGACATCTTTTGGACACGCTCAATACTGGAGCTGAATGGTCATTCTGATTGAATACCACTACTACTCATGTTCCCTGCTGATGAAGTGTGAAATATATTGGAAAGGCAATGAGCTCAAGGTTGTGTTGCTGCCTGTCCTCTATTTCAGCAGAACTTAATTCTACAGGGGTGTCAGGCAGACACGTTCCAGCAGCATTAAATTCACCCGAACCCCAAAGTTTTTGTTAATAGCAAGGAATTTGGTGACCATGTGAGATATGGTTCCTGTTATGGTCCTCACTAGAGAGTTGGTTCGTAAGCCAATGAGAGAGTTGTTGCTAGGGGAACCTGGGCCATCCTGCTCCACTGGGCTCCAACCCAGCATTCTTTGAGGTTTATGAACCATCTGATAGCTGGAACTGCTTTAGGCTGCCCTCCTGAGCCACTTCTTATCACCCCTCTCCACACCCCTCCCCCACACACATTCACACACAATTGTCCCAAAGTTGCCATCTGAATTAAAATGGCATGGTGTCTGGCTGCTCACTGCCAGGGACTTTCTGGCAGCTATGTAGAGTGAAGTTGCTCTCTTTCTCTCCCTCAGGTGACAACTGCTTCTTGCGGTGGCATGGCCCACCTGCCTGGGCATGCTTCGTCTTAGAACTTTCCCCTGTGAAAATGGTCCGGATGAAAATAAAAGGGGAGTTACCAATATGTAGACTTCATATGAGGGAGAGAAGGGAGTGCTTTCTATTCAGGGTGTTTCTATAGAAGGCCCTCCCTTCTTTCTAATCTGCTCTCTTCACTGGTTGGCCAACAAAGGAGCTGCTCCCCGGTCTTTCAAGTCCTCCTCCAGGTGGTGCATTCCCTATAGGTCTGGCATTGTGGGGCTGGCTAAGCCCAGAATAGTTCCTTAACCCTTTGTTGCTCATAAGGGAGGGGATTGTACAACTCAGCACAGCGCCCCTTACCTTTTCTAGGTTTCCTTAGGTTTTGCTCCAGAGTATCTGTAAGACTCACTGAGGCAGAGTGCTATAATCTTTTGAGCAATCGTATCCATAACAGAATTACATTACCGTCACTTTTACCACCTCAGAGGCTGATGAGAGGAAAGCACTTGAACACCTGAACTTGCATAATTTAAATGAAATAAAAACACAATGTGAGTTCTAAGTTGCAAAATTTCCATCACTAATTATTGCTTGATGATTATTGCTGTACGCATTTTATGTTATATAGTTATTTTTCAAATAAGTGCTACAAGTGGATTCAAGGATTGGGAAAAATACCAGATACCACATGTACTAAAAAACTTGCCTGACAGCAACTTCTTTATATGTTACTTGGTTCAAACTAAGATTATTAGAGGAAAAGAGGGCAGTAGATGGACATATGAGATACTAATTATAAAGAGAACCAAATTGTTTTTGTTTATTAATCTAGCATGAAAAAGTACAATACAGAATGCCACAAACTAATATAATTAGAATGGTTTTGCTGGATAGAGTGAGAGACTTGAATACTTTAAGGGCTATGCTGTCATATGATGACTTTTTGATGAACAGAAAACAAGTTATAAATAACAAGAAGTATAAAAAACTCCTTTGGTCCTACAGGAAGGCCTCAAGGTTACTAAGAGCATGTGTGACATAAATGCAGTAGAGCAGTTTAATTAGATTCCTTCACTGGAACTCCTGACCTTCTGTGTAGCACATTAATGTATTTTACTAATTATAAATGCAATTAAAAAGTACTGAAATAAAATTAGGCTGATCTATCTAATTTACATTAAGCACTTTCAAATTATGCAGATTTTCAAGTCTTTTTTTTTTCCAATTTGTGTTTCAGGGTAAAATTGTCTGCATTAAAACAGCTGGAAAACAACCTTGTAGGAAAACAAATTTCTTTTCTGTGATTATTCACAGTGTGTGAGTTAATTTTCTAGGCAGTAATATACTTAGCTATCATTAGGATAGTGACTCATACAATTGTACCCATATGTGCAATGCAAGCAGTGATGGTTATATAGTGGGTGAGCATTTTCCAATTTTTACATATGGGCACTGGGGTCACAGGCTAACTATGAAAGAAATACAGACATGATGGTCAAAAACAGTCAAGATTTATAAACAATGAAGAAACAGCAAAAACAATCTGTGAATCATTCAGTCAAACCATCTGGTGTATTTAGCTAGCAAACCAAATGGTGGTGTTATTCTGTTACTTACATTATGATACTCCTCAAGAAATAACTTCTGATATAGAATATAGAGATACACAAATAAAATGTGATCCTTCCATTTTGTCATTAATTATTGGAGAGCATCTGAAGTATGGTAGAGTGCATGAAGAGCACAATCCTTACCATAAAAAGCTTAAAATCTAATTTCAGATGTGATGCAGAAATTGGGAATGACACAAAGTACAGAATCGTGTGTGGGAAGGACCAGGTGTACTGTTAAATGAATAGTTGTTAAAAAAAAAAATCAGATTTTTTTTTATGAAAAAAATTACCTAAACAAATTCATTTTGGTCAAAAATATTTTTCAAAGAAAACAAACAACAAAATCTAAACTTTTTTTTCTTTTTTGCTTTAAGGAAAACAAAAGCATTGAGAAGATAAGAGGTGAATGACTGGAAAATCAAAACCTGAATATTTTAGAGCTTTAGAAAATATAGATTAACCCCAAATGTTCTGGGTTTCATTTAATCAGAAAACAAAACAAAAACTATCTACCTAAAATGTAGAATATTTTTTATTTAATTCAAAATATATTTTAATCAACAAATAACATTTTTCAATAGCTCTCATCATGTGGTTTCACTTTTGGACTTTTATCCATATTGATGAAACATAGAAAGTATCCTCATGGTCTTTTGTAATAGTGGTTATTTTAAAATTTAAAAGAGATACAGGCTTCAATTGAATAGGAAGATAATATGAGTTAATTTGGTTGTGATAGGAAGGGTCAATATTTTGAAGCATATCTAATTGGTTGACATGGAGAAAGTTCATCCGAGACTGGACTCAGTAAGTCCTACATAACAAATCCTATTAACTTCATTAGAAGTTCTCAACATGAAGTGGGCATAATCTCGCAATGAGTTTTCTCAGGCTATGTCTAGATCAGTGTTTCTTAAACTTTTTAAAACTGAGGAACCAAACAATAATTAGTAACATCAAAGATTGTTCTCCGCAGCACACCTCCGACTGCCACTTTAAAAAACACTGGTCTAGACTGCCGCTTTTTTTTCAGCAAAAGGTACACAAATTGCGCTCTGCAGTTTCTGTACATTTTTCCAACAGTTTTGTTGGAAAAAGCTTTTCCAAAATTTGGACCGTCTACGCTGAGCCAAATTTTGTAAAAACCTTCTTTTCAGAAGATCCCGTCTTCCTCATGGAATGAGGAATACAGGGCTTCTGAAATAGTGCATTTGTTCTTCCGCAAAACATGTTGGAAGAGCAGAGACTTTCACCATAGTCAAGACATAGCCTTAGTCTGGACATGATGTGGTAGCAGGGCTCCATCTGCATGTATCAAATTGCAGGACAGGGATCATGGAAGCTTATAAACTTTATGGAAACTTTATTCTTTTTTCACTAGAAGTATTAATGGTCATCCTGTGAAGACCTATATACAGGATAAACTCCATACAAAATAAATTGTCCTGTTGAAGTCATTTGAACTGCTGCTAGTGTATAAAGTTGAACACCGTCCAAAGTTTTTTCCTGGATCTGGATCACAGTGAACTGTTTGTCTGAGTTCCAGCTGAGCACTTCAAAGACAAAGAGTTTCCCACCTCTTGCTTAAAATTAGCAAATATATTCATATGATGGGGCGGATAGAGCCCCATCATCCACTGGAAGCCATTCAGCACCCTGGCCAGCAGTGGGGACAGTGGAGAGGGCCTCCAAGCAGGGCAGAAGGGCAGCCAGCCCTGCAGCCAATCAGGGTTTGGCAGCCTGGTATATAAAGAGCTGCTAAGTGAAGGTCAGTTAGTTCCTTCCTGGAGCTTTAGAACTCTGGGCTGGCTGGGCGCATCAGCACCTGGGCCAGCTCCGAGTGGGAGCTAGGCCTTTTCAGTGAACCAAGGCTAGATCCTACAACAGGAGGCTAGCCTGCAGTGGCATGGAAGAACCCTGGACCTTGACCACCAATTAAACTGTATCTCACCCCGATGGGAAAGGTCATTGTTGTGAGCCCCCTTGTAGCCGCTATGGGGCGCTCATGGACAGGACTGAACCTGTTACAATTCCCCATTTTTGTTCTGAGCTATTTCATTTTTTTTCATGTAATGGTACTTAGCACACTGAAATATTCACATTCTACTGAGGAAACTGATCTTTCTCAGTATGCAAAATTCACCTTTTTGTGGAACTCATCCAGCAACAAAATGTGAACACTCCAAATTCCAAAACATTTACATGTAGCTTTGTCAATGTCTGAATTCTTGCTAGCATGCCTATATTTATTGTTGCAGTCCAGGGAGAGTATACAATAAATACCCTAGACTCAATTACTAAGCTATAGGAATATTGGAAGGGCTCTAATGCACCAAAAGCCCTAATTCAGTAGTGCATACCTGTTCAGCAAAGCACATAAGCATGAGGGTAGTCCCACTGAAGTACTGCATTTTAAATAGATGCTTAAGTACTTTGCTGAATAGGGATGGACTTAGGCATATGCTTAAATACTTTGTTGTACAGAGGACTTTGATCGTAAAGTGTAAAGAACAGGTGAATAGTAAGGGAATTCACATTAAGAATTGGAGCTGAAAGAGCTGTTGAAATATTCCAGGGAGCAAATCAACCCATCTTTGCTGAGACTAGAAGACAAGGCTTAGAGGCTTTATGATAGTGTGAGATGCTAAGAAAGGAAAAGAGGGTGAGTAAGAACAGAGCAGAAACATAGGAGCTGCAGTTCTATATAGCACAACTTGCAGTCAGAGAGAGAGAGAGAGAAAACCTTTACCAATTGGGTAAATAAAAAAGAACTTACTGTTCCTGTTGCAGACAATGTTGAATTGGCTTGTGCAGGTAAGGGCATTATGGTATTTAAATGCACCACTAATAGGCTGTCCCTAAAGTAACAAATTTTACTGTTTTGTACTTGGAGCCTCATGTCCAAAAGCTCTGAAAGCACATTGTGAAACAATAACTTCTATACTGTCCCAGTAGGGCAGCGTCTCTATGGGGAAACATGACAGGCAAAATGCTCTGAGTAATAACTCGCACACAGCCTTGCTAATGGACTCTTTTACTGAGAGAGTGAATGCTGGCTGAGACCCTGGGGTTATCCTGCTCACTTAGTTTTAAAAGATATATGATCATTAACTCCTGTCTGGTGGACAGGCAGAAGGGAGCTTAACAACTTGTCTGAAGGGGAGCACAGAGCTCTTAAGAGGTCCTGTCCTTAGCAGATATATACCAGTTTAGCTCCTTTGTCTTCAGTGAGGTTACATCAATTTTCACCACCTGAAGAGGTGGCCAGCGATCTCATAGGGTCTGCTCCAGCAAAACACTCAAGTCAATGTCACTATCTATGTGCTTTAGATTAAGCATATGTGTATGTCCTTTTCTTGAAAGAGAATTTAGTCCACATATGATGGCACTGTAAGCTGAGATACGACAGGACTAGCCTGCGCAGTGAAGTGCTTTGTTGTTGCTAGCCAGTGGAACTGCTGCAGGAGGTTTCTTTGTTTCTTGCTGCTTCTTGGATAAAGACTCGAAGAAAAAAAAATATGTTTAGTTTCTTTACAGCTTTAGTTTTCATTTATCCACTTGTGGACAAGATGGATAAGCATCTCTAGAGTACTTCTTCCTGCCCAACAACTTTTTCTTGGTCTATGAAGTGAATGGAAATCTCAGGAGACAAGTCACCTAATAACATTAATAAAGATGAGCTTTCTCCTAGCACTGATTCATAGCCCAATAGCTATACATGGGACACATCCAGCCTACTTAATTAGCTTCATTAACATGGGTCCTACAATTGACAGGTTATTGTTTTTGCTGTTATACCTAGGATTCTGTATTTTCCACTCCAACTCATCTGATGAAGTGAGTTTTACCCACAAAAGCTCATGATCTAATATATTTGCTAGTCTCCAAGATGTCGCAGAACTACTCATTGTTTTTTAAAGATATAGACTAACACGGCTACCTTTCTGAGGCTTATAGCACTGAGTGCAGCTTAATGGTGAGACAGGACTAGTGAACCAGGACTTCTAAATTTTATCCCTAGCTGTCTCTGACCATCTGTGTGATGTTGGACAGGTAAACATGCATTGTGCTTTGAGCTATAGAATGTGGAGGAAGAGTTTCCTGTACTAAAGAATTTGTTGCCTAACACAGATGAGATGAAGGGCATGTCAGTGGTTTGGAGAGGTTAAAATGTGATCAGGTGTTAAGAGCCCTGATCCTGCAAAGACTTATTCAGTGCTTAACTTTACATATAGTGAGAATTTCCTATGTTTTCATATGGTGGTCTGCTAAATGTTTTGCACCTATGGAATTATGATAACCAAGATGTCATCTTAGCCTTCTTTAGTCCTGATTTCAATCAGACTAGCCATTGTGAGGGTACGTCTACACAGAAGAGTTATTTTGGAATAACCTCCATTATTCCTAAATAACGTTATGAGCTATCTACACAGGAAACCCGTTATTTCTAAATAAATTAGTAAGAACGGGCTTCTTACTCTGACTTCCTGTAAACCTTTCTGTACAAGGATTAAGGAAGTCAGCAGAATAGCGATTTATTTTTAAATAAGTGCTGTGTAGACCGCGCCAAATTTTGAAATAAGCTACACAATTTGCATAGCTCAAATCGCATAGCTTATTTCAAGGTATGCGCTACTGTGTAGACATACCCTGTGTGACTTTAAGCAGTTGTCTAAGTTTTTGAAGAACTAAGGCTTAGCATAGGCAGGGTCACTGCTTTGGAGGAATTTGAAGAAGAAAGTAAGAGATGTTTGGCAGGCAAGTGGTAAAGACTGCATCACCACTAAAAAAGCTTCAGTATTAGTAAGATAACAGAGACTTAGTGGGATGACTCGCATGACTGGAGCACTGTCATGGAAGGGTATAGACTGTTCAGGAAGAACAGACAGGGGAGAAAAGGAGGAGGAGTTGCACTATATGTAAGATAGCACTATGAGTGCTCTGAACTCCAGTATAAAGAGGAAGAAAAACTTGTTGAGAGGCTCTGCAGTTCTGGATGCTTTGGAAGGGACCTCACAAGGAAGAAACCGGAAGGGAACACCCTCTACTGGAAGGCATGGGATGCGTAGTCCTAGGGATGGAGGTTCCACAGCCACCACCCCCAAAAGAAAACGATGGGTGGTGGTGGTCGGGGACTCCCTCCTAAGAGGGACTGAGCCATCCCTCTGCCATCCGGACATGGAATATTGAGAGTTGTGCTGCTTACCGGGAGCTCCCATTCAGGATGTGACTGAGAGGCTTACCAAACTGATCAAACCTGCTGATTGCTACCCCTTTCTGCTTCTCCACGTGGGAACTAACGATACGGCCAAGAATGAACTTGAGTGGGTTACTGCGGATTATGTAGTGCTGGGAAGAAGGATCTAAGAATTCGGCGCGCAAGTGGTGTTCTCGTCCATCCTCCCTGTTGAAGGGAAAGGACTGGGCAGGGATCATTGAATTGAGGACGTAAATGCGTGGTTGCTCAGGTGGTGTTGCAGAGAAGGCTTTGGTTTCTTCGACCATGGGACTCTGTTCTGGGCAAAAGGATTATTACGAAGAGATGGGATCCACCTAACGAAGAGAGGAAGGAGCATCTTCGCGAGCAGACTTGCAAATCTAGTGAGGAGGGCTTTAAACTAGGTTCATCGAGGGATGGTGACCAAAACCCTGAGGGGAGTGGGAAAGTCAGATACTGGGAAGAAATGCAGAGATGAACAAGCAAGAAAGGAGGACCCCTGATTCGAATGGAGAAGATAGGGCGATCGACTGATTACTTGAGGTGTTTGTACATTAATGCGAGAAGCCTGGGAAACAAACAGGAAGAACTGGAGGCCCTGGCCCAGTCCAAGAAATATGATTTAATTGGGATAACGGAGACTTGGTGGGATGACTCGCATGACTGGAGCGCTGTCATGGAAGGGTATAGACTGTTCAGGAAGAACAGGCAGGGAAGAAAAGGAGGAGGAGTTGCACTATATGTAAGAGAGCACTATGATTGCTCTGAACTCCAGTATAAAGAGGGAGAAAAACCTGTTGAGAGTCTATGGGTTAAGTTTAAAGGAGCAAACAACAGCAGTGATGTTGTGGTTGTTGTCTGCTACAGGCCACCGAATCAGGTATATGAGGTAGATGAGGCTTTCTTCGAACAACTGAGAGAAGCTTCCAGATAGCAGGCCCTGGTTCTTGTGGGGACTTTAATCACACTGACATCTGTTGGGAAACCAATACGGCAGTACACAGGAAATCCAGGAAGTTTTTGGAGAATGTTGGGGATAACTGAAGTGCTGAAGGATCCGACCAGGGGTCGTGCGAAGCTTGACCTTCTGCTCACAAACAGGGAGAAACTAATAGGGGAAGTAGAGGTGGGTGACAACCTGGGAAGTAGTGATCATGAGATGGTAGATTTCATGATCCTGACCAAAGGAAGAAAAGAGAGTAGTAAAATACACACTTTGGACTTCAAAAAAGCAGATTTTGACTCCCTCAGAGACCTGATGGGCAGAATCCCCTGGGATGCTAACATGAAGGGGCAAGAAGTCCAGGAGAGCTGGCAGTATTTTAAAGAAGCCTTATTGAAGGCACAGAAAGAAACCATCCCGATGCGTAGCCAGAGAGGCAAACATGGTAGGAGACCGGATTGGCTTACAGGGGAAATCCTTGGTGAACTTAAGCACAAAAAGGAAGCTTACAAAAACTGGAAACTTGGACAAATGACCAGGGAGGGGTTTAAATCTATAGCTTGAGAATGCCGGGGGAGTATCAGGAAGGCGAAAGTGCAAATGGAATTGCGACTGGCTAAGGGTGTGAAGGATAACAAGAAAGGTTTCTACAGGCATGTTAACAAGAAGAAGGTGATCAGAGAGGGTGTGCGGCCCCTTCTGGATGAAGGAGGTAACCTAGTGACAGATGATGTGGGGAAAGCTGAAGTATTCAACGCTTTCTTTGCCTCTGTATTCATGGACAAGGTGGGCTTCCAGACTAATGCGCTAAGAGACGCAAGATGGCATGAAGATGGAGAGCCCTTGGTGGGTAAGGAACAGGTTAGGAACTATTTAGAAAAGCTAAACGTACACAAATCCATGGGTCCGGATTTAATGCATCCGAGGGTACTGAGGGAGTTGGCAAATGTCATTGAGAAGCCTTTGGCCATTATCTTTGAAAAGTCGTGGAGATTGGGAGAAATCCCAGATGATTGGAAAAAGGCAAATGTAGTGCCCATCTTCAAAAAAGGGAAGAAGGACGATCCAGGGAACTATAGGCCGGTCAGTCTTACCTCAGTTCCTGGAAAAATCATGAAAGGGATCTTTAAGGAATCCATTTTGAGGCACTTGGAAGAGAGGAAAGTGATTAGGAATAGTCAGCATAGATTCACAAAAGGAAAGTCATGCCTGACCAATCTGATTAGCTTCTATGATGAGGTAACTGGCTCTGTGGACGTGGGAAAGTCATTGGATGTGATATACCTTGACTTTAGCAAGGCTTTTGATATGGTCTCCCACAATATTCTTGTCAGCAAGTTAAGGGAATGTGGATTGGATAAATGGATGGTAAGATGGATAGAAAGATGGCTAGAAGGCCGGGCCCAGCGAGTAGTGATCAACGGCTCAATGTCAGGATGGCAGTCGGTTTCTAGCAGTGTGCCCCAAAGTTCGGTTCTAGGACTGGTTTTGTTCAATATCTTTATTAATGACCTGAATGAGGGGATGGATTGCACCCTCAGCAAGTTTGCGGATGACACTAAGCTAGTGGGAGAGGTAGACACATTTGAGGGCAGAGAGAGGTAGACACACTAAAGTGACTTGGACAAATTGGAGGATTGGGCCACAAGAAATCTGATGAGGTTCAACAAGGACAAGTGCAGAGTCCTGCATTTGGGACGGAAGAATCCCAAGCATAGTTACAAGCTGGGGACCAACCAGTTAAGTAGTAGTTCTGCAGAAAAGGACCTGGGAGTTACAGTGGATGAGAAGCTGGATATGAGTCAACAGTGTGCCCTTGTAGCCAAGAAGGCTAATGGCATATTAGGTTGCATTAAGAGGAGCATTGCCAGAAGATCCAGAGATGTCATTATTTCCCTTTATTCAGCTTTGGTGAGGCCACATCTGGAGTATTGTGTCCAGTTCTGGGCCCCCCACTACAAAAAGGATGTGGACGCATTGGAGAAGTTCCAGCGGAGGGCAATCAAAATGATTAGGAGTTGGAGCATATGACTTATGAGGAGAGGCTGAGGGAGTTGAGTCTGTTTAGTCTGCAGAAGCGAAGAGTGAGGGGGGATTTGATAGCAGCCTTCAACTTCCTGAAGGGAGGTTCCAAAGAGGATGGAGAGAGGCTGTTCTCAGTAGTGACGTATGACAGAACAAGGAGCAATGGTCTCAAGTTGTGGTGGGAGAGGTCCATGTTGGATTTAGGAAAAACTATTTCACTAGGAGGGTAGTGAAGCAATTGAATGGGTTTCCTTGGGAAGTAGTGGAGTCTCTATCCCTAGAGGTGTTTAAGTCTCAGCTTGACATAGCCCTGGCCTGGTTGATTTAGTTTGGATTGGTCCTGCCTAGAGCAGGGGCCTGGTCTTGATGACCTTCTGAGGTCTCTTCCAGCTCTATGGTTCTATGATTCTATGATAAGATGTGAGCACACTTTCCTCCCATGCTTTGTAAAGTAGTGACTGTTTGTACAGCTTTATTTTAATGTTCATGGAACAGGAATAACTTTTGGAGAAGAGAAACAATGAAGATGATTCCAATCAATGTGAAGTTTTTTCTGACTAAAATGAAAAGAACACTATGTAAATCTTCTGCATATTGTTGTCAACAATAAATATTTAGAACTCGATTGTGACTAGCTCCAATGAAGCCTCACAAAGGAACACATCCCTCCTCTTGCATTTCTGTTATCATGGACTGGAGACCAACATGTGGAGCAGAGGTGCTGAAAGACCACTTACTCCCCATTCCTCTGAGTAAATCGGCAGGGGATGCTGGGAAGATCAGTCGGGAGCATGGAGAGGTATGACTCCCTCTATTAGCTAATGAGAACAAATAATCAGTTCCCTCTAGCCATCGATTTTTTTTCCCCATGTAAGAGGTGTAGTCTGGAGGAGCAGAGTTACCTCTGGTGTGGTACAGCTCATGCAGCACTCTTTAGTTGTCACTGTGCCTAAAGGACTTTGTGCAGTTACAAATATTTATATGGTACTTTTTAAGCTACGCACACACACCATTTTCCCAGGAGGTGACAGTGTAAAGAAATATCTTAATGTGGAGACAAACATCTCTCGACGTGCACAGTGACATCAGTTCTAGAATCATCCCCTAATAAGGTAAATTCCCTTTCTCTTCCATCTTGTAAGCATACCTTCCTATCTTCAAAAGTTTGCGCATAACAGGGTCTTGTTTGTGACAGATAAAAGTGTTTCTTTTGGAAGCAAGGTAAAACAAGTGCCTAACTTTTCCTTGCAAGCTGAGCTGAGTGTCAGGTCTCCTCACTTCTATGATTGAGCCTCACTGTATCAGGCACAATCACTTAGCAGGTGTTTTCACCATGACATTAATAATAAGCATTGACACCTTCTAAATGAGGAATTCCTTGTTGTGCCTGATAGTACTGTGGCTATTTGGGGAAATTGACAGCTTCTGAAAAACACTTTTGCCATTACCGGCACTTCTCTGACAGAACTGTAATGGCTCACTGTCGTGAACGTTTTTGCAGATGAAGTGGAAACTCAAGAAATTTGCTGCTTTAACACTTTTGAAAGTTAGCAAGAGAGGGATTTGTTGCATGGTGCAGCCTTCTGAATTTTTATCTCTGACTTTGAATCAGCTTTTGCTGGTAAAAATACCATATTTCCCTATCAAAACTAAAAGTGGTTAGCTAAAGAGGAATATTTTCAGCATGATACACCAGGACTGGGCAATGGACCGCCATCAATGGAAACACTACTCCTCAATGTCTGTTCATTTAGATATAAATATTCTATTACCCATCAGAGATCCATTGTTTGTTAGTTGTTCTCTTGCGCCCATATACTTTGGGATAGGAGGGAAGGGAAAGAGATAACATGTAGGACTGGAAAGAAATATCAGATGAAAAAAGTCTAAAAAAATAAATAGCTGGACCATGCCTCATCTATAGAGCCTATTAAATATTATAAGGATTAAACCAAAAGGGTTCTTTAAAAATTCAATAGAATTCTATAGAAATAATTTTAAACCCATCTAGAAATGATGTAGAGTTGAGATCCTTTCAACAAAGTTTATTTTTTGAAAAAATCCCAAATAATTCTGTAGCAGTAACATAATATTCTGTTACATTTTAATTTTCACAAATGGAATGAGCTAAATTGTGATTTGTGTACATCACTAATTGTAGCATTTTAATAAACTACTAAGTGTGGGATTTTCTAAGGTGTTTTAGGAAGTTAAGTGTTCATTTCCCACTGAATATCAATGGGATTTGGAGTCTCACTCCCCTAGGTATTTTCTACGAAACCACACAGTAAATCGCTACTAAGGGAGATCTCAGTTTGGTTAGGTGGAGTTGTAATGAGTAACTATGGGTATGTCTACACTACCCTGCTAGTTCGAACTGGCGGGGTAATGTAGGCATACCGCACTTGCAAATGAAGCCCGGGATTTGAATTTCCCGGGCTTCATTTGCATAAGCGGGGAGCCGCCATTTTTAAATCCCCGCTGGTTCGAACCCCGTGTAGCGCGGCTACACGGGGCTCGAACTAGGTAGTTTGGACTAGGGTGCCTATTCCGAACTACCGGTACACCTCATTTCACGAGGAGTAACGGTAGTTCAGAATAGGAACCTAGTCCGAACTACCTAGTTCGAGCCCCGTGTAGCCGCGCTACACGGGGTTCGAACCAGCGGGGATTTAAAAATGGCGGCTCCCCGCTTATGCAAATGAAGCCCGGGAAATTCAAATCCCGGGCTTCATTTGCAAGTGCGGTATGCCTACATTACCCTCCTAGTTCGAACTAGGAGGGTAGTGTAGACATACCCTTACAGCTTAATTCTATCTTCTCATACCTTATTTCAAACCAGAGATGGTGGAATGCATTCCCTGCCCTGAGAAGCATTACATAGTCAGGCAAGAAGTCAGCGGTGAAATAACAATGGTAAATGTGATAGACGAAAAACATTTAATCATGCATTCATTCTGAATTCAAATAGGATTTAAGGCCACATTATCTAGTCCAGTAAATGGACATAAGAATGGCCATACTGGATCAGACCAAGGGTGTGTCTACACAGCAAAGTTATTTTGGAATAACGGCCCTTATTCCAAAATAACTATGTGAGCATCTACACAGCAATGCCTTTATTTTGAAATAATTTTGAAATAACAAACGGCTTATTCTGACTTTTGTAAACCTCATTCTATGAAAAATAACACCTATTCTGATATAGCTATTTCAAAATAAGGAATGTGCAGACGCTCTTCTTCTATTTCGAAATAGCCCCTCACCAGGGTCATTCTAAGTTATTCCTCTTGGGGCTCTAAATTGAGATAGCATGTCTAAATTAGGGAAGCCTGCCTTGGACTAATTTTGAAGCTTCCCTGCAGTTTAAATGTGCTATTGCAAAATAAGCTATTTTGGAATAACTATTCTGGAATATCTTATTTCAAAATATCTGCACAGTGTAGACATAGTCCAAAGGTCCATGTAGGCCAGCATCCTGTCTTCCAACAGTGGCCAGTGTGAGGTGGCCCAGGTGGAATGAATAGAACAGGTAAATCAAATAATCCCACCCCTGACACCCATTCCCATCCTCTGACAAACAGAAGTTAAGGACACCTTTCCTACTCATCCTGGCTAATAAGCATTCCTGGACCTATCCTCCATGAATGTATCCAGTTCTCTTTTTAAAGTCCTGGTTTTCACAACATCCTCTGGCAAGGAGTTCCTCAGGTTGACTGAAATTCTTCCTTTTGTTTGTTTTACATCTGTTACCTATTAATTTCATTTGGTAACCACTAGTTTTTATGTTATGGGAACTAATAAATAACTTTTCCTTATTTACTTTCTCCACCCCAGTCATACACCACTATCATATTCCCTTCCTCTTTTCAAAGCTGAAAAGTCATTAATGGCTGTGTCTACATTGGCAAGATTTTGTGCAAAAACTTGCCACCTGTCTACACTGGCGGGGAGTTCTTGCACAAGAACACTGACGTTCTAATGAAAGAAATCAGTGCTTCTCGCGCAAAAACTATGACGCTCCCACTCAGGAAAAAGCCCTCTTGCGCAAGTGTTCTTGTGCAAGAGGCCAGTGTAGACAGGCAACATGAATTTCTTGTGCAACAAAGTCCGATGGCTTAAATGGCCATCGGAGCTTTCTTGCGCAAGAGACCGTCTACACTGGGCATGGATGCTTTTGCGCAAAAGCACATCTCTTGCGCAAAAGCACATGCCAGTGTAGACAAGTGATAGAAATGTAGCCGTGTTAGTCTGGGGTAGTTGAAGCAAAATGCAGGACAATGTAGCACTTTAAAGACTAACAAGATGGTTTATTAGATGATGAGCTTTCGTGGGCCAGACCCACTTCCTCAGATCAAATAGTGGAAGAAAGTAGTCACAACCATATATACCAAAGGATACAATTTAAAAAAATGAACAAATATGAAAAGGACAATCACATTGCAGAACAGAAGGAGGATGCGGGGGGGTGGGAAGGGGGAGGAAGGAAGGTAAGTGTCTGTGAATTGCTGATATTAAAGGTAGGGAGAGTGGGATGTTTGTGAGTTAATGGTATTACAGGTGATAATTGGGGAAACTGTCTTGATAATGGGTGAGAAAGTTCAAAGACTTGTTAAGTCCCTGGTGGTAAGTGTCGAATTTTAACATGAATGACAGTTCAGAGGATTCCCTTGTCCTTTTCATATTTGTTCATTTTTTTAAATTGTATCCTTTGGTATATATGGTTGTGACTACTTTCTTCCACTATTTGATCTGAGGAAGTGGGTCTGGCCCACGAAAGCTCATCATCTAATAAACCATCTTGTTAGTCTTTAAAGTGCTACATTGTCCTGCATTTTGCCAGTGTAGACACTCTCTTGTGCAAATACTTTTAACGCAAAAACTCTTGCGTTAAAAGCATTTGCGCTAAATCATGCCAGCGCAGACATAATTGTCTTTTTAATCCTCCTGTGGCAGCTGTTCGAAACCCCTAATAATTTTTGTTGCCCTTTTCTGAACCTTTTTCAATGCTAAAATATATTTTTTTGAGATGAGGCAATCACATCTGTATACAGTATTCAAGCTGTGCGCACACCATGGATTTATACAGAGGCAATAAGACATTCTCTGTCTTATTCTCTATCCCTTTATTAATGATTCCTAACATTCTGTTTGTCTGTTTGTTTGTTTGTTTGACTGCTACTGCACATTGAGTGGATGTTTTCAGAGAACTATCCACAATGACTCCAAGATCTCTCTCTTGAGTGGTAATGGCTAATTTAGTCCCCATAATTTTGTATGTAGAGTTGAGATTATGTTTTTCAGTATGCAATATTGTATAATTTATCAACATTAATGAATGACATAAAAGTTAAAAAATGATGTATTGTCATCCACATGATTTCTGATTATTATTTTTTGCTCAATTAAAAAAAAAAATCCAGCAACCGAAAACCTCCTGCCCTTGAAGCTCAGGACAACGATCTGTAAGTTAACATAATTAAAAACAATTCTTTTTTCCTAGTACATCCCTCTATCAACATTGTAGCAAAACTCACTTTGAAAGAAAAGTTCTTTCTGATTACTTAGTCTTCAGAGATGAATCAATGTTTCAGCTTAGCATGAGCCTTCCGAACAATGAACTGACCATCACTATTCCCTTTAATCTGGAAGGTTGGACAACTCCAGATGTATATTAGAGTTCTTCAACTGAATTTTGCCTATTTTTTTCACAGGAATAATGCCTCAGCACAAATGATGCTTCCACAAGTTCCTGGCACAGCCAGAACTAAATTAGCATGCAAATTTGACATGGAAAAGGCCAACTGGCTGCCTTCCAAATCAAATGGAAAAGAGGTGGCTTTAAGAGAGATACAGGAAGATTGGAATAATTGCCCACAGCTCAGATTAATGAATGTGCTAGTAAAAAGAATAATCAAAACCCAAAACACAAGCATAACAGGACCTGTTTGAAAACCTCTTTCTTATTAGTGTTCAAATGAACTGCATCACCCTCCTAACTGAGTGCTATGCTATAATGTATGAGCAGAGCATTTTAGTTGAAGAGCAATTAAAATCCTAGGTCCCACATGAACCTCTCCCTTGGAAAGACATGTGGTAAGGGGTTCTGGAGAAGGATATTACTCCAGCTATCATGGCTTGTCTTTGCCTAAACTAGAAAGACAGTGAAAGCCACTTTCAAACCAGGTGCCTCCATAGTTTTTGTGACCCTCTGCATCCATCTGGCACCCTAGCAATCAGAGATGCAGCTTTCTCATCATAACAGCTTCCCATAATCCTTCTAACCTGCAGGGCTGATAGGGGTGTAAACTTACATGTAAAGGAAAATACTGCAGGGGCTGTAGCATCTTTCACCTGATTTCCATGGCCCATGAGGCAAATGGTGTCTGTGAGGGGAGGTGGCAGGCTGCCTGTCTCTCTGTTGGCCTCTGTCCCAGCTCTCGCTTATCCCCTCACTGAGGGGAAAATGCTGTGGAGGCAGCTTAGCTGCTTTTCCACATATAATAACCAACATCCCCATGTGTAGTTGTCAGAAGCTTGATCTTGGCCTCCACTCCATTAGGAATTCTTCGGAGGCACTAAATTTCCCTCCTTAAATAAAACGTTCTATCCAAAGACAACATCTACACCTATTTCCCTAAGTGCATATGCTTTGTGTGTGTACATGGTACTAGCTCTCCCTAAGAGTATGCCTATACTGCACAGCTATTTTGAAATAAAGCTATTCCGAAATAGTTATTCTGAAATAGCTTACTTCAAAATAGCACATCTACACTACAGGGAAACCTCAAAATTAGTGAGCGGCTATTTCAAATGGACCGTCCACACATGCATTATTTCGAAATAGCTATTTCCGAATAGGCATTATTCCTTGTAGAATGAGGTTTGCAGATTTTGGAATAAACCGTCCGTTATATGGCTGTGAGAGGCTCGCATTGTTATTTTGGAATAATGCTAATTATCTCGAAATAACAGTGCAGTGTAGACACACCCAAAATGGCCAGGCGGGTGTTTTATTGTCAGAAGTGAGCAACATGCACAAAGCTTCCGAATGCATTGAATAGTAGTCCTGGATAACAAGCATATTACTAGTTTCCAGCCAGAGCACAGTTAATAAGCCTTAGATACTGCCCCAGAAATGTTTCATAATTTCAGTCACACAGTAATTTGGGTACAAAGTATACTTAGTTGTGTGGCATCATAGCACCAGGTTAGAAGTAGTATTCAGTCAAAGAGGTGGTGATTACATATTTAGTGTATTTGAGATGGCTGCAAATTGCTGTCAGCTGTGTAGTTGCAGAACTGACCTTTTAGATTGGGCTTATTGCAAAGTAGAAGCCTGTGGCACTAGTGCAGAAAAAAACTTTTTTAAGCATCGCCCTATCCCACAGAAAAAAAACAGGTCACCTATCTCAGTCACAATTTGCCCTATGGCCTAGACCATACAGAAAGGCCACAGTGGGGTCATGAATCCGTATCTGTAAAGAGGTTTGGGGCAGTAGGATGCACATTGAGATGGTAATGCAGCTTGAATACTGGAAAGCTTGAATAATTGGAACAGTAAGGAAAGAACTACCATTGTGCTGACTATAAAAAAAAAACTTTTAAATATCTTTTTGCTTTTTGTCTCCAAATTTTTTATGTTGCAAGCCCATTTCTGTGAACCTGGAGGCCTGTCGTTTCATCACAAAAAAGTTATCTTTGAACTGGTACAACAAAAGTACCACTCACAGGTATAATCAGGATAGGTTATCGGCTTTGAATACTTACATTTACACTTCAAAAGCAGTATCCTGGGACCTCATTTGAAGGCTGTGATTCTAGTTCTAATATGTCCTCTTGTGGATGATGTTTGATGGAATTTAAGCCTACTGGAGAATGAAATGAAGCGATATCTGGGACAAAGACATTTTCAGATACTTTCAATTGCTTCCACTCAGCACATTTTCTGGTGCATCATTTATCTTAGGTGTTTAGTGCTTTTCTACCAGTTGTAAATTACTGCTTCAAACTAAAGTATTTACTTTTGGTTAACTATGGCCACGATGGGTTAAGAACACATTAAATCATTTTCAGACCCTTCTTTGTAGTCAATTCAGAAATAACCAGAGCGATGACATAAAATAACTTAATCTTGCATGGTTTTTTAGACCAAACTAAATCTTCAGTGCTTTACTACAGGACATTTTAGTGGTAAACCAGTGACAATGACAATGAAATCCCATGTGGAATTGCCTAGAGAGAACTCAAGGGGGGATTGTTCCCTTTTCTCATTAATAAATACACACTTCCTGTTATTTGTGGGAGGGAAGCTGCGGTCTTTTGGCACTCCAAGAGGACAGAGGCTTAAAGGTAATATTATTCTGATGAAAATGATATAGAAAAATGTCTTGAACAGTCCTTCAAAGACACTCACTTTCTCGGTGCCTGTCTCCTCAATAGATCTGAGAGCAATATTTGCAGTAAACCAGTTGTTCAACAAATTGACCACATTATCAGTTTTCAAATTAAAGAAATTTTGGTGTGAATGAGTTTCTCTATTATTTGAAATTATTTAACAAATGGCTTATGTGAACATATTGCAGCCAATGGCTCATTTACAACAATTTGCCAGAATAATTTGTTTTGCAGTGTAAATACATATTCATCTGAATGCTCTTAGTGTGCACTTGGGCAGCTAGCATGAATCTCTGTATGTGTGTAATCCCAATTGCCCTGATACATTTAGCACACTAACTCAAGGAGTGCTATAGGGTGGCTGTCTTCCAGCACTGGATGGCTATGTCTACACTGGGCCACTTATTCCGGAAAAGCAGCCGCTTTTCTGGAATAAGCTGCGAGCTGTCTACACTGGCCGCTTGCTTTTCCGGAAAAGCAATGATGATCTACTGTAAAATTGTCAGTGTTTTTCTGGAAAAACTATGCTGCTCCCGTTCGGGCAAAAGTCCTTTTCCGGAAAAACTGTTCGGCTGTGTCTACACTGCACCTCTTTTCCGGAAAAGGGATGCAGATTAGACCAGTTGGAATTGCAAATCCGCGGGGGATTTAAATATCCCCCGCAGCATTTGCATTTACATGGCTGCCGCTTTTTTCTGGCTTGGGGATAAGCCAGAGAAAAGCGCCAGTCTAGACGTGATTCTCCGGAAAATAAGCCCTTTTCTGGAGGATCTCTTATTCCTAATTGAAAGGAATGAGTGACCTATCCGCTTTGTTACTTACCATGCACCCAATTTTTGTGTCCTCTGCAAAATTTTGTTTTCTTTCAGGCCATTGATAAATATGTTAATTAGTGTAGGGAAGAGAACCAATCCCTGCAAACAATTTTCTATATATAATTACATTGTGAGCCTTACCAGTTAGCCAGTTTTAATCCATTTATTGTGTGCGAGGATAATTTTATGCCATTTTAGGTTTTTAATCATCATGTCATGTGATACCAAGTCTCACACCTCGCAGAATTGCAAGTATACTACCTCAACACTATTACTTTGGTCTTCCAAATGTCATTCAAAAGATCTCAAGTTAGTTTGACAGGATCTATTTTCTATGAGCCCCTATTGTTATGTATTAATACGTTCATTTCATTATTTTCCACTAATTCTTAATTGAATCACCTACTGCATTATCTTGCCCAAGGCCAATGCCAGACTTAAAGATCTATATTTACCAAGATCATCCCATTGATTTACTTTTTTTTAAAAATGGCACAACATTATCTTTCTTTCAGTCTTATAGAACTTGCTCAGTATGGCAAGACTTACGGGAAATCAGTATAAATGGACCAGTGAGCTCCTCAACCAGTTCTTTTAAATAGTTGGATGCAAATTATCTGGACCATCTACCTTTTGTTTAATATTCTCCAGGTATACTAATATAATGAAAGTTATCACCATATGGTGGCTGTTTGAGTTGCTTTTCTCAAAAAATACAACTGAAATATTCATTGAGCACATCAACCTTTTCTGCATTATTATTGATAATTTAACGATTTTCATCTGGTCATAGTCCAGTATCATTGTCAGAATTCTTTTTTCTCCCTAATATATATATATATTTAAAAACTGCTTTATATTGGCCATAGATTTCTCCATTTATCTCTTTGCTTCCTCTGTCAATTTTCAACATTGCCTAACTTCTGATTTACATATACCTTCTCCTTGCTTCCATGTATTATGTATTTTGATAGTTGTTTTCACTTTCTCACTAAATGAAGTCGTTTTTTAAATCAGCACAGCCTTTTTCCTCAATTCTGGGATTGTGGCTTTGGAGGCATCTAAAAGTGTTCTTAAATGATTACCAATCATTAATATAAAGACCAATTAGACCATGTTCCATGACCCTATTATGTTCACACTGAAAAAATAACTCACAGATCAAATAATCAACCCCAGCTTGCTTCATTTTCAAAACTCTTGCAGTTACCATATCTGGGCTGCACTATGTCATTGTTGGGAAAAGTTCCTGAACTCAGGACCATTAATGGAAAACATCCTGTTGGTAGCCTACCACCTGCCAGACATTTCACAGTGTCGGGTGGTGCTGGGTGGGAGGGAGCAGCACACTCGGGGTAAAGGGGCAAAGCTGAATAGGGGTAGGACAAGCTATGGTGGGACAGTGTGAGGGTGGGAGAAAGAAGAGGAGGGCTTTGGGGAAGGAGTGAAGGTGGGGAGGGGCTGTACAGATCTGTGGAGGAAGCACCCTCTGGTAGATTAGAAACTCAGTGCTTATGTTCTGGGCTCTGAACTGCCCCTAGGGACAGCCTTCCTTGTATCCTAATCATTCACACTCCTTGGATAGTAGATTCTCTTCAGGGATGGGGAATGTAAGACCCAGGGGCCCTATCCAGCCTCAAACTTGCCTAGATCTGGTCCCCGAGGCTCGGGGCTCCCCCCCGCAGCTTTGGGGAGCCGGTGCTGGTGCTCCAGCCATGTGATCACCCTCTCCCCTCCGCCCTCGCTGTCCCTTCCCACAGGGCTGGAGCAGCAGTGCCAGCTCCCTGCTGCAGGAAGAAGCCCCGACCTGGCAGGCTGGATCTTATCCATGGACTCTGCCCGACGGGCAAAAGGAAGCAACTCTGTATGCTGCCACCCCCCTCCCCCAGCTGGGGAAATGACAGTGCAGCAAAGCGCTGCCGGGAGGGTTTTCCCTGCTGCTCGTATTGGCAATAATCACAGCCAAGAGGGGCAGCCAATAGGGGGTGGTGTCTGGGAATGGCGGTGGACACGGAACCATGTGTGTCCCCAGGGAGCTGGGCCAGGAAGAGCCCCCAAATTGCCCAGACCCCACTCCCCCAGCCTGCTTCCTGGCAGTCCCCTCCCACACATTGAGCCACTCATTTTTGGCTCCACCCCAGAGCCTAGGGGGGATATAAAATCTATTAGCCCAGGACCCCTCTGGACTCCAGTGTGAAGGGGATGTCCTTCTTCCTTCTTAGTCGAGAGCCACCTCAGTGAGGGTTTTTTTCTTCTCACTTTCGTACAGCCCCGACTGTTATTTCGGTCTGCGGCCCCCGACCCAAAAAAGGTTCCCCATCCCTGCAAGTGGAGCCACTCTGAAGTCAGTGGATGGAAAACCAATGAAACAGATTACAGCTATGGATTCTAATAGATGGAATAGAAAAAAATCCTTTAGAGAAAGCTCCTGAAGGCCCTACCATGCATCACTAATTTATATAAATCGATTTCCCTGTGGCACTTATATGATACATTAGTATTACAGTAAAGTTTTCTGTCACAGCCAGGTAGTTGCAAAAACATGAGTAAACACTTTGGTGCCAATCCTTAGATTGGGGTGGGCAATAAATAGTCTGTGGTCTGGATGCGGTTCAGGAGGGTTAGCCCTGGTTGGCTTCTAGACATTTTACCTTCACATCCACAGGTAAATAAAGCATCTGGCAGCCCATCAGGGGCTAACCTTGGTGAACTGCATCCGGCCTTTGGGTCTCTTATCACCCATCCCTATAAACTGTCATAACTCTTTTGAATCTGCTGTCTAGGACTTGGACATGTCTAAGACTCTATGTACTCTGCAGCAAGCTGGGTCTAATTTTTTCAATAAAATCACTGATCTCTGTAGCAGTCTTGTGTTGTGGATTGGAAATAGTGCAGCAGCTTCATTTACATTGAAAATGGAAGTGTGTACTGAATTCAACAGATAAATGAACAATGCAATCAGACTTATCTCGATAGAAGAGATACCCTCTCCTCTCAGAGGCTGTAGAGATTCAACTGGCATATGATAATTCAGAGTGATGGACGATTTTCTTTCTTGCAGTCTAGATAACGTTTCACAATTGCTCATCATTTTCAAGAGTTGTCAAACCCCCAAACTTGAAAATATCAGTTTTGAAATACGTTGTGGGAATGCAGGAATGATGCTTTCAGGAAAGTAACAATCCATTTGACAACTTAAAACATAGAAGATAGCTTATTTTGAGTAAGTTGAGAAATTATGAAGAAATGTGGGTCATGATGTGCTAAATGCTACATCGATATAGTGGAATGAGTTACGGTATATGCAGTTGAAATGATTCTGCACAGAATGTTGGTATTCTTTATCTTTATTGTTTCTCTGTATTTTTAATTTTTCTGTGGTGCAAAAAGGATTGTGCATTTAATTGATTTGTGTGGTCTGATGTGAGAAATATATGCTGATATGCCATGAATTTCTTTATTTTATGATATCTGAGTTAAGTTTAGTCAGTTTTGGTAGGATAACCACCTCGATAAATACTCAGAACATTAAAAAATGCAGAAATCAGCTCTGTGTCTTTTTCTATTCAATACTTTAATTAGTGACTTAGCTAATGTAGTACAGAGTATGTTTATAAAATGTGCAGATGATACCAAACTGAGAGGACTGGAAACACTCTGAAGGACAAGATTAGAATGTCAAAAGGCCTTGACAAACTGGAGAATTAGTCTGAAATTGACAAGATGAATTCAATAATGTCAAGTGCAAAGTACTTCACTTGGGAAGGAAAAATGAAATGTGCAACTCCAAAATGGGGACTGACTGGATAGGTTGTAATGCTACTGAAAAGGATTGTGGGTCATAGTGGTTATAAGGGGGAGTCCAGCTCTGAAATAGGCTTCCATGAGAGGTTGTTGAATCCCAGTCTGGAGGGTTGTAGGAATAGCTTAGCCAAACACCTGTCAAGGATAGTTTAAATTTACGTTGTCCTGCCTTAGTGCTGAGGGCTGCGTTTGATGACTGCTCATGGTCCCTTCTAGACCTGAATCTCTATGGTTTTAAAATAGTGTGAGGTACCTACAAGAAATGGATGGAGCTCAATGTTAAAAAGAATCCCTCCTAATCACTTGCTGAAATCTCAAATTGCATTGTTTTTGAGATACAAAAAACAGGTATATATTTGTTGTCTCCAGCCTTGGCTTCAGATGAAAACAAGGATGTGACAGGAGCTTTTCTCCAACCGTTATGAAATAGAAAGTACAATGGAGAGGAGAATGTTTTGGCGGTCACGCTGTAAAGGCAAATTGGCTGCCTCATCATTGGCCTCCTTGCTCTCTATTCATTTGAAATGAGGGGACAAATTGGCAAAATGTTCTTGTTCAAATAAAATGAACACTTGGAGAGCAATACGTTTGAAGGGAAAAGATAACGAAAGAGTTAAGCTTGCTGTCTCATGTAACTACTCACCCAAGGCTCAGTCTGCTGCACTTCAGAAGGATCTTTCTTGAGACACAGCAGCATTTCAATAGTATCCGAGGAGGAGGCTGGATGTCCGCAGCCAATCTTGTAAAATCTGACCTGACCTACTTAGAAAGACAGAGGAAAAGATGAGACAGCTCTCCCCTGAAGAAGGACTACTGGTAGTAACATGCTAGACCTCTTCTACCATGCTAGACTTCTTCCACACGGGCTCTAAGTCAGCAACACACCATCTTCAGTAGAAAAAATAACACAAAATAACATCTTCGGAACCTATCTGTCTAGAGTCTTATGTTGTTCCCAACGCCGCTACATCCAGATGCTTTTGTAGCAATTTGTAGAGCCCTGTGCAGATACAAAAGTGATCCACAGATGCACAGGACTCTACAATTTGGCATTCCCTTTGAGGTCTTCCATCCCAGTACTAACCTTGCTTACCTGGCAATGTTTGATAAGATCACAATGCAAAGTGGTGCAAATGCAGGAAATAGGAAGGGAATGCTTTTTTGTATGCAGGATTCCTCATCAGTACAATTGTACCACTCTGAGACTGCTTCCCTGACATCCCTGTCAGCATTTAAATTCATCCTGGAGACATATTTGTGAGAACATCCTGGAGACATATTTGTGACAATTCTTGATTTGTAGGACCCTTTGAGCTGACCATTCAAGGGGCTTTGCATAAATGTAGCTATTGATTTACACTTACAGCTGCAGGGACCTAATGTGAAAAATGTATTTCTTTAGGGAAATAAAAAATGATTTTGGTGTATGTGTCACAACCTGGGTCATCACTTAAATTAGTGGAAAAGAAGCATGGTCAATAGAGTTGAGCAATAATATTTACAACTTTGCATGCTGTGTGGTTTGTGGATGTCCTATCTCTTTAAATTATTTTTGCTGTTACAATTCGGAAATGTTTTCTATTAAGGATAGGGTGATAAAAAGGTATGAAGGGAAGAAGCACTCTCTAAGGTAAGTCAATTTGCAAAACTGCAACAAATCAAATAGTTTTGAAAAGAGCTGCTGTGTCTGGCCAGGAGACTTGTTTACAGTAGTGCTCTTTAAACAGCTTTACATGGGTTATGGAAAATCTCACCTCATCTTTGTTATTCTTCAGTTTCTTTCACATCATGCGAGCTTATCTTTTTTGTGTATCCTATTTTGAGCTGCATAGGAGAGTTGATATTAATAATAAACAGTCATAACAGTTCAAAGACATTCATAATGGGAGTTTTTAATTGATTCCCTAAAGCTTAGATATTTTGAGGTAGCAGAGTGGATTCATCTCATGCGCTACTTTAGATCAAAACGGATGAGCATTCAGTAATGGGCCAAAAAAAAAAGTCACAAATAAGAATGAGTGCTGGCTAAGTTCAGACATCTCCAATTATAATCTCCGAGTAGCTTTTTTGTTGACTTAAGCAGAGTATAAATGGCTTGGCTTCCCCTCACCCCGATTTTAGATTGACAGAAACATACCTTAAACGTTACCAGTTGAAGATTTTCTACGTATGGTTTTCAGTTAACCTCTTATGTACTGATAGAGTCAGCTATATTTCCAAATGGTGGGAGCTTTGTGTTTCTAAAACATACGCTGCACATCCTGCTGTGTTTCAGTATAAAGAATAAAATATGAGCCTGTTGCAAGAGGAGTAGATGTGACCTATCTTTTGGGTTTAAAGAGGGTCAAAATGCTCAGCCATTGAGGGAAGATGCAGAATTGGAAGGTCATTATAGGCCATTTCAGAAACCAAATAAGGGATATTTAATTTCTCTTTATTTCTATATACTATCCCATGATTTCTGTCATTTTAAATAAACAGCTTTAAATTGTGATTTAGCAAAATGGTGTCTGTTATATACTATATATCAAAAAGCTATTGGAAATTGGAAACCAATGCTACAATTTTTTGTGATAGAAATGTAGCCGTGTTAGTCTGGTGTAGCTGAAACAAAATATAGGACTACGTAGCACTTCAAAGACTAACAAGATGGTTTATTAGATGATGAGCTTTCGTGGGCCAGACCCACTTCGGGTCTGGCCCTCGAAAGCTCATCAGCTAATAAACCATCTTATTAGTCTTTAAAGTGCTACATAGCCCTGTATTTTGTTACAATTTTTTGTGTGAGAGTCTGATTTGGGCACCAGTCCTGGATAGCATCCTTATTAAGGAAAGCCATTAAGGACATCCATAACATGGAGAGTTGGACTTAAGCATATGCCTAAAGTTAAGCACATGATTAAGTGATTTTCTGAAATGGAGCCTTAGAGAGAAGTTTGACTTGCCATATCTCTCACTGATTTTGATGCGGTATTGAGATTCTAGGCATAAAACACTCAGTTGTGAAACTCCAAATGACTGTTGTTCATGAGCTCATGAGTTGCTTTCAGTAAAACTCATATTTCATATAATGTTGCCATAGTCTGAATTTACTAGAGAATGCCTACCTAACAGAAGAGCCTTAGCAATCACTGGGTGACATTTCAACATGTCATTTGGAGCAGCTCAAAAAAAATTAGTGGGAAGGGAGCAATTGAACAGAACTCAAGAAACTAAGGTCATTGGCAATTCTATTCCTGCTAGATGATAGGGAGTCTGCCCTCGCAATGTTTTTGTGATGTTCATATAGTAGAGCAAATTTAGGCTATAGCTGTGTAACTGATTTTTAGAGTCACTGGCAATTTTGAAAATAACTAGTTCTGGATGGATGTAAAATGAATTTTTCAGTGAATCAAAGTAAATAAAATGTTTCAGGTTGAATTAAATGTACATAAATTGAGTAGCTCTAACATTTAAAAAAAATTCAAAAGAAATTGAATGGAATTTCTAAATGAAATGTCATTTTGAATCAAAAAATGAAAATGCCTTGACTACTCTGGAATTGTTGAACTTTTTTCAATATGAAATTGAACATATGATGAAACTAACATTATTTTGTAAAACATTTCAGTATCACCATTACTTTTATGCCCCCACAAAAGTTTTAACCTATAAGTTTCACCGGGCTCTAATTAGGAGCATGGTCCTGCCGTTATAGGAATATGTGCTATTGCATAACTGTACAATTATTTTTCTTGCCATTAATTTGTATATATGTGAAAGTGGGGTTTTAGTTTATCTTTCTTGCTGATTATATTTTTATATTCTTGCTGATTATATTTCTCTTGCACATACACTTTCACGTGAGCTATCTGCTTTAAATATTTGCTTATCAAATTTCTCTGTATAGTGATGATTTCTACACCTGCTTTTATTCTGTAAGAGCTTGAAATGACAATCCATAGTAGGAATGATAGTTGGGCAGCAGATATATGAGTTGAAACCCCGGCTCAGCTGAAGTCAATAGGAGCTGTGCTACTGACTTAAATAGAACTGGGATTTCACCTGTCATCTGTGGGAATTCTGAATGACAAATCTCACTAAGAGCTACTGCAGCAAGTCTTAATGTGTGAACTGTGTGTTGTATCCCCCCCCCCCCACATACACATACCAGCTTCAGCCCGTGAGACTCCTCTCTCATCTTCCGCTGTCCCCTTTAGTCTAGTCTAGAGCCATCATGGCACTAGTTCTCCAATCCCTGGGCATTACTAAGGAAGGACTGGTTTGGGGGCTGGCCCTTAAACGGTTTCAGATGGGGATTCCTTAAGCCCTGTTCCCCCTTTCTGCACTCAGGAAAGACAAACCACAGTCTGACTCTTAGGCCGTGTCCAGACTCAGGGGTTTTTTCGGGAAAAGTAGCCTTTTCCCGAAAAAACTTCCCCTGCGTCCAGACTCAAGCCGCGTTCTTTTGAAATTATTTCGAAAGAACGCGGCTTTTCTTTCGATGGCGGTAAACCTCATTTCACGAGGAAGAACGCCTTCTTTCAAAAGTTCCTCTTTCGAAAGAAGGCGTTCTTCAATGTAAAGAGGCCGTCTTCGAAAGAGAGCATCCAGACTCGCTGGGTGCTCTCTTTCGAAAAAGCGGATTTCTCTTTCTAAAGATCCGCCTGCAGTCTAGACGCGATCTTTCGAAAGATGCTTTCAAAAGAGCCTCTTTCGAAAGAAGCCTGCAGTCTAGACATAGCCTTAATGATAAACAAGTGTCTGTGTTGCAAATAGCTATATTCTACATCCTTTGGAAAACAAGCTACTCTGTTATTTAATTCTATGATTGACATATACAAATAGGCACTGACATAGCAAATGAGTTGAGAAGTGAATTCTCCTCATGCTGCTAAGGTGACACACATTCTGTCCCCCAGGCCAGGATGGTGGCTTTACTGTTCTCAAAGCTGCAGGAAAAGCTAAAGGAAAAGTGTGTGATTTGGAAAGGTCTTATTAAATATTCAGTTTGGCCAACAAAAGGGGGATTTAGGTCTGTAGGTGCATTTAGGTGTGTCTCAGGTGAGAGAAGTGCCTATCTCTGTGTTAGGTGTTTTAAAAATTTTAAATAAAAGCAAAACCCACTAATCACGTCAGATAGATAGTTTGGGAAAGTTGTATACACAGATCAAGTACAGTCCAGAGGTGGGAGTGATTATGCAATGCTGTGATTGAACAATCTGTGTGTCTAAGCCATGACTTGAGCAACCTAGGGGTGAGAGTCTAGTTTTGTGTCCATGCCTGTTACCTGCATAATTCTTAGCTTTTCCCAGAAGGTGCCAAATGTGATAGTTGGTCACATGATGTGAAGACCAAATCGATAGGGATCAGGGTTGCCAATTTTGGTGGGACGTATTTCTCGAGATTTCATCACATGGCATAATTTGTAATGAAATTCATCTCTAATTCCTGGAGATGCCAGGCTAATGCTAGAGCATTGACAACCCTATTTTAGGGATCGGATGTGAAAGCACCGATTCCTTTCATATAGCCACTGAACAGCAGTCAGCAGGTAATTACCAGCCTGGGCTGTTTCCAAAAAACTGACTTCTGATAATGGGCTTTGAGTCGTGTTAACAGATCTCTTGAGTCATCTAGTTCCCCTTTAAGGGACATTGTAATTTTGGTAAATTGCAATGATCAGAATAGAAATATTTAAAATAATTGTGTGATAATAAGAAAATAAGCACATGGGAAACCTCATTTTAGCACCTGTGAATCAATCCATTCTACTGTATTTCTAAACATCCTGATCAATTTTAACCAACAAGAGAAAATGGGCGAGGAGAATAAAGCAGGTACAATTCTTATTATAAGAAGTTATAAAAACCATTTTGCTGAAAAATTGTAGCTGCTGTCCTCCTACATCATTGCTTGTCTGAGTCAGAAATCATCCGCATGACACTGTGCCCCTTTTTCTGTCTCCACCAGCCTGACAGGGGTTTTAAGTGGATCAGACAGTTAAACAAGGCAGTCTATAGCCATCTCTTGCTGACAGTAATTTCTTATTCAGAAAAACCTTGATCTCATTTAGAGAGTTGAGCTTCATCCCATATTGCTTGAAGCTTTTTTGATTGACAGTCTTAACCAAAGCTCCACACCAAAAGTTCTGAACATTTACATGATCCATCATTGATCAGGTGGAAAAAAATGCTGCTTTACCTAGTGTTGACTGAATATGCATGCACAGGTACTATATGAACACTCTCCCCCCAGATACTACATTATCCTTCATAGCTACTTGACTAAAGCTATGTCTAGACTGCAAGCTTCTGTCGAAAGAAGCTTTTTCGGAAGAGGTCTTCCAAAAAAAATTTTTCTGAAAGAGAGCGTCTACACAGCGATCTGCTTTTTCAAAAGATAGCATCCACACTGAATGGACCCTATCCCGCATTTAAACTGTGATTACTATGGACTGAGTGGCCACCAGGGAACCTGTGCTTTTTCCTCTTTCCTCTTCTTTTGAAATAACTCCCTCTTCTCCATCCACACACACTTTTTTCTGAAAGAGCTCTTTTGGAAAAAGTCTTCTTCCTTCTAGAAAGAGGTTTACCAATGTCAGAGAACCCCCTCTGTTCTTTCGATTTTTTTTTGAAAGAACGCGATTGCAGTGTAAATGGCCATTTTTCCAAAAAAACTGTGCAGTGTAGACATATCCTTCTTACAGACACTTAATCACAACAGAGGAAAATCACCTTTTAAATCATCGTCATGAAGTTTTGCATCTCTGCTTGTGTTTGGTTTCTTACTAATAATTATAAATTGGTGAATGACAACAAGTCTTTAAAAATAATAGTTTCACACTCCTGTTTGTAAAACATTTATGGATATTGTGATCTGAGTTTGATTATTTAAAATTATTTTCTGATTTCTATAAATAATTTTTGGTCTGTAGTTTGTGCATAAGAAGGTCAGTATTCAAGATCTGAAATTAGAGATGTTTTGATTTAATGGGATTGGTCATATGGTTTCATTCTGCCCATTGATGGGATTAGCACAGCTGACAGAAACGGGTCTCAGGTGAGAATGCTTGTGCATAAGAATTCAACCTTTGAGAGTTTGACATCTGTTTTAAATTCTGCTGCTTTGGTGAATATGCCTGCTGATAACCCCCCTTGCTAGAATATTGACAGAATCTAAGAACATAAGAACAGCCACACTGGGTCAGACCAAAGGTCCATCTACACCAGTATCCTGTCTGCTGACAGTGGCCAATGCCAGATGCCCCAGAGGGAGTGAACTAACTAGAAAATGTTGTGTGACATAGACCAAATTCACTTGCTCAAAAATCCAAGTTCACTGTCAACACTGAAAATGTGTTACCCACTTTTCTTAATAATATATTCCATTTTTGATATTTAACTAAAAGATTTGTATGGGAACTAAAGGGCTCAAAACTTTAGTAAAGGAATAGTAGTCCTTTGTCAGCACAATCCTGACCAAGTTAGTGCAGACAAGAAACATGCATGTAACAGACACCTTTGTACTCAGTCTAACAGATATGCTAAAGGACTGACTGAGTACAGTGAATGCACAGCTTGGTTGGTTTTTTTAACCACAGATGTTGACTTTCTATGAAAGGATAGAGGCACATTGGTAGAATAGCAAGGCAAAGCTTTCACAGGTATTTCTTGTTCTATGCTTCTTCCATGGATAAATAGAATTATTGCATTCAAGTTCCAAAGAGGGACATGGAAGAAGTAGAACAGGTGATGTCAAATTGATGTTTTTTGTTCAGGACTCTTTTCAGGTATCTACTTAGAGTGAAACATATTATTTTCTTAGTATTATAAATATAGGGTAAAAGAGAGGACAAATCTACTATATATTTTAGATCATTTGTGCATCTATATGTGTGCTTCAGTCAATCCATCTGTGAGTCTGTTAGTTCAATAACTCCTCCTAAACAGTAAGTGCTAGGGCCACCACATTTGGTAGAGAGCTTTCTCTTGTCATAACTTAAAACAAGGTTGGGGTTTGATTGTACCAGAGCAATGGGATGTAAATTGAATGTAATTATTTCACCTCAGACAGAAAGGGAGGGGTGTGATTGAAGGGATAGTTATATTCATGAATGATTACAGGGGGGCAGCAAGTACCCCAGACCTGGGAAGTAGCCACTAGCCAGTAGCATGATTTCAGCCTATCCCGGGAACTGCTGCTGTCCACTGTACAGCCTCCAGTGCCCTGAGCTATCTGCAGGCCACCGTGACATGTGGCCCTCAGGAACAACTGCGGGCAGGGCCCTGCATGGTTCTTCACTCTGGATTGGCCCCAGAAAGAAGCTGGCAGGAGGCCGGTATGCCCTCTTTCCTGGGCCACCCTGGACCCCGGCAATGCCGAGTAAGTCTTCTAGTATTAAATAAAACAGGGGATTGAAGAGGCTAATTGAGAGGATACTATGTTAATTTGGTGTATTTTTTTTAATTATAGCTTAAACCAATCGACTAGTTTCTTATAGAACATATTTATTCATAAATAAAACCACTGTTTTCTGAACAGATTTCCTTTCAATAGTCTAGAAGAATTCTTTCAGCTACTGGTAAATTAGCTTTAGTAATATTTTTATTGATTTTTTAAGTTTTTGCCTATGAGAGAGGGAGAGAGAGAGAGGATGCTTCATTTTCAGTCAAATTCAGATGGTCAGGAAACATTTGTATTTGAGTCAATGGCCCTTAGTCAGAGTCAACAGGCCTTACTGCTGTTTATTTTTAAAGGTTTCCAAATATGCATCATAAAACTCCCTTCTATTTGAAACCGTGCAGCATGCTGCCTGCAGCTAAATAAATTATTTAAGAAATCAAACTGAAGCTGATCAAAAATATGTGCTTGCAAGTTTCATGGCTTTCTATTAAACAGTTGATAAAACTCTGGTGAACCTGCCTGCTAAATCACTGAGTAGGACCCTTATCCCAAGTGTAATAAGGGAAGATCATCTATCTTCCTTGCGCCATTATAAGTAAAGAAAGGCTCAGCTATTCTATCATAGATGGACTGGAAGGAAATAATAGTTGTCCAGAAAAACTCCATTGATGTGCTAACTTTTTATTATACACTGAATTTTGCCATTCTGCCATAGGAATGTAGTATGGGAGATCTTTTCCTAATAAGAATTCATAGTTAACTACAACGGCCCAGAGTTTTCTCCTCTCAGCATTGCAAGGCCTAACTCCTGTTTACAAACCTGGGTTTGTATACGTTTAAAATCATTATGTTGCATGTAAATGATGCAGGAATGAGCAGGTCAAAGTCCACCAACTCCCAACAACTGCCATCAAAAGGAATTTCTGGCAATTTCAGACCTACTGGTGGTACCTGTGGGAGGCAGAATTGGTTTGCATTATTGTTATTGTACCCAATACACATTACATGGAGGTGAAAATTTTACAACCAAGGCAGTCAGCATTATGTCAAATGTGCCAAGGAATCCTTGTACCATCCAATGGATGGAAAATGACTTATATGTATTAACAAAATAGATACATATCTGGAGACAAGATTTTTTTTAAAGGGACATTTAACAATTCATTGCACAGTCAAGTTTGGTGCCATGTCTTTCCTACATCAATAAGCTAAGGCATAAAGAACTCTCTTTAAGAACCCCTGATTACCACAGTTGTAGCTGCTAGAGCAACTATGGTTTAAAGAACAAAATATTTGTGATTTGCTTCAGTTTCATACACGACTGAGTTTGAATCAATGTCTAATATGCAGTCATATACCATTAAGTGTTGGCACTAACGTATCTGTATTTTACACAACATTTTGACTACCCACGTTTTTTAAATAGATTTCCCAGGTACTAACTGCAGTATATGCTGCAGTTTGGATTGCCACAAAGGTGAGCTGGAGTCATCAAATATGCTGAGGAGTGTGGTAGTTCTGTTTCTAACGGAGGACTTTCTCAACAATAGATGTACCGTATTATGCCGGCTCCTTTTCTGTTTTAAAACTCTTGGTGGTTTGGCTATGAAGCCCTGAAGACATGGTCAGACCTATCTGGGTGGTACAATGCCATCTAGACACATGGGCATGAATGCAAGTAGCCAAGAATCCTTTGGGCATGTCTACACAGCCACATTATTTCGGAATAACGTCAGTTTACACAGCAAGCCTGTTATTTTGAAATAAATTCAAAATAACGGACTTCTTGCTCTACCTTCTGTAAACCTCGTTGTATAAGGAGGAAGGGAAGTTAGGGGAAGAGTGCTCTGTTTCAAACTATGTGCTGTGTAGATGCGCCCAAAGTCGAAATAAACTATTTCGACTTAAGCTACGCAATTGACATAGTTCAAGTTGTGTAGCTTATTTCAAGGTTAGCCCTGCTGTTTAGTGATGTCCAAAGTGTCTTGAGGGTAGGGTTTTCATTCAGGAAGTACTTAATAGATGTCAATCCATAGTTTACATGCCTATGAATTAAAAGAATTCCTAGTACATTTCCAAAACCGTTTAGCTGTTTATTCTGTGATAGCCTTTGACCTGTGGACCCATATCTGCATACTGTGGTCCAAACTACCTTGCTATAGCTTACAGCTGTTTTCTGACTTTAGTTTCTTATTTAAGTCCAAATATTTGCTCCTCTGATTCTCTTTGGCTAAGTCTACACTGCAGGCTTTTTGTGCAAGAACAGCTGTTCTTGTGCAAAAACTTGCCAGGTGACTACACTGCACGTGCGTTCTTGTGCAAGTAAATGTACAGTACAGTGTTGGAAAACAGGGCTTCTTCCAGAAGAGTTAGTCCTTTCCCCATGAGGAATAAGCTCTTCCACAAGAAGGCAGTGTAGACAGGCAACATTAATTTCTTGTGAAAGAAACCCCTATGGCTAAAATGGCCATCAGAGCTTTCTTGTGCAAGAGAGCATCCACACTGCCATGGACGCTCTTGTGCAAAAGCACATCTTTTGCACAAAAGCACATGGCAGTGTGGATACTCTCTTGTGCAAGAACTTTTGCACAAGAACTCTTGCACAAAACAGTTCTTGCACAAGAAGACTGCAGTGCAGACGTAGCCTTTCTGTCTTCCAATTCACGTCTTAAATTAATTATCTTGATGCTTCTTTCCTCCTTGTTCATTGTCCAGTGATATGCTAATGCAGCTCAGGATATGTCTACACTACAGAGTTTTGTTGGAAAAATGGCCATTTTTCTGACAAAACTTGAGGAACATCCATACTACAATTGCATTCTTCCACAAGAAAATCGAAGGAGGAGTTTTTCTGGCATTGATAATCCTCATTCTCTGAGGAAGAAGTCTTTTTGTGAAAGAGCTCTTTTGCAAAAAGGCATGTGTGGATGGGGAAGAGGGAGTTCTTTTGGAAGAAGAGGAAAAAGCACAGGGGCCCTGGTGGCCACTCCATTCATAGCAATCACAGCTTACATGCAAGAGAGCACCCATTCAGTCTGGATGCTCTCTTTTGAAAAAGCATATTGCTTTTTCAATTCACTTTTGCAGTATGGACTCTCTCTTTCAGATGAAGTTTTTCCAGAAGATCTCTTACAAAAAAAGCTTCTTCTGAAAGAAGCCTGTAGTCTAGATGTAGCCCAGATATTGTGGAACCACATACACAGGTGATGGGATGAGGCAGGACCAGATGTTTCAATCAGATAAATGGCTGCAGTGGTTAATATGGGTACACAGACCATACAAACCTTAGCACATAGGTAAAGGCCTGCCATGGAGGCCACATATTCAAAGCTTTGCCATGATGTAGACACAATGATGCTGTGTAAAGAGGTACCTCTGGATGCTTTGTGAGGCTTGACATCTGGTAAGACAAACAATGGTTAAAAATTACAACGCAGAGGCAGACCACAATCATGTTCAACTGAATGGAAAATCCGGAACAATTACAAGATATTTCTAAAATTATTTTAATTGTACATCTAAATTTATCTGCAATAAGCAGGCCAGATCCTTAGCTGGTGAAAATGGAGCAATGCTAGTTTCTAGCAGCTGAAGATTTGGCTCTTGTTTAGAAGGCATGTCTACACTAGGAAATTATTTCAAAATAGCTTATTTTGAAATAATAACTCCCAAAATAACTAATTCAAAACAGCATATCCACACTATCGGGGAGCCTTGAAATTATTCTGAGGCAGGCTCTCTTAATATGGATGCTTTATCTCAAGAGTCCACACTACTGCTATTTCGAAATAAATATTTTGAAATAAGTATTATTCCTGGTGGAAAGTAGGAGTTATTATTTTGAAATAACCAGCCCATTATTTCAAAATAACAGGCTTGGTAGTGTGTATGCTCCGCATGTCATTTCGAAAGAAGAGGAGTTATTTCAAAATAACTCCTTAGTGTAGACCAGGGCTGAGTGCATAACAACAAATTGTTGTGTTTTTTCTTTTAATTCTTAGAATGGTGCCACTGGATTTGACAGCATGCTCAAATGTCCATCAGATGCCAATATCTATATTTCCAAAAAAGAAATGTAAGCCTGAAGTGTGTCCACTAGCAAAGGAATCACACTATATCCAAATCCTCAGCGCATGCTATTTATTCTTTGTCGAAATGCATTTTCTAATGGACTCCAGTCAGATGGTAAAAGAACGTAACCCCAGAACAGAGAATAGCAGCCAATCAAGCTGTCAGAACACATTAGTGCTCCTTGTCACATAAGTGACAGAGAATCTACACCACCAGATCTCTTTGAACTATTACAGCACCAGACATTATAAAGTATTTGACACTATGACAATGCTTCAAAAATAGTGAAAAAGATTTTCTGTTGACGATGACATATCTGTTGGCCAAAATGGCCACATTCCAAGTGAGGAAGACTTGTTCCTACTAACTAACATCCAAACTGCTTCATTGGCCTAATGCAAAGTGTTGACGACCTATATGAAAAAATCATTCTTCTCAAGGAAATTAATGTGAAGTATGCAATCAAGCAAAGCATGTGCAGTTCTAAACCTAATGGTTTGCTCTGCTGCTATGACTGCTGAGTAATATTCTAGACAAGTGCTCTCCCTTAAGCTGTACTTTCACGGCACCATCATGCAGAAGAAATCAAACATCTTGATTCTCCTTTCAACATATACTAAGGAGTTCAATAAACTGGCTGTTAGCAATCTACCTAATGGATTAAAAGTGATATAATTGTATCCATTGTGTCTGACTGTGCTACTAAAAGGAAATGAGATGTTACTCAACTACTGTAAATAAAAATCTCTCTAAAAAGTGATGTTGGTAAGTAAAACAAACCTCTCAATTTTTTCCCCTGAATTTAGGTTTGGATGAGGTAGGACAAAAATGTTTTTCATGTTGAATAATATGCATTAAGATTACCTTTTATTTATCTAAGAAGCTAATGGAGTATTAAATCCATAACTAAATGCAGCCTTCTATGGAATAAAACAAGACAAATGCTTAATAGTGCACAATAATGCTCTACTGAAGTTAGTACATGAAGTGTAAAATACTGTATCCATTTGCAACTACAAAAGGAATTTTAGATAGGTGAAATGTAATTTGGGCAGGATGCTGCAGTTAATAGTACCTTTACTTTGTCAAAAAGTCTTGGGGTCTTTAATGATGGCTGGTGGTCCGAAACAAGGGTGGAGTTTTGGGAGGGTAGCGGGGAGAGCAGCCGTGCACACCGGGACGTGGATTGCTTTTCATCTGGTTCCCTATTCTATCAGGGAGTGTGGGGAAAGTACTTGCATTCCATGCATGCCTCTCACACCTGACTTATGGGCTCCCTTCACTCAGATTTACTTTATTAATCCTGTTTGTTATGGTAGTGTCTAAAGACTAACTAAGAATGAGGTCCATTATGCTAAGCATGTATAAACATAGAGTGGCAGGCAGAAGAGCTTACAACCTAACACACAAGACAGATACAGGGTCAGAGAGAGGGGGTGTAACACACAAGTACAGTGAACAACCTGATCATGGCAAAAAGCATGGTCTACAATAGGGAGTTGCTTTGAAATGACCCCCCTTATTTTCAAATAATAAGCGGAGCGTCCACACTACCAAGCCCATTATTTTGAAATCTGTAATCCTGCTTTCCTCGGGAAGTAATGCTATTTTGAAATAATGTTGATGTGGATGCTGCACTGCTGCTATTTTGAAATAACTACTCCACAAAAAATTGAATAATTACTCCACAGTGCTTTCCCGTAGTCAAGATATGCCATTTTGATTTTTGTTATTTTCAGGAGTTAGTTCGAATTTAGTTATTTTGAAATAATTTCCTAGTGTAGACGTGTCCGGAGATGTTCAGTTGGGGAGATTGAGCTAAATGTAAAACAAACTGTAGGGAGGGAGGATGTTGAATAGAAGTGGGGGAGAGAACAAAACAGAGGGAAGAATATGAGAGAGTAGGAAAAGTAAGTAGGTCCAGTGAAGCCAAGGTGAAATATGATGGATGACTAAGGAGGGGTTTGGAATAAACCGCCGATCTGCATAGACCAACTTGAAGAAAGTTGTCTCAATGGCCAAAGGTCTCTACTTTGACTGCTTCTTCAGGAGATCCTTCTGGTAGGCGTTTCTGTCTGGTTCTTCTCTGCTGTTTTTCTGCTTTCAAAAGATGACAGCTCTTGAGTTACACAGTGACTTTAAGCAGGCATTGTTTCCATTATGACTCAGAATAAAAATGCCACCTGATGAATCATCTGTATAACTTTAGCAGGATCTAGGTATTCATTTGAGATAGTTCATCCCATAATGACAGGAGCAAAACCTCTTAGCTTGCTAGAACTGACAATGTCACAGCATAACATACTATAACTGCATGATTTTAGGGTTGATGCACAAAATATTTTCTGGGGTTTTTTTTCCTCGTCTGTTCTCATTATGTGGAATTAAACGTCAATCCCACATAATTGTCAACATCAATTTATGACTAAATTGCTGTGATGTTAACTTCATTTTGTTCGTGAAAAAATGATCCATCTGATTAAGGAATGGGGAAAAGAATTATTTTAATCATTTATAATGTAGAGAAACTGGCTTCAGTCCTTAGGGGCTTGTCTACACAACAGAGACAACCAACCCTCAGGAGGTGGATCTTCTAGCGTTCAATTTAGTGGGTCTAGTGTAGATCCCTCAAATCAAAGACTGAGGGCAACCTCTACCCATTGCGTAATCCTCATTCTGTGAGAAGTAAGAGAAGCCACGGGGAGCGTGTGCTCCCATCAGACTTCTCTAGAGTAAATACTGTGGTGGTTCAACTTAAGGTAAGCTGAATCCAGCTACGCATCTAGGGTAGACCAGGCCCTAATAGAGCTGCCCGTGTTCTATGTTTAGAACCCTGTCAGAGCATCAGTTCCATCAACTTAAGTGCTGTCCATCCCTGTGCTGGGTTGGCAGGAGATGCTCTCCAGCCATCACAGCTTTTGCTGCTCACATAGGCAGAGTGATTATGCCAGTGGGAGAGTGCTCTCCCATCAGCATAGCACATCCTCATCAGACATTCTACATCAGTGCAGCTGCACCCATATAGCATCCTAGTGTCGACTTTCCCCAAGTTTCAAAGCCCAATTGGACTCACAAAGCTTAATCTGTGGGGCTAAAAACAGCAGTGCAGGACATTCCTAGCTCAGCTAGAGCCTGGCCTCAGACCCCTCCACTCTCACCGGGTTTCCGAGCTCATGCTCCAGCCCCAGGAGAAACATCTACACGGCTATTTTTAGCCCCGTGGCCTGAGTCACTTGAAATGGAGCCTGAAAATCAGGAGTGCAGATTTTTCTTTGCAGTGTTGATGTACCCTTTGAGGTCGGGGGGAAAATAGCCACCTTTTCCATTTATATGTGGCAAACACTGATTCTCCTCCTTTCCTCTCCTTTATTGGTGGAGCACAAATCAACTTGTTTTTTCCTTTGCTGACTTCTGTATTATCATGAACATAGCTAGAAATGTAGGATCTATTATTCAGGGCTCTGTGCAACAATGGTAGCTGAGGGCTATTACGTGATTACAAACCTGTATGTTGTTCCTTGTATTGTGTACAGAGAATGGAATGTCAGTGTTTTAGGCAAGGTGTCTGCTGCTTGATTGCTTGTTATTTATTGGGAAGGACTCAGAGGCTCTTGCCTACATGGCATCTAAAAGAGAAAAAATATATTTGAAAGTCCATAGTTTGTGTGTATTTCCAAATTTATTGAAACTAATGAACAAAAGAAAGAGAAATAAGGAATCTCAGAAAGCATTAATAAAATTACGTTAAGTAAATAGTTTTGTTGTCAAGTTATTCCACTTCTGTGTTTGAACAATCAAATAAATAGTTTAAATGCTGTTCTCCTCCTGAGCCTGGGCATGGGTTACTCACATTCAGAATTGACCGTAGTCAGCTGAAAAGGAACTCCTGATATCTAATTCAAGATTTGATAATGGCTCCCTCTTTGGTCTTGGATGCTTGTTCAGTTTTTCTGGTTAAAGAAACAGGAATATAAAAATTCATGTCAATGGCTACGTCTATTCTGTAAAGCTATTTCGAGATACTGAAGTATCCCGAAATAGCTATCTCACGTCTTAACAGCAAGCTCATTATTTTGGGTTCTCTATTCTGACTTCCCTGTAAACCTCATTCCACGAGGAGTAAAGGATGTTTTGGAATAGCAAGTTACTTAGAAATGTGGTGCTGTGTAAACAGCGCCAAATTACAAAATAATCTATTTCAAAATAAGATCAAAATAAGTTACCAATTTGCATATCTCAAATGGTATATCTTATTGTGAACTATGGTGCAGTGTAGACATAGCCCAAAGGTTGCTGTGAACATTAATTAGTTGGGCCCAGTCCCAAAAATCATTAGTTCTGTGATTAGTCATTTGAATTGTCCCATTTCAGAACAAGACAGGTCATGGCTTACTGTCACCTATTCTGACTAATAGGTTCTATTCTCTGCATGGAATAAAGTCTCATGTTAAAAAATAAGTCTTAATAAAGTTTAGAGAATGAGTCAACAACAAACTGGAGCATATTTTTAAGTATGTTGTTAAAAAGAGAGTGCTACTAGAGATACGACACATTTCCATAGTAATGCTTGGTGAGTTGCATTATTGTAACGAAAGATATTACTACAATAGTATGCATGTTCAATGCAAGAATCGTGATCAGGAGATAGTCTACTAAAAAGAACTAGGTAGAAATACATCAAGCGAGTCTTTGATATCCACAAAATGAAAGTGGTATTATCAGAGCAACAAAATACCAGATAAATGTCAGTAGAGGAAGACTGAACTGCTGAGATGTTTGATGGGAGATGATTCATAAATATACCAATCGGCAAGGCACTGCAGATACCTACAATAGAGTGATCATCTGCAGACTATGGCATACAACAAAACAATCCTGGGGAAAGCTGGAGAAAGAAACTAAGAATCAGGACTTCCTGGCTCTTCCACATGCCCATTCTGTAATCTTTAGCGAGACAATTAAGGTAGGATATCACCTAAATAAAATGGTATTTATTAAACTCTTTTGAGACTTAAGAGTTGTAAAGCTCTCCGAGATCCCAGATAAAAGGTACTCTAAATTTATATTGTACCATCATTATTATCTTTTACTATTTACTACCCTTAATAACTCCAGCAATGACTATGAAACAAAAGGAAGGAAATTGCTATAACAGTTATTTAGACAACTTGCAATTCTCAAAGGTAGTCCAGAAACTATTTTATTTTTGCATGCACAAAAGGAGCTATGTCTATAATGTAGGTTATATCAAGGGTAAAATAAAGGGTCAGGCGGCTGTCTAACAGGCTGGATTTGGAAAGAAGAATTAAGAATCACATTTTCAACCTGAGGATTTATTTTTGATAGAATGAGCAAAGAAAATCTATTCAGCCACTCTATGTGCTTCACTGATTACTGGAAAGCTTTTGTCTGTACCTGTCATGCACGTACTGTAAATAGATACTGATGCTTAATATGAGTTTCTCAGCTTGCATAATTGTATTAGAACAGAATTCGTACAAGAGTCAGAAGTCAAAGCTTCAGAATGAATGGTATACTTGTTTGAGATTGGAAAAGGTCTTTGACAGGACTTCATTCACATAGCAAGACTCAATTCTTTCTCTTATAAGATGGTAATGAGAAAAGATTTCCAGCTCTGTACAGATGGAGTCAAAAATAGGGACCAGCCAATTAGTTTGGAATAGTTATTTTTCCTCTGAATTACAAAGTGGCCAAAAATCAGATATCAAATGCATTCTATATGAAACTTCAAATCTGAACCTGATTCTAAACTTTTCTTTCCATTGAATTAAAAGCCAAAAGAGCTTATGTTCCATTTCTATTTTAAATATAGCTGAGTCATGTGAGATCACCTGTCTGGGAAGACTTGTACCATGTGGTGCTTATCTGAACACCTTTATCAATGTTTAGGCTCTGTTAAAGCTTAACCTAAGTTCTAGGTAAGCTCTGGAACAGGCTTCCATAGGAGGTTGTGGAATTGCCATTATTGGAGGTTTTTAACAACAGATTAGATAATCATCAGTCAGGAATTATCTAGATTTATTTGGTCCTTCCACAACACAGAGGGTTGGACCTGATGACCACTCAAGGTCCAGTCTAGTCCTATATTTCTATGATTCTATGATAAAGCATAGACTAACTCCTTGAATAATAGGCTCCTTGTCCTCCTTTTCAGAGCCTCAAGCAACCCATTTCTGTTTGGTTTTACCATCAGGGCATGATTCCAATTAGTTGGTTGCAGGCCACTGCTCCCCCAGAACATCAGGAACCTCACTAAGCACAAGTGTCTGTGATAAGTTTCAGTCAGTGTTACTTTTGTCCTTTGTAGACCCTGATCTACTATCATACCCATCTTGTGTTATTCTAGTCTAATGTGATTAATCTTGTAGGCAAAGAATATAGTACACAACTAATTTCAGTAGGAAATGACTGACTTTCTTTCTAAGCAAAGGAGTCCAGATTCATCAACTGTGTCAGGTATTTCATTGATTTGGCTCTGCATACAATATGGCAGCAGAACAAAGATTTGTTTGTTTGACAGTATAAGTTGTGAAATGCTCTCTGGGCTGGCCATTTTAAGAGTCTGACATAATCGCTGTCATCTTCATGAACTAACGTGACATCTGAAGATGACTTATGCAAAAAAAAGTTTAGGAGTCATCACAATCCTGATAAAGAATACGGTAGACTGTTATGCCCTAAAAGGCCATCAGTGTGGTAGTCTGATATCTGGACAGGATTTTCTGTTAGAAACCTAAATTCCAAAGAAATGGATGTAAAATGGAGATCTAATTAGAAAAGATGACAGTCTGACCATGATGGAGGTGTAATCCTCACGTCCCCAACACCAATTTAAAATCAACGTTTAGGAGAGACTTATTTCTAGAAAGTGCCTGAAATAATCGTGAATCACCCCATGGCTGCCTGGTAGCCATTGTATCTCTAGTTTTCATACAAGAGCTATCCTTCACATGAACTTTGAAGATAACCAGGGCAACAACTGTGACTGAAAATCAGGAGTCCTGACTTTCCGCCTTACACTCCAACCACTAGATCTCACAGCACAGAAGGGGAATGGAATGCAAGAGAACTCAGCCCCCAAATGAGTTAGAATGGGGCACATACTAAAATGAATGAGGACTTTGTGACTGAGAGATCTTGAAACATCTGCGGCAGTGGAGTCTGGATCTGGACACAGAGATGATGGCAATGCTATTAAACACAAAGGGGTGAATCAAACTGAAAAGTTGTTCTGAAAAAGCCCTTAGTGTTCAACTGCAATTAGTGTATAGTCAAAGAGTGTCGCTTTCCCTAAGTAGCCACTAGAGGAATAAGGCACACTGCCAAAGAAGTCAGCAGGCAGAGTTTTTGCATTGATCCCACATATTTATACAGGAACATTTATACCATCTGCTGTACAGCTGTCTTTTTCAGGAAAGAAATGTGAGCCCCTGGAGGTATCAGTGTTGAAAGACCATTCAGAGAGGAAGCACCTTTTGCCTCTCTCAAAATCCATAAAAAGAAAGAACTAAGAGCCTAAAGTTTGGTGCTGAGATGGAGGAGAATAGTGGAACCTTCCCTTTCCCTTAGAGTTACTCTTGCATCGGTTCTTAGGGGGAAAAGAAATGTGAAAAGTAATAGTGTGTCAAAAGTGCGGCTGGCTGTTCCAAAGTAACTTAATGAAATTGTGATCATTCATCATTAAAAAGCAAAGCCAACAAAATGATATCATTTCTCCACAGATAGTGGTTATAAAATCAAGTTAATAGTGCTTAACAGGCCAAAAAGAGCAATTCTTCTGAGTTATCTTCCTTTGCATGATCATTCAGAGTATAGACATGCTGATGGAATTAAAGGCAAAGTTATTACACTCAAGGTTTTTTTTTTTTTAAACAACGAGATTTTTGTTGTTGTTATCTCTTCCTCCTCCTGATCCTAATTATTTACATGTCCTGATAGGAAGGCAAGGCAGGGAACATGACCATATCGAGCAGCACCTTTTCTAGCAATTGGAAACATTTTAGTCGGCACCACTTCTTCTTGTTATTATTTATTATTTATTATTTATTATTTATTATTAATACTACTAGGGAGCTGCACCCTCCGCTCGATATGCTCACCTACCACTCTCTCTCTAGCCACTTTCACTTTGCTGAAAGAGCCTGTTTCCACTGATGACACTGATAACATGATGACATCATTCTGTCGCCCCAGCAGGAAAAACTTTTTTATACCGAGAGAGACATTATTATTATTATTATTATTATTATTTTAGTAATAGTAATAATAATAATAATAATAATTAATAAAAACATACATCTAGTGCTGTATCTATACTGAGCACTTTTCACACACATGCGCTTTGGATATCCCCTGATTCAAACAAATTAGAATCTAAACAATACAAGAGAAAAGCACAAAGAAAATACAGACTGTGTGTCTGTGTGCAGTAGAGATGGGTGGATGTTGAGATGTTGGGAAGAAGAGACATCAGTTCTGTGATAACAATAGTGAATGTGCTTCAGCAAATTACATTGTCATTTTTCAAGCTCCTTCGGGTAATGCCTCTGCTTCTGTATTAGTTTGATTATGGTGAGGCTGGCAGAGAACAGAAGGGGCTGAGGAATACAGGAATGTCTAGACTGAGAATGATCCTAAATCATCTGACATATGGGGGTATTGGAAACATACTGTGCAGATCAGGACTTTAATTTTATAGAAGAGTTGCTTGTTTGTTCAACTAGTTCCAGAGGATCTGTCACCCTGACAACTATTAGTCTTGGAACAGAAAATTACAGTTCTGACTAGGACTGATATTTCAGTGAGTTTGAGAAATTGTTGTGAGGAGTAGTTCCCCAAATGCTGCATGTATTTAATGGTGATGGCTGGAAACGAGATCTTAAGGTCATTTCTTGGCCCAGAGAAGATTTTCAAAAGCATGTATGGTAATTAGGTGCCTAACTTTGATTGGAAATTACTCTGCAATTTTGATATGATAACTCAGAATGAATGGATGCTAAAATGCCCAGCCCCATGTCTGTGTTTCCTGTGACAGTTTGCATTTTTCACATCATACACAAAAATTGTCCCGTAGTATTACATCGAAATAGATGCAGTCACCATATTCTCTTTAAAAATGGTTGATTATTTAAACAATATCAGTAGGATGCAATACATGATAGAGAATACACGCTCTAACCATTATTGGGTTACAATAGTTTTTAAACTTTAATTATATGTTTTACGAAGTGGATTTTCCAACTGCAATGTTCACTGATATATCCCACTGAGTACTGGCAGAAATAGTTGGGACTTCTTCCTAAAACCAACTTTAGTACAGTCAGAGATTGTGGTATGCACTACAGAAAGATGGTCCCTGCCCAGGAGATCTTACACTCCAAGTCCTGGTCTACAGTAGGAACTTATTTCAAAATTACTCCCCATATTTTGAAATAACAAGCAGAGTGTCCACACTACCAAACCTGTTATTTCAAAATAAGGGGCTGGTTATTTCAAAATAATATCTCCTGATTTCCATGAGGAATAATGCTTATTCCAAATTAGCTATTTTACAATACTATTAGGCTGTGTCTACATTGGCATCCCTTTCCAGAAAAGGGATGCTAATGAGACACTTCGGAATTGCAAACCCGCGGGGGATTTAAATATCCCCCGCGGCATTTGCATTTACATGGCTGCCGCTTTTTTCCTGCTCGGGGTTTTTGCCAGAGAAAAGCGCCAGTGTAGACGCGATTCTCTGAAAAATAAGCCCTTTTCCGGAAGATCCCTTATTCCTACTTAAAGATTCCGGAGAATCGCGTCTTTTCTCCGGCAAAAACCCCGAGCCGGAAAAAAGCGGCAGCCATGTAAATGCAAATGCCGTGGGGAATATTTAAATCCTCTGCGGATTTGCAATTCCGAAGTGTCTCATTAGCATCCCTTTTCCGGAAAGGGATGCCAATGTAGACACAGCCTTAGTGTGGACGCTCCACTGCTGCTATTTCAAAATAACTACTCCTCAGAGTCATTCAAAGTAATGACTCTCCAGTGCTTCCTGGGGCTCTAAGTCAAGGTAATGCATCCACATTAAGGGTGTGTCTAAACTACATGGCTCCATCGATGGAGCCATGTATATTAGTTTACTCAACAAAGGGAAATGAAGTGGCGATTTAAATAATTGCCGCTTCATTTAAATCAAAATGGCTGCCGCACTGTGCCGATCAGCTGTTTGTCGGCACAGCACGGCAGCCATTTTGATTTAAATGAAGCGGCGATTATTTAAATCGCCACTTCATTTCCCTTTGTCGAGTAAACTAATCTACATGGCTCTGTCGATGGAGCCATGTAGTTTAGACGTACCCTAAGGGTACATCTATACTACAGAGGAATATTGAAACAGCCACTGTCGATCTTCCAGGACAGCTAATTTGAACTGAGAAGGGTGCTCCAGTTGACATTGGTAGTCCTGCTTTCATGAGGAGTATGGGAAGTTGAAGGGAGAGTGTTCTCCCTTTGACTTCCTGCAGCGTAGGCAGCACCAAACGCTGAATTAAGGTACTTGGCTTCAGCTACACCATGAATGTGGCTAAAGTTGCATATCTTAATTCAACTTTTCCCATAGTGTAGACATATCCAATGGGAGCCTGCCTCGGACTTATTTTGAGGCTTCCATGTAGTGTGGACATGATATATCGAAATAGTTATTTTGGGAGTTATTATTTCAAAATAAGTTATTTTGAAATAATTTCTAGTGTAGCCATTCCCCAAGTGTATAGAAGAATACAACAGACCAACAAACATGCAGACAGGGAGAGCACAAAGTAACAGGTTTGATTATGCAATGTTGTAGTAGTTATATTGGTCCCAGAACGTTAGAGCGACAAGGTGGGTGAGGATATCTTTCTTTGAACCAGCATTTCCCAGACCTGAAGAAGAGCTCTGTGTGTATCAAACGCTTTTCTCTCTCCAACAGAATTTGGTCAAATACAAGGTGATCACATTTATAAACAGCTGTCACAGCACACCCACTGCCTTGCTAAGTGCTTTGTAGGTATCACAGTACAGGCAAGTGTGGGATGTGAGATCTTAGAAGTGGGGAAACTTCAAAGACTATTATATCGAGATGTGCAAGACTCTGTGGGTGCATGGGATAATCACAGCCAGTTGTCTTGCTTTCTGTCTGAATGGGTTTCCTATACATTTGGAATCACTGTGGGGTAGATAATGCAGAATCTCAGTGAAAATTGTGCAGATTACTCAACCTTTTGATGTTGTACTCCCTGAAGAAGGGTCATTGACTTTGCTTCTTTCAGGTGGCCTGAAGAAAAAGACTCCAAACTGTGTAAAGAATCATCCTGATCTGACTCAAAGGGAGATTTCCTCTGGAATGAAGAACTAAAAAACTTGTGTGTGGACTTACTAGGATCCAAACATGGTTTGGCCAGAGACTAAGGGATTGCTCTTGAGGAGACCACAGAATGGGCAAATCATAGAATCATAGAATACTAAGACTGGAAGGGACCTCAAGAGGGCATCGAGTCCAGTCCCCTGTCCTCATGGCAGGACCCAGTACTGTCTAGCTTATCCCTGATAGACATTTATCTAACCTACTCTTAAATATCTCCAGATATAGAGATTCCACAACCTCCCTAGGCTATTTATTTCAGTGTTTAACCACCCCGACAGTTAGAAAGTTTTTCCTAATGTCCAACCTAAGTTTTCCTTGCTGCAGTTTAAGCCCATTGCTTCTTGTCTTGTCATCAAAGGCCAAGGAGAACAAATTTTCTCCCTCCTCCTTGTCACACCCTGGGTATGTCTACACTACCACCCTAGTTCGAACTAGGGTGCTTAATGTAGGCAACCGGAGTTGCAAATGAAGCCCGGGATTTGAATTTCCCGGGCTTCATTTGCATGTTGCCGGGCGCCGCCATTTTTAAATGTCCGCTAGTTTGGACTCCGTGCCCATGGCTACACGCTGCACGAATTAGGTAGTTCGGATTAGGCTTCGTATTCTGAACTACCGGTACACCTTGTTCCACGAGGAGTAACGGTAGTTCGGAATAGGACGCCTAATCCAAACTACCTAGTTCGTGCCGCGTGTAGCCGCAGGCACGGAGTCCGAACTAGCGGACATTTTAAAATGGCGGCGCCCGGCAACATGCAAATGAAGCCCGGGAAATTTAAATCCAAGGCTTCATTTGCAACTCCAGTTGCCTACATTAACCACCCTAGTTCGAACGAGGGTGGTAGTGTAGACATACCCCCTTTTAGATACCTGAAAACTGCTATCATGTCCCCTCTCAATCTTCTCTTTTCCAAGCTAAACAAGCCCAGTTCTTTCAGTCTTCCCTCATGGCTCATGTTCTCTAGATCTTTAATCATTCTTGTTGCTCTTCTCTGGACCTTCTCCAATTTCTCCACATCTTTCTTGAAATGTGGTGCCCAGAACTGAACACAATACTCTAACTAAACCCTAATCAGCACAGAGTAGAGAGGAAGAATGACATCTTGTGTCTTGATCACAACACACCTGTTAATGCATCCTAGAATCATGTTTGCTTTTTTTGCAACAGCATCACACTGTTGACTCATATTTAGCATGTGGTCCACTATAACCCCTAGATCTCTTTCTGCCATACTCCTTCCTAGATAGTCGCTTCCCATTCTGTATGTGTGAAACTGATTGTTCCTTCCTAAGTGGAGCACTTTGCATTTGTCTTTATTAAACTTCAACCTGTTTATCTCAGACCATTTCTCCAATTTGTCCAGATCATTTTGAATTATGACCCTATCCTCCAAAGCAGTTGCAACCCCTCCCAGCTTGGTATCATCTGCAAACTTAATAAGCATACTCTCTATGCCGATATCTAAATTGTTGATGAAGATACTGAACAAAACCGATCCCAAAATAGACCCCTGCGGAACCCCAGTTGTTATATCTTTCCGGCAGGATTGTGAACTGTTAATAACTACTCTCTGAGAATGGTTATCCAGCCAGTTATGCACCTACCTCATAGTAGCCCCATCTAAGTTGTATTTGCCTAGTTTATTGAGAAGAATATCATGTGAGACCTTATTAAAATCTAGGTATATCACGTCCACTGCCTCTCCCTTATCCACAAGACTCGTTATCCTATCAAAGAAAGCTATCAGATTGGTTTGACATGATTTGTTCTTTACAAATCCATGTTGGCTGTTCCCTATCACAGAACAGTGACAATGAGTTCCTGGGGATTCTGGAAAGTCCATACACAAGCACAAAATGGGTGGATGGGTCTAAAGGCTGACACTCTTGTTGAAATGGTCAATGGCCGAGTAGCACTTATCAGATGGTAGGTGGGGTCAGCCTAAATCATGAAAGGTTTTGAAAGCTGAAACAAATAGCTGGTGTTTGATTTGATGGAATAAATTATAATAATGAGTGAATCCTTTCCAACATTTTGCCCTGATATCTCAAAGGGAATGTTAAGATAAATTTTATTTAGGATCCTATTTTGTGCACTCCTAATGCAGACAAATATTAATGGGGGCTTTGCCAACATAAGGAGTAAGGAATGCAGAACAGGGCAGAGAGCAGTTCACTTTCTTAACCTGCATTAAAACAAAGTCTACATGTTCTGCAGAGGCAAAACTTCTTGCTGGTGGTTGGTATTATTAACACACAAACTAGCAATGTCAGAACATAAAGGTCAGTCTAACTCTTTTCCCCAAGCATAGCTAGTTCCTTGTATTGCTTTCTGTGGATGGCTCAACTCCACCTACTCTCCCCAACTTGTTTTCCTCTCAAGAGCCTTTCCCTCCTCCTTTATCTGTGAGGGGTAACCAGCCTCCCTGAGTCAGCCTAACCCACTTAATATTTTCCTAGTAGGATTCACTCCTGATCTGAGTGCGATATGGTTTCAAGCCTTTTATAAGGGTCCCTTGAATGCCTTGTGTTAATACTTATTATCCAGTATAATAAACAAGCTGAGAGACTAAGGGAGGAATTCTCCTGGACATCTCCTGCTTGGATTCCATGAATATCAACATGGGAATCGATGTTGCTCCAGGTATCCTTACCACCCACTCCATGCCTGCATTTCCTACAGTGAGAGGAGACTATGTAGGGCAGAGGAAATGCACAGTGTCAGGGGATGTGGGAGCCATGTGGCATGTCTTATTGATCATGAAAAGCAGAAAAGACTAACAAGAGCGTTCAATAGAGTCTAGCAGAACCAGCCAGCAATTTTGCAAATGTAACAGCTGAAGGCTCCACAATCTGTGTGTATATTTTTTTTCTTGATTGAATCACTTGTCAGCTGTCTGAAAAATGGAATTTCAGTGCCACTGCATAAGTCAAGATTTTTGAAACATTTAAAATAAAAGCCTCTGTGTTTTTCAGAAAATTCTGATTTTATGAGAATTTTCATCAGAAAATCTTTCCAATGGGAATTTCCCAATGGGATCTAATAAATGCTAGTGAATGCTCAAGTTATCTCACTATTTTGGGATCAGAGTTAGAATTCTGAATTCTGGAGTAGCTAGAAATCCCAACATTAACTGCAATAGCTATGATTGCAGATTGTTTCTCAAGCCTCTGATAAAAGATTCAAACAGTTTAGGAACCCATCCAAAACTAGAATTGTATGACTAGCAAGTAATACCAGATTCTGTATTTTATAATCTAGTTACCATGATTTATTATACATTCTGGTGTTTCAGAAGCTCTTCCCTATACATTTTCTTTCAGTTTAGTAAATCAAATAAAATGTAGCATCACATGACTGTAAGAGAAGCGATACAGAAAATAATTGGCAATACAGTATTGATATATGCTTGGTGCAGTAATAGCAATATGTCATCAATCATCGGAGCTCATGTTTGATAGCATCATGTAAACTAATTCAGGGTGGATGTCCTCTGCTTTAACCTTGGGTGTGTTTGCAATTTACTCTGGAGGAAAGTAATAATCCTTTATTAACTGGAAGGTGCGAAACATGCTGTCTCAAGAAGGGAGGGAAATTAGAACTGGTGTCAGAATGTGCCCTGAGACCAAATTGTTTTTGTTCTCTGCACCTTTCTCTGCAATCTGGTAAACTGGATTAGTCATTATTAAATATTTTGAGATCACACTCTTGTTCTCCAGGGTGTGTTTGTGCATGCATACATGTTTGTGTGTGTTTGTGTGTGTGTGAATACAGGCACACACTTGCTACAGCTTTAATTCTAAAGACCCTGCATAAGATAGCATTATGCATTAAGACACTTGTAATTAGATACTTGTAGTAATGACCCATTTTCAGGCAAAATAGTTCTGTTACTCATTTTCCATTAACTGCACTGAGGTTTATTTGCTGAGAACTGTGTTTAATTCAATTAGCAGGAATTGAGACATTTACAACACAAGGTATATTAGCATAGCACTTTGTTTGTAATGAAAGTCAAAAGCATTTAGTGGAAGAGCTAATTATCAGAGATTTTCCTTCTTATAATAGAAAGGGTTTACTCAAACTTTTAGCATTCTGTTTTTCAAAATTCCTTAAACTTTAATTAATGGTTGAGAGGAAGAGAGAAGGTGCATGAAAAAGATTCAGGAGGGTCTTCTCTTAAATTCTCAGTTGAGTGAAATTCACTGATTTAAGGGAAAGGGGAATTCACTTTTAATTTGAGAATTCTGCAGTATCAGCAGCCTTTTCCATGTTAATAGGTGTCAAACTAATAATGAAGTGAATTTCCTAGAAAGGAAAAATGCCCATGTTTGGTTTCCGGGAATAAGGACTGATAACTTCTGTAACATGTTTGCGTTGTGTGCTGATCTGTTACAAAGTTCTTGTATTGTCAAGCCACAATGGTCTATGTAGATAGTATAAATTCCATAAGCCATCTTGCAGTGAAGCAATTCATATTGTCTTTAATTATAAAGTAGTTTTCGTTCTGGCTGTTTAGTAACTTTCGGTTCAAGAGGCATTTCTGCTTGTTACTTTTGTACAGTGTCTTTGCTAAATGGTGGACTAATTCGTATGCCTCCAGAGAGAGACTGTTGTGAAGATTCTGCTGCCTCTGATAAAACATGTTCTCTTGTTACCTATTAGTTTGTTTCAAGATCTTTGAACGATCCTGCAATTGTCTATATCATGATACAGAATTTTGGGCTGAATCCTGTTTGCAATCAGTATCAATGGAAAAACACTGGATAAAATTAATGGAGTAGGATAAAGCCCATAAATAAAAAATATAACCAAATAGTCAAAGAATAGTTGAAAACAACGAGTAGTCCTGTGGCACCTGAGAGACTAACAAATATATATATATATAGAATCATGAGCTTTTGTGGGCATAACTTGCTTCTTCAGATGAGCTGGAAGCGGAAGTGGAAAAAGCCTTCCTATAAGCCTTAGGGTGCATCTACACTGCAGGGCTTAACTTGAAGTAAGTTATGCAAATTGAGGTATGTCAATTGCGTAGCTTATTTCAAAATAGGGAGTATCTATACAACACTTATTTTGAAATAGAGCACTCTTCCTCCAACTTCCCTTATTCATAATGGTTAAGGTTACAGGAGTTGGTCTAGGTCTACACTGCAAAGATAAATCGGAAAAAGAAATGCAATTTGTGGTATGCAAATTGCATATTTTTTTCCTCTTTACTGTCGAAAGAGGCTTTTCCGAAATTTGGCGCATCTACACAGCACCAAATTTTGGAAAAAAAGTCCTCTTTCAACACATCCCTTCTTCCTCGTAAAAAGAGGTTTACAGGGATAGCAAAAGAGTGCATCCGGTTTTTCAAAAAAATTTCTGAAAAAGCAGATGCATTCCTTGGACGCGGCATTACTTTTCTGGGATACCTCCGGTATCCGGGAAAACTGCCACAGTCTAGACGTAGCCTTGGAGTAAGAAGTCATCCAGCTTGACAATATTTTGACACTATTTCAAAATAACTGCCTGCTGTGTAGCCACAAAGTAAGTTATTTCGGAATGGTGCTAGTTATTTGAAAATAGTGTTGCAGACGTACTCCTAGGCTGTGTCTACATTGGCATCCCTTTCCGGAAAAGGGATGCTAATGTGACACTTCGGAATTGCAAATCCGTGGGGGATTTAAATATCCCCCACGGCATTTGCATTTACATGGCTGCCGCTTTTTTCCGGCTCGGGGTTTTTGCCAGAGAAAAGCGCCAGTGTAGACGCGATTCTCTGGAAAATAAGCCCTTTTCCGGAAGATCCCTTATTCCTACTTGAAAGCGTCTACACGGGCGCTTTTCTCCGGCAAAAACCCCAAGCCGGAAAAAAGCGGCAGCCATGTAAATGCAAATGCCGCGGGGGATATTTAAATCCCCCGCGGATTTGCAATTCCGAAGTGTCTCATTAGCATCCCTTTTCCGGAAAGGGATGCCAATGTAGACACAGCCCTATAGTCTAAGGAAACTTAAACACTATCATTGCACTGGTCCTAAGGGGACAGAAAACTAGAAAGCAGTTGGTATGCTCTGTAGTAATAGTTGCTTGTTACATAAAAAAGGTTTTATATTTGATTTGAAAAGCTTATAAGAAGTTCCTCATCTCCCCATTTCCACTGCCCACAGAATTCCATCACTTTGCCCTTATAGGTTCTGCTATTCTTTTTATTCAGTAGTTTGCTGTCTAACATCAAAGGCTTCCCTAAAACAGGGCTGCTTTGTCACTCCTTAAGTATTTAACAGAAGTGGCTTTTCCTGCCTCAAGTCCATTTCATTGGCTCCAAACCAAAGCACTGCAGAGCTTGGACTAAATCAGACTGAATCACATTTTCTTCTCTTTTATAATTCATCTCATACATTTTTAGTTATGTGAGGATATTAAAGAAAAACCAAGGGGAAAATGTATTTGCCAAACCAAGAATGCAGTCAAATTTTCTCTCCAATTATAAATCCCCCAGAAAAAGAGAAATTTTCTAAGGAGATGCTGAGAGCAAAACCACCTTGCTTTATCCAGAAATTGGCATTTCCTAGTTTCCTCTCTACTGACTCTATTAAAAAAATCATGTACTAAGATCTACTACTCCCTAAATTACTGTTGAGTTTTTACATTAATATAATTCTAATAGCAATCCGTTATTTGTGTTTACCAAGTATAACTGATATTTGCAGTACCAAATTGTTCTAGTTTTGTGCATTAGGATGCATTGCATTGTATTAATATCCATTATAATTTCTGTGTATATCACCACATGAATATTATTATTTGTCCTTTCTCCTCCTTTGTCTTTCCTTAATAAGAATGACTGTGGTGCTGGTTGCTGGTAAATCACTTTTTTCTTATGTTTAGTTCTTGCAATTTGGTTGGTGGGGGTTGTAATGACTGCAGGCCAAATATTTCAAATAAGAAGAAATCCGTCATGAATATTCGTTTGTTTTGAATGTATTGGCTTTGACAATGTTTGTACTTTTTGTGTTTGTCTTGTACAAGATGAGTTCACTTTCATTAAATAAGTTTGCAGGCAGCAAATTTTAAACAAATGTTTCAGAATATTTGCAGAAAGAGAATTTTGAATTTGTAACTGTATATTCATATGAGAAAAAGAGTGAGGCTTATTAAGTCATGAGACAGAAGAATCTCCTATAACTTCACCATCCTATGACCTCGCTGCACTAGTTTGGAAGCCTCCTCTGTTTCAAAAAAAGTTGCTTACATTTGTGATTTCTAATTTTTGGTAGGCATTATATAATCTTAGCTCTGTTGCTCCTTCCTAACTGGCTGATGGTAGATAAAGAATATGTGTGATATTGCTTAAGCAACAGATGAATGGGAAGCTGCAGGAAACAGTTTGCTCTCCTTAGGGTGGTACAGAACCACATACTCCTTCCCCCTTCACACGTGGACCTCTGATCAACTGGAGTTGAGAAAATACAGCCCACTCCCTCAGCCATCAATGTGTCTAGAGCATTACTCTTTAATAATTTTTTTAATACATTTCTCCCTTCAGCTTTATTTAATGCTGCCTCAACTGCTAATGACTTGCAATTCTTACTGACGAGAAAGTGAAAGTAATGCCTAAGACCCCAGTTATGTTGTTTGGCTCTCAGGATTAATTATTCTTATGAGAGCATGCCAGCCTGGCTTCTCTCTCCGGCAGCTCTTGCACTGTGAGGGCTGAGGTGGAGGAGTTGAGTATGTTTATCAAATCTTTTTCTTGCCTTTTGTATTTGGTAACCTCATTCACAACTTCTGAGTAGTGGTTGGTGTGTTCATTACCATTGTTGTATAGTTTAATTATTATTTATATTATCCCCCAAACAGTCAGGCTTTTCATCACAGAATTGTTTTATTAGTGTGTGATTTTGCTCAGCATCTTTTTTTTTTCATCTTTTAATCATTGAGGCTGTCATTGATTCATGCTGAAGTAAACATTGATGTTTTTCGCCCTCCCTTCCCCACAAAGCATTTACAAAATGCTCCAAATGTAGCTCAGCAGGATTCTGGTCCTAACTCAAATTAAATGTCATACACCGGATTTGTTTATCTCTTCACATCCTTCTATCACAGATGTTTGTCCTTTGGCTTGTTCCTTTTTCTAATTAATTTTTGATTAAGGTTTGAAACACCTTCTGTCTAGCCAATTTCCTCCATCTTAATAGGTTCATTTTGGTCCCAGTCACCTACAGTGATTTCCAAAAACAGAATGTTATTTACTCTGGTTGTGAGTGACCTTTGCTTCATCAGACAACAAAGTTGCAGAAGATGTCCATATTTTGATTCTATTGGTGATGCCGAGGTTATGTTTCTAGTGTTGCTGGGTGAAGGAACTGGCATTAGGGGTTCCTCAAACATGTCAGACAAAATGTAAAGATCAGGGATTGTGTGGGCCCACTGCTCAATGGAGTAGGAGAGCTGGTAATGTAAGATGGCAGGAAGGCATAGGGCCAATCTTTTCATAAAAACAAACACACACACACACATACAGAGAATTTACAAAGTTATCATGGACAATAAAGGGAAAGGGAGGCAGATCAGGATAAGTAAGAACATATCAGATCTTCTGACTACTGTGAATGAATTCAAGTCAGTGGTGTCTGCTGTGATTCACCATTATGGCACTCTCGGAATTCGCTAAAGAAATCTTGAAGCCACTTGCTGTAATATTTGAAAATTTATGGATACAGAAGAGGCCCCAGAAGACTGGAGACTGGCTAACGTAGTTCCCATAGTTAAAGAAGGGAAAACGAGAACTATAGACTAGTCATCTGACCTGGTTACTGTGGAAGCTACTAGAGCAATACATAATACATGAAACGTATGAATACTCAGATTATGATGGGGTGATCACTAGCAGCCAGCATGGATTTGCTAACAATTCATGACAAACCAGTTTGAGTTCTTTCTTTGATGGAGTAATTGCTTTGATGGAGAAGGGGAATGGGGATGGACAATATTTTATCAAGGTTTTTGACACAGTGGTGTGTGATACCAGTAGCTGGAGAAATGCAGAGAAACCAAACATCTCCTAACATTAATTATTTTGTTGACCTTTCCTGCTAGTAAACTTTCACAGAGAAGTCACAGAAAGCAAACTCAAGGATACCAATGCAGTAGAAGAGTGTTTGTTTAAAAAAATTATGTATGTTGATGGAAAAGAAATGTTGCAGTGTTGAGCCAGTTCTAAGCATGGCTTTCCTTTCCACTAACCCTCCCCCCCCCAAAAGGCACAAATAATTGTTTATGGCAAAGGTTTTGAAACTGTGCGTGGTGCAAAGTCCGTCTTCCTCTTTCCCTCCGCTTTTTCATTTTCAGGACTAGGACAACATCCTCCAATTTAATTTTCTTGAAAATTATTTCACACAACACTAGCTATATGCATTTTAATTTATTTTCTTGGATGTGAAGAAAGCGGTATTAATATAGGAAAATGCAAGCCAGTGCGTCTATATTCTTCCACCAGTGGCACCAACATGGCTACATTATTTTTAGTGCAGTAGCTTGATCCTAGCCAACACAGGTATGCCCCCTCAAGCTGGGAATTGCACCTCCAGCTGGAAGAGAAGATGTAACTCTAGTCAACTTGAGAAAAACTGAGTAACAGCGTCTTAGTGCAGATTGCTTAAGTATTAGGAGACCCTTTGTGGAATGCAAAATAAAATATTTCAGGTGAGATCACAGCAGACTTGTACAGAGATAGTGTGCTACCTCCCTTTCCTGTAATGTGATAATAGCTGTCAGTGATGATTTCCCATTCTGGAAGGAGAAATTGATTATGCCTTGTCATCAGTAAGGAGAACAGACAAATCCATAATATATGCTTTCCTCTGTGTCCGTTAACATCCAATGCATTCTATTTCAGAGAATCATAGAACTGGAAGGAATCTCAAGAGGTCATTGAGTCCAGTCCCTGCACTCATGGCAGGACCAAGCACCATCTAGACCCGAGGTCTCAAACTCCCAGCCTCCGTGCCCTCTGGGTCCACTTCCCCAATCACTTCCCCACTGAGGCCTGGGAAATAGTTTGAAAAAAGTTATTTAATCAGGCCCTCATGGCTGCTTGGGCGGGGAGGGATGTCATATGGGGACTCAGGTGCATGGCTCCCAGAAGCACCCAGGCCCCTAGAACCCACATAGTTCAGCTGCAGAGGGCACCACTCAGTCTGGGAAGCCATGTGGACTTCCTCTGCTATGATGCAAGCCACACTGGCCAGGGAGCTGCCAGAGCTGTTGCGTTTTTGCACCCACAGGGTCAGGGCCAGTGGGTTTCGCTTCTGGTTATCCCAGAATGGGGATGAGGGGTCCCAGCATGTGGATGCAGATCTTATCACAGGGGGCAAGCAAGATTACAGTGGGAGGGCACAGATATTACCGGGGGAGAGGAGGCATTCTAGCATGGGCATACAGAGGTGTCATGATGAGGACTTATTTTCAGGAATTTTGTAGGAACCTGGACTCTCTTGGGGCTCCTGGACACAGGGGAAACATTATCAACTTACACTGACAACCCCAAGGTTTGAAAACTCATGAATTAGTCCCTCCACAGCCCAACAGGAGAATGGCTTCTTGAAATCATAGATAAAAATACACGTAGGGATCTTTTTATTTTGCAGCTGGTGTTTGAGGACTATGGCTTCATTTGTGGCGTGTTTTCTAGCTTTTCCCCACAAAGCATGTGACCTTAAGTCGTCCTCAAAAAGTCTTTCTTTAAAAAGGGGAAAAGAAAGAAAGAAAAAAGGAAGGCTGGGACTCTCTTCTCATGCATCAACAAACAAGCATAATCTACTAAGTCAGAGTGATCACAGTAGATAGTGGTGCATGAGGCATCAGGTAGAGAAGTTCCCAGAGCTGGCTTAATTCCAATAATGTCTAGGGTTTTCCAAATAAAACAAAAACACCCCAATTATCAGGAGGCTTGTGATCAAATGAGGAGAGCTGATATCACTCATATCTATCAGTTTTACAAAATGAGTTAATAGTTTCACAGCTTACAGCTATGGCCACACCTCCCCCAGGCCACAGGGACATGCGAGCAGTAGTGTGACCTAGCAGCAGGAAGCCACTATAGCATTGCTATGCTGCCGGTGATGGCAGCAAGGGTCCCCTGTGGCTTTTAAATCACCCAGGAGCAGCAGGTGGGGTCAGGGGATACATGGAAGTGTGTGCGCATGGAGACCCCTGCTCCCCCAGAGCCCTGCTCAAGGTGGCCCACTTAGGAGCATTTAAGAAGTGGCACTTGCCTAAGGTAAATTGAGCTTGAGATCCCTGATCTAGATCATGCCTGACAGGTGTTTGTCTAACCCGCTATTACACATCTCTACAGTCTATCTAGGCAATGTATTCCAGTGTTTAACTACCCTGACAGTTAAGAAATTTTCCCTAATGTCCAACCTAAACCTCCTTTGCTACAATTTAAGCCCATTGCTTCTTGACCTAGCATCAGAGGCCAAGGAGAACAATTTTTCTCCCTCCTTCTTGTGACACCCTTTTAAATACTTGAAAACTGCTCTCATGTCCCCATGATATCAGTCTTCTCTTTACTAAACTAAACAAGCCCAATTCTTTCAGTCTTCCCTCATAGGTCATGTTCTCTAAACCTTAACCATTTGTGTTGCTCTTCTCTGTATCTTCTCCAGTTTCTCCACATCTTTCTTGTTTTACTTGTGTCCCACTATGAACTCTAGAGCCCTTTCTGCAGTACTCCTTCCTAGACAGTCACTTTCCATTTTGTATATGTGCAACTGCTTGTTCCTTCCTATGTGTAGAAATTTGCATTTGTCCTTGTGGAATTTCATCCTATTTACCTCAGAACAATTCTTTGGTTTGTCCAGATCATTCTGAATTATAACCCTATCATCCAAAGCACTTGCAAACCCTTCCAGGTTGGTATAATTTGCAAACTTTATAAGCGTACACTATGCCATTATCTATTTTATGAAAATATGTTTATGACTGAATATGATATAACTGAGATAAGCTTTATGCAAGATGGCTCATGTAAGGGATCATTGGAAAGGTTACGATTTACTGAATATGATTATCCCATTCATATACATGTGCCATTTTTGTAGATGATTAGGAATACTGACCTATATATCTGTATTTCATATTTGCTGCTGACGCTTCAGGCACAATGGAAAAGCCAGACAAAGGTTGATGTCCCATCAGCCAGTACAACGGTCTATGAAAAGGCTTTGCCTTTCTGAGGACACTCCATAATGCTTCTGAATCATGGACAACAGAGTTAGGTGACCTAGTCACCTGATAATAACCCACTCCTCGGACTGCTGAACTTTTCAACAGAGGGGTAAAGAGTATCAAACAAAGGTTTCCTGCCTTCTGGCAATTCTATATAAGTCAGGGAAGGAAAATAATGATTGTCTTCGGATTGCTTTGCATCTGTTGCCCCACCCCAAAAGAGATACTTGAAAACACCTGGAAATAATAGGACTGTAGGGAGAATTGCTGTACTCAGGCTAGAAGAGATACTTCTGACCATTAATTTATTGATTTTAGGTTAGTTTGTGTGCTTTGTATTATTTCCTTAGTAGTCTACTTTGTTATTTTTGCTACCTCTTTGACTACTTAAATGGTCCAGGCTGACTAAGGGCTTAAGGGCATCATAGGCATCTCAGTTGGCACCCTAGTTCTAAACTTTTACAGTATGTACTAAAAGTGATTAGAAGTCAGATTAGTCTAATTTTCCTTAGAAATGTGTTCCATAGTCAGGTTCCCACCTTTAGCTCCACCAAAAATCCAAGTTATTAGAATGGAAGGAAGAGCAACACTACCGATTATTTCTCTGGTTTTCTGCTGTGTGGTTTGCCTTCTCTCAAGTGCTCTGACACCACTTATAAGTGACACATGCCATTGTGACCTACTTCTGGCATAGAAGTGTTCTCTTTTGCCATAGAACAGACTTAGATAACCCCCACAGGCTCAGATAAGAGAAGATGTTTCAAAAGTAAAAATGTATGAGGCCAAATCCAGACATGATGTGGAGGTCCATTGCTTTACTGCTATAGGTCTGAATCTGACCCATGCCATCTAGACTGCATTTTTCTGTTTTTCTTGCTGGTTTAAGACCTCTTTGGGTGGGAAAAATATACTTATTTGTCTTTGTAACTTACAAGATGATACCTCCAATTCTGAAATGTAAGCAAATAAATAATACAATGCTCTGAAATGGAGGCTGTAGAAGATAGCTGGTTGCCTCATATGACCTTTCACAGTTGTTCTGGTTCTCCTGCTAGTTCTAGCCACTTGCTTGCTCTGTATGCTTTTGTCCTATCTGTTGGAGTCCTTAATGGTGCTTCTGAAGACCTAACACTTGCACCACAATCTATTATAATAATTTGTCTCCTGGCTGTTACCATAATTACTCTAAATTGTGTTCCACAACAGGAAGAGGAACATTAGGTTTACACAAATAAATACTATATATCATAACCTAATACAAAAAATCTCCTTCTTTCCCTTATTGCAGATTCGTTGCATAGCATTTAACCTTTAGAAGTTTAGAGGATGTCATATAACAAAGAACTTCCCTTCATCCTCCTCTCAGCTTCTGATGCTGATAGTTATTCTGAACATAATTTTCTATTTGATATATAATATGTTAAAGAATGATGTTACTTGGTGATTGCTATGCAAACCTGTTAATTCAGATACATGAAATTCACTTTAAACTGTGAGCTACTAAGGAAATCAAAAGGTCATTTGCCCAGTTGTTGACTAAAACGATTATAAATTGCATCATTACCTCAGAGAAGACACTGAAGATGTCAGTGGGGTAGAGATTACACTAGAAATATTTTATTTACATCCCCCATTTGCCTGATTTTAACTGTAGATTGGGAAATGTTGTTTGTTTATTGTGTGTGACAGAGTGCAAGATTCTGATCTCTTTTGGCCTTACTGGAAAATACCTTACTCTGCAAGTAATCTTATTGAAGTCAGTTGGATTATTCGTGCAGGAATATGCTATTCAATGTGAGTAAGGGTATTAACATCTGATATTAAGGATGAAAATGTTCTGTTGGGTTATCCGGGCCAGGTGTAAACTAGAAAATATTGTTGCTATAGCTATAACAGTACAGCTATACTGGCAAACCATCCTAAATGTAGATGCAGTTTAGACTGGCAAACAAATACTTTTGTTGACAGCTCCTATAGTGATTCTCCAAGTGAAATAGACCATATCAGCAAAAGGACTTCTGTGCCAGCCAGTAAAAATGCATCTAATCCAGGGCTTTTACTGGCATAGAAAAATTACAAAAAATCACACCCCTAACTTCACTATACTGGCAAAAGTTTCTAGTATTTGGCACTGGTCTGGCTTTTTTTCTGGTGTAAAATTGCTCCCTACCATGTTTTTAAAGTTTTTCCCCCAGTCTAATTTTAATATCTTTCTTTAGTATTTATAGATCTTTACTAGATAAAGGAATTAAAAATTCGATGAGTTTTTTACAGAGTATAATGTAGACTTCCAAATACTTTTCAATAGGCACTCAGGATTTTACCAGTTAGACATGAGGCCACATTGCTATAGTTTTATGATAAATATAAGTAAGGGTGGGCAAATATGTGTTTTGTGCTGGGAGAATTACACATGGGCTGTTTTGTGCTGGGAGATTTGTGTTGATTTGTACAGGAGTGTGATGGGGTGGACAAAACCTGACATCCCTACTGGAAGCCTTTCAGCACCCTGGCCAGCAGCAGAAGCAGTAGAAAGGTCTTCCGAGCAGAACAGAGTTGCAGCCCCTACTTCAGCCAATCAGACCGCAGCAGGCTGATATAAAAGGAGCTGCTAGGCCAGGGTCTGTGAGCTCCTTTCTGGAGCTGGATGCCTCGCTAGCAGATAGGTGAGTAGAGACTCTAGGGGTACATCTAAACTACATCCCTCCGTTGACGGAGGCATGTAGATTAGTTTATTCGAAAGAGGGAAATGGCTGCCCCTCTCTGCTGACAAACAGCTGATCAGCTGTTTATCGGCAGATCGGGGCAGTCTGAACGCGCTGCGGTCACAAGGAAGCCTTTGTTGATCGGCGCAGGTAAACCTGGTTTCACGAGGCATACCTGCGCCAATCAACAAAGGCTTCCTTGTGACCGCGGCACATCCAGACTGCCCCGATCTGCTGACAAACAGCTGATCAGTTGTTTGTCGGCAGAGCGGGGGCAGCCATTTAAATTTAAATGAAGCCGCGATTATTTTAATTGTGGCTTCATTTCCCTTTGTCGATCTGTCTAATCTACATGCCTCCTTCGACGGAGGCATGTAGTCTAGACACACCCTAAGACTGCCCTCAACTACCAAGGGGCGCTCGCTTGAAGAGTGGAACCCTTTACAAAGTGGCATGTGAAATCTGTATGTGCTGCAGTGGAGGTCTGCATGTGTTTGCAGTTATGGTGTGAGGTGTTGGAGAACTATGGTAGGTAGGCCAAGTATTCCACCAGCCATGGAGTCTGCCTCATACAACCAATGAAATTGCCACATGCATATTAGCAGTAGAGTAAAGATGTTGACTGGTATTGTGTTAGCTACTGTTATCACAGTGGTCTAGAGCTCTAGGCATGGCATAGATACATGCCTTACATGCATAGTTGCAAGTCCATGCTGTCACATGGGAGTAATTCAGAAAGGTGAATTGGCTGACAATTTAAAAATTGGATGGTAACAAACGACATTACTCTGTGATGATTCAAACTGGTGATAGGCTGAAAAAAAAAAAAGCTCCCAACCATAGTTGTAGTGCTTCCATCACTGTAAATTGACTGAACAGAGATTCTAGCTGTGCCAAATATGTACTGACAGGGTTCAGCTAGATTTGTACCCAGCATGGCTAAGTTATGCCACTGCTGTCAGTGCTGCCATGACTACCCTACTATTTATACTCATGCTTATTCTCATCAAGCTAGCACAAATATGTGTACACAAGCACAACCCTTGCACATAGTGTAGACAGACAGTTATAATCTCATTGTTAATCAGAATCTGATATTGATTCAAGAGAGAAAAACAGCTCTTTTAACATAATTGTGTGTATTTCTAAGATCAATATGCTAATTGGTATGAAGAATTGATTGAAACAAATATTTTTGATAGAACTGCTGTATTAAAAGTTTCAGAAACACACTCAGGTCCCAATCCAGGAAAATGCTTATACCCATGCTGAAGGTTTAGTACATTCACTTCTTTCATAATGATGCTTTCCCAGATATACGTGCCTCAAATCCAGAAAACTCCCTCAAAAAAATACATATCCTCTCCACCTCTCCACAGATGGATGTGCAAGGGTGTATTGTTTTGATGAGAGAACTGAGAATGTGATAAATATGTAGTCATAGCTACTAGAGTGAAGATCATGGAATAAAAACTTATACAGACTAGAACAAATGTTTGAATTGTCTTTCTTTAACCCACCCAAGACTTGGGCAAAGTGACATGTTCTGTTCGAATACATTATTGAGAAATTATTCTCAGTCTGAGATACCAGTTCTAACAGGTACAGGACACTAATCTGCATGCACTAGAACTAAACTAGCTTTTCTTAATACACCAACACCAAGGACAAGTTAAGTTCAATAATTTTTCAAGCTACTTTTTGTAAATCACATAGAAGATAAATTTAGGGCAGTGCTTACTGTCATAAACAAAAGTATTCTTAGAATCCAAGCTTCCAGAATTTCCAAAGAATGCTTGTAAACATTTCACTTCTAACAGTGACAGCTAAATGAGAATGCCTTGCTCATTACTTACAATGAATATAAGAGGCACAGAATGAGTTAGGAATGTAAATTCCTCAAAAAAAATGTAGAAAGTATAGTTAATTTGTAATTGTGAGGGATGTAACTTTTTTTAATGCTAACATTACATAGTGAAAAGGTAATTCTCTGTTTTGTTGGTGGTAATAGAAGCATGCTTTTCACAGCAAGAGAGATCACTCTGGTTAAATTAACAAAAAAAAGCACAAAAATCTAATTTCTATCATCATAAAAATGGTAAATCCTATTGGATTTCTTAATAATCAGTCATGAATAAAATTATGAAGGAAATATGTGTTTTATCAAGATGTATATGGAAATTCACAGGATGTATTTTAAAGTTACTATAGAGAACTTTCTGGGTGTCTGGCTGCTGAGTTTTGCCCACATGCTCAGGGTTTAGCTGATCGCCATATTTGGGGTCGGGAAGGAATTTTCCTCCAGGGTAGATTGGCAGAGGCCCTGGAGGTTTTTCGCCTTCCTCTGTAGCATGGGGTACAGATCACAGCTAGAGGATTCTCTGCATCCTGGGGTCTTCAAAGTATTTGAAGGCTTCAATATCTGAGATATAGGTGAGAGGATTATTCTAGGAGGGGTGGGTGAGATTTTGTGGCCTGCACTGTGCAGGGGGTCAGACTAGATGATCATAATGATCCCTTCTGACCTTAAAGTCTATGAGTCTATGAGTCCTATTTAAACAGGGTCTCTGGGAATATTTATATTACTGTGTACATATTTTGTAGGATTATTCGAGGGGTTTAAAAAATTGACAATAAAATATCATTGATGATGGGAGAAACTCTAACAAGCTTTGGTGCACTGAAATGTCCATACGAGATTACCCAAACTCCTATTGTTTCAATGACACATTTAACTTTCACGAAAGGTGAGGAATTTACTGCACTGCAGCAAGTCTTTTTGTTTACCTGTGGATGAGTTCAGGCAGCCACAATTTAAGTTGCCCAAGGCAATGAGAGTACTAGTTGGTGCTTCTGGAGTCCTATTCATTATTTACATTTGTAGGCTGCTAGAATACTTGCAGCAATGTCACACTAACCTCCATGAATTCTTGATTAAGGAATAAAAAATTAACAATATGAACTGATAGGAATGTTGGTATATAGAGTCAAGTCAGTTTTAAGACAATTATATTGTAATGTCAGTTTTAAAGAATCTCAGGGTAAGATTTAAGGCTATAGGATTCTTACCAGGGAATGATTTCCCTGCCTAACCCCTCAATTCCAGCAGTTAAAGGGTCTGACAATGACTTTTCAGACTAAACAGTATTTGCTTATGTACCATAAATAGCTGGTTTACCATTTTGTCAGGCTTCTGGTTTCATGAAACTCTGGTCATTTAGCCCTGGTCTACAGTAGGGAGTTATTTCAAAATAACAAGTGGAGTGTCCACACTACCAAGCCCGTTTTCAAAATAAGGGGTTGGTTTTTTTTTAAATGATAACTACTGCTTGGCAGGAGGAATAGCGCTAATTTTTAAAATAGTTATTATAGTTATTTTGAAATAGCAGTAATGTAGACATTCTATGGCTGCTCTTTCAAAATAATGACTCCCCAGAGTCATTCAAAGTAATTACACTCCAGGGCTTCCTGGGGCTCTAAGTCAAGGTAACATGTTCACACTGGGGGGCATGTCTACACTAGGAAAAGATTTCAAAAAATTTTATTTCAGAATAATAATTCCAGAAATAACTATTTCAAAATAGCATGTCCACACTACAGGGAAGCCTCGAAATTAGTCCGAGGCAGGGTCCCTGAATTTGGATGTGCTAACTTGACCTAGAGCCCCAGGAAGTACTGGGGAGTAATTAGTTTGAATGACTCTGGAGAGTAGTTATTTTGAAATAGCAGCAGTGGAGTGTCCATACTTCCACTATTTTGAAATAACTCCTACTGTAGATCAGGGCTAAGGGAGCCTGCTTTGGACTAATTTCGAGGCTTCCCTGTAGTATGAACACACTATTTCGAAATAGTTATTTCAGGAGTTATTATTTCAAAATAAGTTATTTTGAAATAATTTCCTAGTGTCGACATGCCCCTACAGTGTCTAAATATCAGCCACCCATAGAAATTAGATTCCGATTAACATTTGCAATACGCTTACATATAACAGGTAGTGTCAATTTGCCGTTTTAGAGAAACATTAGACAGGTGGCCCTAATAGCCACTCTTCTCCCTTGTTGATCCACCCCATCAGAGAAAGGAATCCAATTACCTGTGTTTGACTTTGTAGGATAAAAGGATGCCTGGGTGTATCGGCTGAAATTGGCATCCACAACACTGCAGGGATAACAAACAGTCTGAAATCGCTGAAATCAAATCATAGGTGACAACCTCATTTTATTAGGCTGTGGAATAATGATGATGATTATTCAGATGAACACAAGTGAAAAATAGAACTCTCATGTGATTTGCTTCTTAGTAACAGCTAAAGTGAAAATTGCCTGTGATACTAGGATGAGGGGTAGCATTAGCAGCATTTTGCAGACTAGTATATTTTGTTTCCTGGGCTCCATCACTTTGGATTTTTCTTGGCTTTTTTGAGGGGTGGAGGATTGACTGGGGGGGGGGGGGGGAAGGGAGGTTGGTTTTGATTTTTTTTTAATTAATCCTGACCGTCATTTCAGTCAAACCCAGCCTTCTTCAACAAAAAGTGAATATTGGAGCGGAAAAAAGCAAAGTGAGTCAATAAAGCCTGTTGCCTAGAACACATTATTCCGCTCCCTGGCAGGCCGAGTACCGGGCCAGGCCAGAGAACCCCGCTTTCCAAGTCAGTGGTAGTGTTTTCTAACCATTCAGCTGGCATTGGATTCACAGTGCATGTCACTTATCTGACCACACTCCTTCCCCAACCAAAGCTTTTCATTCTGTGCTTATGTTTGGCCTACTTCTCTAGTAGAATTTCTGCCACTGGAGCCTTCTGCAGAAGCTTTCCTGACAAAGGCTGGCTTAGGGTTGCCAGGTGTCCAGTTTTCAGTAGGAACACCCGGTCAAAAGTGGACTCTGGCAGCTTTGGTAAGCACTGCTGACTGGGCCGCTAGATGTCTGGTTGGCAGCACGGGGGGAATAAGACAGGCTCTCTGCCTGTCCTGGCTCAGCGTGGCTCCAGGAAGCAACTTGCATATCCAGCTCTTTAGTGCAGAGGAAGCCATGGGAGTGCCACTCACTGCCCGCACCCTGAGTCCAGCTGTGAAGCTCTCATTGGCTGGGAGCAGTAGCCAATGGGAGCTGTGTGGGTGGTGCCTCCTGGTTGCCCCTGCACCTAGAGCCACAGGGACATACCAACTGCTTCTAGGAGCTTCCTGAGGTAAGCACTAGCCAAAGCCTGCATCCCAAATTCCATCCCACACCCAAACACCCCCCAACTCCCTTCCCCAGCCCTGAGCCCCTCCTTCAACCAAACTCTGTACCGGAGCCCATACTTCCCCTACACTCCGAACCCCTTATCTCTGGCTCCACCCTAAAGTCAACACGCCCGACCAGAGCCCTCACCGCCTCCTACACCCCAGGTTTGAGTCCCCGCTCATGCCCCAAATCCCTCATCTCTGGCCTCAGCCCAGGTTCACCACCCCCCCCCCACTAGAGCCCACAGCCTCCTACTGCAATGTGACCCCATACCCAGCCTGATGGAAATGTGTGGGTGAACAAGGGTGGGGAAGTGTGAGCGAGAGAGGGAGGGAGCTGGAGTGAACAGTAGGGACAAGGGTTGGGGCTGGGAAGTTTGGTTTTCTGCAATCAGAAAGTTGGCAGCCCTAGGCTGGCTTAGCATCTTGGAATGATTGTAAATACCCCTTCTGCCTAAATGGATACTCAGGACATAATCCAAAGCTCATACAAATAAATAACACTCGTTTCATCTAGTGATGTGGCATATTTGTCCACATATAATCCACTGCAGAACTGAAGCCTAAATAAGGAACTAATAAAAAATAAGTCCAGGCTTAACTTTTCTTCCTTATATCTAAAAGTGCTCTACAAACATGGTCGGTATCATCATCCCCATTTTACAGATGCAAACACTAAGGCACAAGGTAGTGATGAGGTCATATCCTGAACATTACTCAGAAGGCCAATGGCAGAGCTGGGAATAGAATACAAGTATCCTCAGTTCTGATCCACTCTGTTAGGCTGCTCTGCCTCCCCGGTTAGATCCAAGGATTCTGACTTAGGTTGCCTCTGCATGTGCATAGTTTGTGCTTTTAAATGGATTTACGTTTTTAGTTGTCCAGCCAACTTATTTTTGTAACTGTGTGGGGTTTGGGAGAAGGCTAAATAACTCTCCTTTGTCTGGTTTGTTTAGCAGCATGGATTCAAAGTCTTCCGGGGGAGAAAGCAAGAGTTATTCTTCAAGCGGAGTTTTTCTTTCTCCAGTGGGAGATCAAGGTCCAGGTTTAAAGGATTTTGCCCACGCTCTCATAGATGTTGTACAGCCTATTGAGAAAGATAATAAGTTTTTTATACTTAGCAGGTTTTCATATTTGCTAAGCGAGGCCCTGCAGCAGCTATGCAGTTGATCGCTAACGGCTGGCTCAGCCAGCCTAGTTAAACAAGGAAACCATTTGGAACATTATTTTAAAATAAATACTTAGTAGAAAGTTCCTCAGGGCATTCCAGTTTCTTCAAGAAATGTTGCTGTTTTGTTTTGTTTGTCAAAAAGGTGTTTGATTTCAAAAAAACTATTTTCCCAGGACCCTTCATTTTCTCAGAACAAAAGACCTGGAGGCAGCTGAACCCTCTATTTTTTCCAGACTTGACCGATTTCTTCAAACTAGGCTTTGTTTTACTATTAGATCAGAGGTAAAAGATGGAGGTTGTATTCAGGTCTGTTTACAAGTTGAAGGGATGTTATTTTCCTATAAATTCATCTGCCCAAAGTTGGTTCAAGTTCAGCACACTACAGGGAAGCTCTAATTTCCTCAGAAACCCAAGCATTAACCAGGCACCTTTGTGTGGTACAATCAGTGGAAATATAGACAGCCATTGTGTGTATACACTGCAGCCTGTGGTTTTTGTGTCTTCACTGCTATTTGTGGTGAGCAAGCCCAATTAAAGCTAACACAGACATACCTTCCCAAGCTGCAACTCGCAGCTTTGACTGCAGTGTAGACATTGCCTCATTAGAATTACCAGAATCAAATGCTTTTGTGTTCCTGGAACTTCAGCGCTGCTTAGATTTATATTCTGAAATGTATAGAATATAATCTTTAATTTGGCTGCAAATGATATCGTGGTTTGAAAAGTGCCCCCTAGACATAGAGATCGAGTGGTTTTTGACAGTGTTCTCAGTAATGTGCATGTATTTACAGTAATGCACATAATTCAGTGTATTATTTTTACTAGGAAATGATAAACATCGCTTGTTATGGTCTATCACTCTGAGGATTAAAGCGCTTTTAATATGCATCTTTTGAAAGACTATAATAACTCAGTGGTGTCAGTGATCTGTGGATAATGGACAGTGGGATACTTTTGAAGTGGCAGAACATGCTGTGGCGTTTTAAGGTTTTCTAAAAGCTCCTACATTGGCATTGAGAATATAACTGCTCGGAGGGAGCCTTTAGGATCTCAAATTTCAAGCCCATTGACTGTCACAATTCTCAGAAAATAAAGCCCAAGGGTATTAAACATACAACGGAGAGTCAGGTATAAACCTACTAATGACGAGAAATTCAGAGCTAAGGATTTGAAATGCTTTTAGGTAGGTGTCTGAAGGCACAGAGTGATCTTGCTGTTCTGTTTTGTATGTGCAACAATATGCAAGATAGGACAGCAAGAGCTCAGAAACAGGTAAGAATATTTGGCCTAAATTCTTACTTATGCTAAAGTTTTTTTTCAGTCCTCTGGCAGCATAAAGGGGTTTAAACATTGCATCCACTTTAAGGCCTTTATATTGCGGGAATGATATAAAGAGTCCTGATTTTCACACTAAACATGTGTCTGCAATGGGGTAAATTCAACCTTTTCTGATGTGTGCCAGGCAGTTTGTAGTACATGCATTACACCAACAGTGTGCACACAGAATGTCTGTTTCATGTTCAGTTTGTGTCCCATGTATACACGGCAGCTGTTTGCTGTGACTTGAGCACAAGGCCTTCACCTGGGGGAATCCCATTGTGCTATGCTTTGCTGTTGAGAAATATGCAGCCAGCAATTGTTTTCACTTTGAATTGTGGGCAGCCATGTATGTTCAATTTCCTTACCTCATACTTCCTTTCTGAGTTGGCTAGTGCCATTTTCAAATTGCTGTCAGCTCGCATGGATCCAACAATGTTCTGTGCTGCTATGGTGACAAAACAAATGCAAATATGCCCTGGCTGCTTGGGCTTTATGACAGCACTCAGAGCAAGACAAATTCTGAATTAGACTTTGCCTTCTGCACAAGAGATGATGCAGGATCAGGACAAAAGTCCATGGCAGCGGTATCAGGATGGAGTGGACGAACAGAAAGGTGTTCAGTTTTTGGAACAAGAGGCCCACTCCTGGGTGCACCTATGTAACACTCAGTGCCATTTTGGGGACAGGAAGACAGTAATGGTGGTAAAGAATTGTTCGGCAGACTTGAAACAACTAGTGGGGCAAGAGAACTTCTGGATGGGGAAGGTTGCCTTTTTGGAGATCTGTGCAAAACTGATCCTAGAATTTCAGAGACATTGTACCAACATGTGATGCCCCATACCCATGGAGAAACAAGTCTCCATTGCCATCTGGAGGCTGGACAGTCTCCAGTTGGGGCCAGTTTCATGTGGGCATTCTATGTCATTGGGAAGGTGCTATGTCTCAGCAAAATGGGGACTGCTCAGATTATTGATGGCTTTGCACACCTGTGGTTCCCAGCTGTATTAGGAAAATTAATAGAAACCACGTCCCTGTCATTTGCCCCTCCTTCCCACCAGAGGGAAGAATGTGCAAACAGAACAATCATGGTTCTCCAAGGGATGGAGGCCATCATAGAGGTGTAGACTGGGAGGGTCCACAATACTCAGGATCTTACAGAACTCGGTACTATTTTAATTAATGGAGAAATGACTCCAGGAGCAGAGTGGGCATTAACGGTATGAGAGTTCCAGGTTACCCCTTATGCTCTGGCTAACGAAGCCATGCACAGGCCAGTTGAACAGAAGGAGGGAACATTGCAGCTGTCACATGAGCACTTGCGGCATGGTCGTGGAATGTGCCTTTCGCCATTTGAAAGGCAGGTGGCACTGTTTATGAAATAGATTGGGAGCAGACGGGGGGAAAGTCCCAATCCTTATTGTGATGTACACAGTGTTTGTGAGAGCAGATGGGGAGCTGAGGTGTGGACACGCACTCGGAGAATCCAGCAGCCAGCAAGGTGTCCCACAGAGAACACACCCATGGGAATACTGCCAAGGGTGCCTACAGTTTGTATTTTGAATCACAAGACTGAACTTGTTAGCCCACAACGGGGAAGGGAGCAGGTACTGGGGTGCAAAGCCTGGGGTATTGTTGGGTGTTGGAAGTTAGTATTCTCTATGTACTTTTGTAAAACCCTACACATTATTTTAGCTGTATTTAAAGGATACAAGCACAGATGACTCACAATGAATGTGTTGTAAATAGTTTTATTATGAAAACAATACAATAATACAGTTATAATCAAACCAATGGAAAAATAATATCGCTGCACAGGTTGGACCTCCCTGGTCTGGCACTCCTGGGACTTGAGCGGTCCCAAACAAGGGAATTTGCTGCACCGGGGAGGTCAGGCCTTGGGCTCTTTTGGGGCTCCCATGCTGACCCAGGCCCTAGTCAGTGTACTGCCCCTGGCTCGCCATCACAGTGCAAGCTCTGTTTTAAATACCTTTGCTACTGCCATCTCCAGTTTCATCTTTATTGATAGCAGCACGTTTTAATGTGCTGTAAAGAGTGATGACTGCTGAGAAGTAAGTGGCTATATTTTTAAAGGCTCGCTTTCTTACGGAACAGAGTGATGGCTTGTGGAATATTTATTTATTTATTAATTTGTATTGTTCCTCGAGCATTACAAGATTCAAGCAATTTGTTAGACTGGCCTTTTTTTTTTGCATCCGTTTGCACCATGGCAACCACAAGTAGCTTTAATCTACCACAACACTTGCACGTGGCAATAATATGTTAACATCTGTTCTGAACAGCAGATGTACAATGACCTTGGTGTATCATCATTAATTTTCCCCAAAACCAAACCAGCCAGAACTATTGCTAGTAGAAACAATTTAAAGAACATCAGCATATAGTCAAACTTATTTAGTCTGTGACTTTGACAGAAGGGTTGTTGCCATGTTGGCTGAAATTCATCAGTAGTATAAACGAGAGATCCTTGCCTTGCCTAAGTACTGTAAAAGTGTCTGGCACACTGAAGACATTTTTTTGTTCCCTCCTAAGGTTAACACACACCCGGATGTAATCAGGACCATCTCAATATTCAATGCTTTGTGTTATATATGCAGCTATATTCCAATCAACACCCTGAAAAAATCCCATTTTTTCATGCTAGCTGTTTGGTCACCCTAGTCAGGGTGGAATGGAGCACGTTAACTTTGGGAAAACCTTGAGTAGATTAGCAGACTTGATAGTTAATCAGAACACATATAGGCAGTAGTAAGGATCTTTCTCTTCATTTCTGTACCTTACAAATTCCAAAAGTAAATACTTAGATCACACATATGGGGAAATTTTGGTGTGTATGATAAAGGCCAGATCTTGAGCTGGGGGGGAGGGGAGAATCAGAGCTGCTGTGTTAATTTACATTAGCTGAAAATGTAGCCAAATATATGTTGTTATTGCTCCTTTGCACAGTCCATAAAACAGACAAGCATCTTGCGAACAGGCCACTTACTTTAAATGGTTAACTGAGAAATGGTCTAAGCAGTGCTTTTAGTAAAGACGGGGAATTTACTTTAAAAAAAACCACCTTTAGAATATGAAGAATGTCAGGCTTTATAAAAAATAAATATGCATGTCAACTGCTGACTTGAGTGCCATTATTCTCAGCACCTATCTGCCTATCTATCTTGGCTCATGAGATTCAGAATGATCCTCCCTCCTTCCCATCAAACACTTAGAGTGAGAAATACACTTTCTAAGTGAGAACTGTGCTGTTTGATGCAGCAACTCTCCCGATTGGCAGCCACAAACTTCAAGGAAAGAACTGAAAGGAAATTTTCAGTACAATTAAAAGGCATTCCCTTATGCGCTGGCTTTTTGCTAATCAGTTTTACGAGCAACCTGATTTCCAGAGAGTCAGAGAAACTGAGGTTAAGGGGAGGACATTGAAATTCATTAAACTACTGAAAGTTTCCAGAGAGGTGGACTTCCTTGGAGCTCTGAGCCACAGTTCATTGTTAATGGAGTTACTGGGCCAAGTTCACCATAATGTTTGACCTCCCGTTTAGGAGCCTGATGATGTGTGAAAGCCTTGCTGTCAAAAAGGAGTGATAGTGATGCAATTTTAGGGGCTAATGATTCCACTGACCTAATGTCCTCATACAGCTGCTTTCTATTACTGTTGCTTAACTGGGACGTTGTAAGCTCAAGGGACTGACTGTATATAATGAGCTGGCTGTGCAATTATGGCAGCTAGAGCAGGATGCTGGCTCTAAATCTATCTACTTGTTGGATTCATCATCTGTTTTTATATTATTCTGCCAGAATGTGGACATTCTAAACAATCTGAGTTTATTGCTCCAGTTGGAAATGGATCGCGCTACCTAAAGCTTCTGCACTGCTACGAGGCAGGAATGTAAAAGAGTTGTTTCAGAGCTATTTCTTGATTCTGTAGCCCTTTCTCACCTAAGCAGTCCATTCTCCTGCAGGGATGCCAGCACGTGATTGCCAGGGTTGATTTTCTGAGTAACCCCAAGGTCTGGATGCCACTGGAAAGCTGTGTGCATATTCTGGTATATTTTAGATTATTTCCTTCCCAGGAGGCTGAGGGAGGAAGTAGAGCAAAGCAATATACATTCCAGCAGAATGCACACGAAATTCTCAGTGGTCCACAAGACTTTTGTTCACCCTCTTGTTCTCTGCCCCCTCCCCCCAATCCATGGGCCCCCACAGTTCTCCCTTAGTTTCATCCTGACAAAGCTGACATTTTTCTCTTTGCTTACGTCGTCACACGTCTCTTTCAGCCCTCAACTGAGCCAGTCTCCCCACTTTTCTCCCCGCTCTAAGCAAGGGGCATAGACAGATCTGCCAGGGCAAAGTGAGATGGTGGCTTCATGCTCCTGGAAGGGATGGAGGCTTGGATTGAAGAGGCAGAGCTACAGGAGAGGGGAGGGGCCTCTGGCAGAAGGGGCAGGGCTGTGCCCCCCACCCCTGGCAGACCTCAGAGCTGTCTGCGGGAGGCGGGGAGGGGTGTACAGAGGCCCTCCAGTGGCAATTTAAAGGGCTCGGGGCTCTGGCAGTCACCAATACCTCTGGAGTGATGGTGGCCAGAGCCTATGGTCCTTTTGAATCGCTGGGCCCTGGGGCAACTGTCCACTTTGCTCCCTCTGTCTGTAGGCCTGCCTCTGAGCCTGTCATTGGCTTCAGATATAATGGAGCAGGGCTAGCTAGACTCAAAAGCTCTCCTTAACCCCTGCTGTGCAAACTAGCAGTTACTCTGCTTCATCGCAGCAATTTTATAAACCCCCAGGTTCATTGTGCAGAAAACTTAAAAACTAGAACCTCAGCGGCTCAGCAACTGAAATTAAAACACATTTAAATGGAATGTTAAGACAAATTTTGTGATTTCCTCAGTGCACAATGGGCAACACAGAATTTAGATTTCAGATTCTGTTTGCATGAGCTAATTCTGGCAATAAAAATGAATGCAAAATAACAATTTAAAAACATTCCTGGTCCCATGAAAATGCTGCTGAAATATGCAATGGACATTGGTTTTCTCTCATCTGAAAGACAACACCTCCAGTGGCTGCCTCTATTAACAGGCTTCTGTCTCATTTATGCCTACAGTATGTCTGCACTGGAACTGGAGATGTGAATTCAGTTTTGGGCAGATGCATATTCATTAACTGATCAAGCTAGTGTGCTAAATATAGTAGCGTAGCCATGGCAGTCTGGCAGTGCTGGCAATGAGATGGATTAGCAACCACAAGTATTATCTTGGCCAAGACTCTTGGTACATACTCAGCAGTTTAGGCTATCCTGCTGTCCACACCTCTGTGACTGTACTGTTATTTTTAGCATGCTAATGCAATCAAAGGTAGCATGCATACATTTGCCCAAGCTGAAAATCACACCTGCAGCTCTAGTGTCTGTAAAATTTAAAATTCCATTTCACCCGCTTTGCACTAAAGTCATAGTTCACAATTATTTAAATATGTATGCTTAGGTGCCAGTTTTATAGTTCGATTAATGCATTCAAGCAATGACCCATGATTTAAAGGCGGTGACTTTTGCCTTCCTATGCATCTGTCAGCGTGTGGTAGTTTAACTACAGAGAAGTGCTTTTGATGACACCATCACACTGGAGAATATCCTGGGCTATCTCATGCAAATGCAAAATTGCTCAGGTGTATTAACGAATCTCTGCTTGTTCCTTTCGTTGTCTAGCTTAATTTACATAGGTGATTTTGGCTTTTTTAAACAGTGTGTCAATCTGGAATTTTCAGGTATGCTTTTTTTTGTCCATTTGTCAGAATTATGCTGAAAATTCTTTTTCTGAAAAATATAGTCATGTCCTAGTTTCTTTTGATTTTTATCGGGGATAAGGGGTGGGGATTTTTGCTATAAAAAAATCTCTTGTAAAATTTTCACAACACCCATTAATTCTGAGGTTAGTTAGCCAGTTGTGATAAAAAAAAAATTCAAATTGAGGATTTAGGGTTTAAGAATAATTTACATAATTTCTTCATTAAGGTTTAATAAACACAAATGGACAGAAATATGCTTATGTTGACAAATTAAAAGCAATAAAAATACCATGAAATAATCTATACTTGTAATACTGGTTTATTGTTAGGGGGGAAAATCCAAGTCTTTAGTTTTTTAAATCAATTTTAGGATGCTAAAGTTTTGAGCTTTGTCCTAGTGGAGGGGAAATAAAAGTGAGTCTCTTGTTTAAGTAGGTACAATGATTGATGACCTGTCTAGCTCTGTCATTAATCAATATGCTAGTACGAGCATGGTTTAGGTGACCAAACTACATGAGTGAACATTTGAGATTATGTCCGATCTGCCTGAAACTCAGTCCTTGTTGGGGCCAGATGAAGATGAGATTTGTGGCTGCTTTTCCTGTTCTAGTGACAATTGCATGAAAACTAACTTCTCTACTGCCAAGGGGTCACCTTTAGAAAATAGTAAGAAAGTCAGAATAAAGTGTTTCAGTTAGTCAGTCAGGAGGATTCTCAGAACAACTTTTGCAGGTATATGTAGTGGAAGCAGTTAAACACATCCAAAAACAAAAATAGATTAATTCCTTTTTAATCATAAATAATTCACATTAATTTAGGCTAAGTACATTCCATGTACCACTCTGCTGTTATTATCTACTATATGTATTTGTCTGTCTGTTTGACTAAGAACATCTCCTAAATGAGGATGAAGAAAAAATACCCTTGATGGAATTCCCATTAAAAAAGTACTAAAAAATGTAAATGGGAAAACTTTAATGATTCTTTTAAAAAGAAATTCAAAATAAAAATTAACTACTTAAAAATAACACTATTTTTGAAAAAAATATAATCATTAAAATTAAGCATGTACATTTTCCTTTTATTCTAAAAAGCTTAGAATCCAAACTGAGTTATGGATCCGAACAACACCAGGTAAATCTGCTAGTAGTTAATAACAGAGAACCAGAGATAATGCAGGTAATTTCTTTTATAATGAAACTGAGAAAAATGTAAGAAATGTTCAATATACACCCAGTTTTATCATATTCAATCTCAAAAATAGCTCCAACAGCTCAAATACATTTTGTTCAATAGCATGGATGAAATGACTGTAAATCATTATCAGAGGTATGATCTATACCTAGAGGCACCAGTCTAGAGACTGCTCCAGGCAACTGAATGAGAAAGAAAAGTCTGAGAGATCAGTCTTGCATATCAGGTTCAGTACATAGGTGAATTCACATGTTAGCAAATCTTGTAGCACAGCAACGATCAGATGGTAATTAAGGATGAAAAAGCGGGTTCAGAAAGCACTTTTTAAAAATATTCAAACCTAAATGAACCACATTCTTTAAAAAAATAAAATTCATTTTAATTCAAATAAATTGCTACCCATTCACATACACTGTCAGGAGCTGCAGGGCAGGCTCTCTTTGGATCTTCCTTTCAGTGGGACTGCTCTTGAGATAAGAAACCACAGAATTTCCCTTTTGCAAATACAAAAGGTAGTGCATGCATGTCTGACCAACCTACCCTGCCTTTCATGGTGGCCTTTTAAAGTCTGTTCTCATGTCCCCCCTCAGTCTTTGCTTTTCCAGATTAAACAAACCCATTCCCCCCACCCCTCCATCTTTCCTCATTTTCAAGGCCCTTAACAATTTTTGTTGTTCTCCTTTGGACTTTCTCCAATTTGTCGGCATCTTTCCCCAAGTGTGGTGACAAGGATTGGCCACAGTATTCTAGCTGTGGGTCTTACCACTGCTCTGTAGGACAGAAGAATTACTACTTTCAACACTCCTGCTAATGCATCCCAGAATGATAGTAACTTTTTTTTGCAACACTATTACTTTATTGCCTCATTTCTAGTTTCGTTGAGCCTGTATAACTGCAAATTCTTTTCTGCCGTATTTCTTCCTAGGCAGCCATTTCCCATTTTGTATGTGTGCAACTGATTGTTCCTTCCTAAGTGTAATACTTTGCATGTATCCTTATTGAATTTCAGACTATTTCTCCAGATCATTTTGAACATTCCACTCGGGCTGCTACCACCAATCAACATCATTCACCTTTTTTGTTTGTTATTTTGCACAGCCCCAAAAGGTGAGACATAGCTCACATACATCAAAACTTGTGTTCTCGTGAACTAATTTGCTAGAACAGCTGCCATCTCTCTGTTGAGGGGAAAAGGTCTCGGGATGCTTTTCTAGCATTAGTAATGAGAAAAAATAAATAAAGCTAAACCTGTCTGTTATATTGTCAATGCCAATTCTGGTTTTTGTAACTTGTTTTTCCTCTTTTACTGTGGAGTTTGCCAGTTCTCAGAATCAAGTCTCACTAATAATCCAAAATAGCCTGCCAATGCCTGAAGTACAGTAGTTTGTTTTCTTAAATGTACAGTATACCATCCCCTCTCTAAATATTCTTGCAACCTCAAAGGTTTACACATGAAGCTGCAAGTGAGAAAATTATGACTGGGCATAGAAAAAAAACATTCATTGAGTTGAAAGAACTGAATTTGAGCCCTTATCAAATGTGTTTGCAGCACATTTTTAAACAACGATGTTCAGGAGCGGACCTAGACGAGCTGCCGGCCACTGGCGCCCTAGGCAAAACACACGATGGGAGTGCGATCGGCGCCCCTGACTCCAAACCCCTTAACGGACATTTAACTTGGCACCCTAGGCAACTGCCTAGTTCGCGCCTATGGACGGGTTGCCACTGATTGATGTTTAGTAAGTTTGGGTATGTCTACACTACAGCGTTAATTCGAACAAAGCTAATTCGAATTAGCGCATCCAGACTTAAAAACTAGTTTGAATTAGCGTTTTGCTAATTCGAACTAGCATGTCCACATTGAGTGGACCCTGAACCAAGGGAGCTGCTGTCTCAGGCTAGCCGAGGGCTGTGCTTAAAGGGACCCGACTCCCACCCCGGACAGACCGTTCTCAGGGGTTCCCCGCTTGCAAAGCAGTCCTGGCTTGGAGTGCCCTGAGTGCCCACACTCGGCACATCACAGCACTCGGCCATCAGCCTAGCTGCACTTGCCGCAGGCTGCCATCCGGAGGGAGGTCAATCAGGGGGCTTCAGGAGAGCTTCCACCCCGAGGAGCCTGCAAAGCCAGCCCAGTCCTCCCCATCGGGGGGATCGTAAACCATTCCTCCCTCACCTCCTTCCACTTACGCCTCCCTAGTCCCCCCTTCCTGATGTACAAAATAAAGGGCACGTGTGTTCAAAAATAGAAACTCTCTTTATTGAACAAAACTCGGGGAGACTGGGAAAAGGAGGTGGGAGAGGGGAGGGCAACTAAAATAATCAGGGATTTAGAACAGGTCCCATATGAAGAGAGGCTAAAGAGACTGGGACTTTTTAGCTTATAAAAGAGAAGAGGGGGGATATGATAGAGGTCTATAAAAGCATGAGTGGTGTGGAGAGGGTGTATAAAGAAAAGTTCTTCATTAGTTCCCATAATATAAGGACTAAAGGACACCAAATGAAATGAATGCGTAGCAGGCTTCAAACTAACAACAGAAAGTTCTTCTTCACAAAGCAAATAGTCAACCTGTGGAACTCCTTGCTGCAGAAGGCTGTGAAGGCTAGAACTATAACAGAGTTTAAAGAGAAGTGAGATAAAGTCATGGAAGTTGCGTCCATGGAGTGGTATTAGCCAGGGGGTAGAAATGGTGTCCCTGGCCTCTGTTTGTGGAAGGCTGGAGATGGATGGCACGAGACAAATGGCTTGGTCATTGTTTCGGTCCATCCGCTCCAGGGTCCCTAGTGTTGGCCACTGTCATCAGACAGGCTACTGGGCTAGATGGACCTTTGGTCTGACCCAGTACGGCCATTCTAAGCTCAGGGCTCAGGGTTGGGGGTCTCACTGGACCACCCTGATTTTCATGCACAACTGCTCCTGGGTGGCCAGGCTGGCAGCTCTCCTATCCTAGACGGCCACTTTCCTGTGCCTAGTGCGGAGGTCATGGATGAGGTCCACGATGTTCGCACTAGACCAGGTGGGCGCCCGACTCTTGCTGCCCCGAGCATGCTCCTGGGAGCCGCCAGCCTGGTCCCGGGAAGAGGCGGAGGGCTGGGTGGCAGCAGGTAGCTGGCTCGAGCCGTGCCAGGTGCAGGGTCTGCTGGCTGGGTGCTGGCAGGCTTGCATCTGGCATGGGCACCGTAGCCAGCCCGTGCCCCTTTAAGGGCTCCGGGGCCGGGAGGGGGGCAGAAGAGTTTCCCTGGTGGTGCCAAGAGTGGCCACCAGGGAAAGCTGGGGAGGGCTAGCCTCCCACTAGTTCGAATTAAGTGGCTACACAGCCGTTAATTCGAACTACTTAATTCGAACTAGGCGTTAGTCCTCGTAGAATGCGGTTTACCAAGTTCGAATTAAGTTCGAACTAGCGGTTCGCGTGTGTAGCGCCTATCAAAGTTAATTCGAACTAACGTCTGTTAGTACGAATTAACTTTGTAGTGTAGACATACCCTTTCCGAAGAAGAGCAAGGCTGTGCTCTGGAGCATGAAATAGCTCTTTATGTTTTGGTTTGATTTCATTTTTTACTGGGCCTTTTTCTAAATTCAAGCATTTTAGGGACTTCTGTGCAAAAATGACATTAAGTGAAAAGTCCAGCTTCTTGTTTAAAAGCACTCCAATGTTAAGGAACTACTATGTGATTCAGGCTGCATGTGCAGCCTTATTTCTGTCCTTTGTTTTTAGTAGGATACTAGTTTTAAATACAGGATTACATAGCCACGATTTGGTTGTCTTCAGGAAATAATATAACTCCCAGTTTATGCTCGCTAATGGAAATTTCAGCATGGCCATACTCATTCATGAATCTATAGATAATCATTCCTTCGGTGCTGAAATCCCATGAAGTTCAGACACATTAAAAATGGACTATTCCTGCACCTCTTCATCTATATTTCCCTTTGTATTTGTAGTATCCACTACAGGTTGAACCTCCAAAAACTGGGACTCCCTTGTCCGGCAACATCCATGGTGCAGCAGGACCAAGGATGTTCCTGGAGCAGAGAATCCTGGCTGGGAGCCCCAGTGGCAAGAGGGCTGGCGGCCCCGGTAGCACAGCTGGGGCTGCAGCAGCCCTGATAGGAGGGCCGGGGATATGGCAGCCACAGGAGCCCTGGTAGCAGAGGTGTGACTGGGGATGTGGTAGTCTGGACCTCTGGGGCTACAGCAGGATGGCAGCCCTGCATTGGGGATGGCTAGGGCTGGCAGCGGGGAGGGAAGGTGGGCTGGGGGGCTGGTAGCAGGGGACCTCTCTTGATCTGGCAAATTCCCTAGTGCGGGATCAATCAGGCCCAAAGGGTGCTGGGCCAGAGTGGTCCAACCTGTATATATTTTGAAGAATTTTTTTGTGATTTGTTTGTGCAAAATAAAGTCACACTTTGCTATTACCTACCAATGCCAAGTCTGCATAAACAATCCTCCCACTCAAATCAACTGGCTGCTCTACTTTTAACACCAGAATATGCTGGGTGAGTTTTTTGTGAAGGAAAAACAAAAATAACGATCACTATTATGACTGGAGTTCATAAAAAAAATTTGCTAACAAAATTAAAATCAAGTTGCCTATTCAACTGCCATTTTAGTGCAAAGAAAAATGTTACTGTTACAAATCATGGAAAGAGTAATGGAAGCTTTACGAGTTTCTGATTCAAATTTACGATGCTTGGTGGTAATTCAGTAAAATGAATAATGTTTGAAGTTGAAATCTTACAAATTTAAAACTGTTCTTTTACTTCCCTCTTGAAAACACATTAATCCAAAAATTCTATTCCATACATTTAATTCCTTCGACTTTCCTATAAGTGTAATCTACGGAAAATGACTTTGCCGAGCCAATGCTGGGCCTCACCTATTAGTTTCCTATATTTTGAACAGAAAATGACACAGTGAATTTAACTATTATGGGTTGCAAACACCCAGTTACAAGGAGGGTCTGCAGTAGCTCATGTCAACAAGCTTCTTTATTCTCTCACTGCTTCTACCAAAAAAGATGAATTAATTACATTGTGTCTAGGAAACTAAAGTTGGAGCATGTGGCTTTGTATCCCAAAAGCAGTGTCTGTCATTTAACTGGGACAGGAAACCTTCACCCAAAGTGCAAATCCTCCCCATGAAGTCACTGCATCCTTAAATAAGACATAACAGATCAGGGACATAGCAAGACAGAGCAGAAGAATTTATTGCCCCGTGAAAATCATAGGAGAGAACAATAAAGTACTGCAAGTAAGCCAATCTGCAAAGGAACACACCAGCCTTCAGCAGTGAGATCAAGGGGCTATAAGAGACATGTCTGCAGTGTGATCCTCATTTTTCATCTAGCTAAACCAATTAGCTCCTCAGATGCCAAAGTAGCTGCTGCTCGTTCTCAAAAGTCAGCAGCTGTTACCAAATAAGTTTTAAAAGAAAGAGCTTCTTCACACTGACAGTTGAGTTGAAGAGGGGTTTTTTTTAAATAGAATAAGAATTCAGGCTCATAGTGCTAGGGATTCTCAGGGAGCTGCTCTAAAATGGTGGTGCCATTTATTTTATATGTCTCCTATTACCCAATTGTATTGGGAACAAAGGCTGAAAAGATAATAGTATTTACAGTATCGAATAAAGCGCTATGCTGAGGCTTTGGGCTTGTGCTGCCTCCCTTAGGTCCCAATTCACAAAAGCATCTCTCATCAGGGTAGCCTTAAAACATGACCTTCAGCCAGTCTTTCCTGACAGAGGCTACGTCGAGATTGCAGGCTTCTTCTGGAAGCTTTTCCAGAAGAGATCTTCCGAAAAAACATCTTCTGGAAGAACACATCCACACTGGCCAAGCGCATCGAAAAAGCAATCTGCTTTTTCGAAAGAGAGTGTCTAGACTGATTGGATGCTCTCTCACATGAAAGGCCACCAAGAACCACTTCAGGTGGGGCTTTAGGTCACCAGTTGCTTCCGAGTGCTGGTGCTGGAGCCTTGCAGAGAAACATGCTTAAAGGGCCCTCCTGGACATCTATTTCTCTGCTTCTGTTGCATGCTTGCTTACCTCTCTGAGGGACAGCAAAGCTCTTGCAGTGCCTACTTTGGTTGCTCAGTTTTTTTGGATGCCACAGCCTTTGTCTTTGTGCCATGGAGCTGGAGCTCCCCCTGGGCATGTGATGGCCCCATACGCCCAGGATGCAGTTTCCGCAGCACTTTGTGCAGGCTGCCTTCCTGGTCCTGCATGAGCTCAACTCCAAGCTCATTCTCGGACCTTCTCCCAGTGTGTGGGAGCAATAGCCTTGTAACCGCAACCCACAGTGGAGAGGCGTTTCTGGAGGCTGGACACCACTTCCGACTACCGGGGCTTCCTGGTCACTGAGTGGTTGCATGACCAGCAGTGGCTCCAAAACGTCTGCATGCAGAAGGCCACCATTCTGGAGCTGTGTGCCTGGCTCAATCCTGCCCTCTGGTGACGTGACACCCACCTGTGGCCTGCCATCGCCCTGAAGAAGCGGTCTCCATTGCCATATGGGGCTAGCCTCCCCAGACAGTTACCGGTCAGTGGGCAACCAATTTGGCCTGGGGAAGTCCACCATCGGAGCCCTCCTTATGGAGGTAAGGCACTCTGGAGCTGCAGTCTCTGCATGGGGGTTGGGGGGAGTCCTGGAAAAGGGGGACCCTAGGGAAAGGGGGTTGGGTCATCTCGCCCTCACACAGCCCTGCTGCTGGGGGGTGACCTCAAAGGGGATAGCTCATGGGGTGTTTGAAGGGGGGAGGGAATGGGAGAGGGTTGGCACCTCCCAAGGGCTCAGGCATCCCCTCTCTCATTCTCTGGTTTGTGTGTTTGTTTGTCTCCTTCTGTAAGTTGTGAGGGCCATCAACTCTATTCTGCTGCAGAGGGTCATCCACCTGGGAGCCCTGGACCCCATCATGGCTGGATTTGCTGCCTTGGTGTTCCCGAACCGTGGTAGAACAATTGATGGGACCCACATCCTGATCCGTGCATCTTGTCGAAGCAAAAGCCTCACTCAGTTTACGCGGCTAAACAGACAGCTTTATTGATCAGTAAAGCCAAGTGAGCTAAACATGGTCCCAGCAGAGCTGGGCCCAGTAAGGCTGCTAATACAATCAATCCTCGTATCTTTATACCCTTAGCCAAACAGTCTGACATCAGGGCATCTAATTACAGAAATCATCAATTAAACTAGGAAAAACAAAGTCTTACCAACAAGATGGTGGACAGGTACGAGGGAGTACATCTCCTGTCTGAACCAGCCCAATTAACACATTCTAATAGCCCATCCTGTAGGCCTCTTCTCACAGGGTGACAGAAAGTTCACTCTGGTCTACGTGCAAGAGGGAAAAGCTGAAATGGTTTCTGCTATACAAGATGGCTTCTAGCTAAATATGAAATGGTTTCTACAGTTTCTACAACCTCAACATCAAGCGGCCCAGTATATCAACTGCAAGGGCTATTTCTCAATGGTGCTTCAGACCCTGGTCAACCACCATGGACAGTTCACAGATATTTTTGTCAGATGGTCAGGCAGGGCACAGGATGACCACATTTTTCGGAACTCCAGCCTCTACGGAAATCTGGAGATGGGCACATTCTTCCCTCTCTGTGACTCTGCAGTTGGGAATGTGCAGATGCCACTGTGCATCATAGGGGATGTGGCTTACCCCCTCATGACGTGGCTTATGAAGCTTTATCCTGGCCACCTGGATCCCAGCAGGGACCAATTTAATGCCCACCTCAACTGGGCCAGGATTCAGGTTGAGTGCGCCTTCAGCTACCTCAAAGCGCAGTTCAGTTGCCCCCTGACCCGCCTAGATGTGGGGGCGCACAACATTCCTGAATTGGTGTTGGAGTGTTGTGTCCTCCACAACATTGCGGAGAGGAAGAGGGAGGCCTTTCTCCCGGGGTGCGAGGCAGACGCTGGCCACCAGGGGAGACCCTTTGAGCAGCCGTGGACAGCTGCCATCTGCCAGGCCCATCAGGCTGGGGTGTGCATCCGGGAAGCCCTGAGGGAGAGTTTCTCTCAAGGACCCCAGTAACTCTACCCAGGTCCTCCCCCCATGGGCTTCTGGCTTGCTGCACTATCCCTTTCACACCACAACCCCTTCTTTTGCTCCTCCCCTGACTTCTCAATAAAGACACCTTTTTGGTTTTGAGCAAAATAAACTCTGTATTGATCTTTCATTAAAAAAGCTGGGGAGAGGGGAAGGGGGCTCATAACCTGGAGGGGGAGTGGGCTCAGAGTGGCATTGGGGGGGAGGGCAGCTGGATGTGCCACCTCAGGTGTGTGGAACCTTGTTGGACTTGGGGTTGGCTGAGTCCTGGGACCACTGGGAGGTGGGCAGGAGGGGGGCTGTAGTGGGATCAGGGATGGCAGGGAGCATAGCATTGCTTGGAAGGGAGCAGAGGCATTGCTTGGGGGGCAAAGGGAGGGGGAATGGGCATAGCAGAGGGGACAGGTGAGTGATAGACAGGACCAACGATAGCAGTCGGGTATGCCATCGTGTCATGCGTGATGGCATACATTGTAGCCTATCAAGTTACTTTCCTATCATACTAATAATATGTTTGTGTTTAATTAGATTAATTCGGTAATACAGCCGCTCCCCGAGTTACGAACAAGTTACAGATCAACACTTGGTCCATAACTCGAAGTGTTCGTAACTCGGATCCCATAGAGTTACATGGTGACCACGCTGTTCGTAAGTGCGGATGGTTGTAAGTGGAGGTGGTCGTAACTCGGGGAACAGCTGTAGTTAAAAACTCTAATGCAAGAAATCTTCTAAAGCTGCCCTCAGAATTCCCGTAGGCCCTTTGTGTTAGCTTGACTGATGTCTGGGTTTAGGTGCCATACAGTAGGCCTTATGTCTGCCCAAGTTTGTGAAGGCTGCTAATACTAACACAGCAGCACTCAACTCCTTGGGGGAGGGCTTTGCCATTAACCCATCTGGGTACAGTACAGCCCAGTCCTAGTCTGCCTGGTGAGTCGAGTTCCCCTGCAGTGCAGTGGCTCCTGCTCTAGAGAATAACAAGATAGTACAGCCTCTAAATGCACTTTCCAATGAGTGCCATGTCTGCATTACAGTCAATTAAAAGACAGGCTTATACTTGAATAAGAGAACATACATAAGCTCACAGCCCAGGTCAAGTAATATGGGGTTATATTATATCTTTTGTCCATGCTGCAACAGGCCGTTTGCTAGATCAGCAGGAGCTGAGGTTTGCAGACTTCCGTGGTTGGGACACAGTCTCACCCAGATACTGGTTATAACTTATTTATGGTTTCCCAGGCCTGAAAAAAGGGAACTTGGGCCTGGACCTTTCACCCACACAGGATGG